>NW_022987313.1:4420429-4952929 GCF_902827165.1 Trematomus bernacchii | reverse complement strand
ACTTCAATGAAAGCCTTGATATCGGTATAAACAAGCCACATAAAACGAGACAAAGACAAAGGCGCACACAGCGAGATGAAGAGTTTTAGAGAACAACAACCCTGAAAAATGTTGCGTTTTACAGAGAAAAAGAACACAGAGTTCTGATTCACAGAGCATTTGGTCCCCAAAAGAGAAAGCGTACATTCTCTGCATTTGAAGTTGTATCTTTGTGAGTTAGCAGGGAGTGGGTGGTGATCTAGATGAAAAAGGGAGAAAAACACTGGAAATATGTGTATCTATCTATGTATGAACTCATTTATATTCTCACTTAAATATACAAACTTGTATACTTTGGTTAAACTTTCTGAATAATCAGCCCCAAAGTCTAAGCAAACTTTAAAAAGTGAGAAACTCTACTGGATGCCTATGCAGTGCTTGCTATGTTTAGCCAATTTAGCCTCTATCTGGCTGACTCTCCTCTCTGTGGGAGAGTTCAATGGCAGGGCCGTCTGCCAGGTGAGGGGTGGGCTCGGGGTTTAATCGATGCTCGCCCAGAGAAGGACAGACACGCAGGCAGGCAGGCAGGTAGACAGGCCCTGTAACTACCAGGCGGAGATAAAACTATTCCTGGTGGGGTTCAACGGCCAACTGCTGAGCGTGCGCTGCGGCGGGGGAGCTCACGCTTCAAAGCGGTTTAGGGGATTGATTTGACAGCTAATTTACCGAGGAGATTTGCATACGGCCACGCGCTAATAAGGGAGGCTTTTTTTCGCCATCCTTTGTCTTTCCTCCGCTATCTCCTTTTTTAGACCTCAGCAAATAGTAAAAGATAATGTAAGCGAATTAAAGAGACAAGAGATTCAAATTGGATATTGATTAAGAGACTAAACCTTGTGTTTTCTCCTTTTAAAGCCTGTGTTTAAATGATTGATTCGCAATGTCACTCTCCACATCCTACTGACTGTGCGGTGAGCGGCGTTTGGCATTGGCTGTGCCTCTAAGCCGTCAATGGTCCCACATCATGTCACACCATGCTAAATGCTTTGACACAGCCACACAAAGAGCCCTGCCTATCGGATGCCAATCTCCCCAGGTCTTGGTGTCACCCAGGTAGAGGCTTTCAGGGAGAGCAAGGACAAAGTCCCTCTCCTCAACAGCACGGCACAATTCAGCATGACTGACAGCAGAAAGGACAAAATGGAGCTTCTCTGTCAAGTGGATGTTAAAGTGGTGGGAGGAAAAGGAACAAAAGGATTCAGGGACAGGCGAATACATTGGATTCCACAGAGAAAACAAAAGGTAGAAAACCGGTTGCTTTCTGCCTGCATGTCAAAAGATGCACAGTCAAAGAAAATAGACACTTGACATCTGCACAGCATTTCACAAAACGGAGCAGCTCTGTGGAATCAGCTGTTTTAACCAAACCACAGGCTAAACACTGCACATGAATACTTATCACTGCCTTTCACAGGCTCGTAATCGTTTGCTGTTAATCAACTCACTGACGTAGGAGCAGTCCTAGCACCAGAAATGATTTATAACACAAAGCGCGTTCTTACACATCCACCACACACTCAATGCCCCACAAAAAGAGCAGAGCCCTCGTCATGCTGACACACCATCTGCTCCTGAATTAACACTCAGCCATTTGTTACTCACTGTTCATGTTCTTGAAGATGTTGAGAATGGGCAGGATCTGTCTGTAGTACGGCACCAGAGCCTCCCCCACCATGTCTCCGGACATCACCAGATGCTGCAGGCCTTTCAGGGTGGTGCAGATCACCTGTCGGTTCCTCGTGTTCAGAGCATCTAGACGTGGGAACAGGGGGCAAAGGTCAGCGAAAGCGGGCAAAAAGGGAGGCTGCGAGGGTAAACAATCCGTCACTTTTTATATCAGATTTATGGGTTGTTTGTCCAGGCAGGAGCAGGGACAGTAAATGTGGAGCGATTCTGACAACTGCAATTATATGGTACAAAGGAGTGGGCTTAGCATACACACACAGCCACATTACACATACATCTTGACCCCTACTCACTTCCTCTACCTTGAAAGCATTTCCTTTATAGCTGGACTTTGATTTAGAATGGCTTCTCTGCAATCAGTGATTTCAAATGCACAAGAGAGGCAGAGGTAAGTGAGAGCCAATCACGGGGCTATTTGGCCTAGAGGTGCACTTAACTCCGTCTCCCACTGATAGAGAGAACAAAAGGGAATGATGGCGCGAGAGATGGAGGGGTAGAGAGATCAAGAAAGAGAAGGAGAGAAGGGGAAAAACAACAGAAGACAAATTGTCAGAGGGAGAGATGAAGAGACGTGACAGGCGTAGGGCAAAGGGTTAGAAAATAACTGTGATTAGCAAGTAAGACTGACATATTTTTCTGCTTCTTTACGCTGGTTTTATTTGTTCTTTTTTAAGGTTTTTTGATGTGAGCTTCTGCATGAGTGCTGGTAATCCCCTGTGCAGACTGTCAGCATAACCCACATTTGAAAAAACAGGCCTGTGCTATTTATCTTCATGAAACTGTCATCTGATGCCTACTTTCACAAAGAGGAGATGCTAATGCCATCACAGTGTGGTTTTTGTGCAAGTAAGCAACAACAATACAAAAACATTTGAAAGACATTAAAAGCAAGATGTCTGAAGAAAGAGTCCGAACAAAGAAACCAGATTATGAGCAGAGACACTGATTGACAGAGAGAAGAAGAAGAGTGTGTTAATAGGTGAGAGTGAAGAAGAAGAAAGAGAGAGAGGTATTTGTTGTAGAAAGTACTAGAACTGAAAAACTAAACACTAATTGCCTCAAATCAAAAAGCTAAATACATGACAACAATATAGTTTTACCCTTCAATAGTGTTTTATTCAGGGTTCTTATACCTTTTCCAAAGTCAAATTCAAGCACTTTTCAAGCATTTTCAAGGTGCATTTTCAAGCTTTTCAAGCATCTTACAGCTGTTGTAAATGACATATTTATATACACATACTTATACTCAAATGATTATTTCCCTACCTTACATTAAATCAGATGTTCTTTATGCTATAAACAACCAAATGTGTGTTTCATAATAGCATTCTACATGAGGATGAAAAATTAAAAATGTTAGAAAAGAAAACTAAGTTTAATATTTCAAAATGAGTGACCCATCTGTACGTAGACTGGGCATCCCATATAACCTGGCTGAGCCAATATAAAACAATCAGCCAAATAACTTTTCAATACATTATTGATTACTATTTTTGAGGTACTTTTAGGTTGGCAGTAAACACAAGTCAGAGGTACATGGTGTACTTCTATGCCACTACAGTTCAGAGGTACATGGAGTACTTTGACTCCACTACAGTTCAGAGGTACATGGTGTACTTCTACTCCACTACAGTCCAGAGGTACATGGTGTACTTCTACTCCACTACAGTTCAGAGGTACATGGTGTACTTCTACTCCACTACAGTCCAGAGGTACATGGTGTACTTCTACTCCACTACAGTTCAGAGGTACATGGTGTACTTCTACTCCACTACAGTCCAGAGGTACATGGTGTACTTCTACTCCACTACATGTATTAATACATTTAGTTACTTTACAGATGTGGATGAATGATGTGAAATATAACCAAGTGTTAAATCAGACTTTAGTTCCACCTGGAGTAAATTCACAAGCTACTCTGTAGTATACAAAGTCATTCAAACTAGCTGCACCTTTACCAGCTTTGAGAACACTTTCATGATCAATCATTATAAAACATATCATATACAATTATTAGGGATGCTCCGATCGCCAATTTTGGAGCCGATCGCCGGAATCAGTATCGGCCGATACCGATATCGCTCTCTTTTCCTCTCTCTCCCTCTCTCTCCCTCTCTCTCTCTCTCCTCTCTCTCTCCTCTCTCTCTCTCTCTCTCTCTCTCTCTCTCTCTCCTGACAGCCCGTCAGTATCTCATGCAGCTCACTGATCCAGTAATGAGCGACCCGACAGTGAAGAATAAATATATTTATAACTAGTTTAGCTTGTTCCAGAGGTAGATCAAATAGCTAAGTGTGTTAGGTCTAACTCTTAATGTGTGTTCTGCTCCGCTCACCGGTCTGTCACAGCGGGTGGAGCTGCAGGATTTCTGCTTCACACACACGTTGCATACCGCTATTTTATTGTCATTTTCGGACACTTAAAATACTGCCAGACTAGTGAAGCCATTTTGGCGAGCTTGTTTTGCCGCGCACAGAGAAAAGTATTGTATATGTATTTTACATGCAACGATAGCCTAATCTAAAATGCTCTCCTATGGCGTACCTTTCGTGTGGTGTGTCGCTCGTCAGCGCAGACTCTCGCATCGTTATTGTTGCACACTTTGCAGGAGGCTACTCTTGGGCTTGACCCTCGTCTTAGCCATGGCTTGTATTTGTCTTCTGCTAGCCAACGCTCGTTGAAACGGCAACCTCCTGGCATACTGTCATCTATCACTCTCATCAGAATGCCCAGGTCACACACGTAACAAAAACACTTGCCGGTCACGCGCATTGCGCGGGAAGGCCGGAGCGGAGCTGTTTTATGTAAAAGCGAAGCAATTAAGCGCGCTCAGACTTCTTTATTTTCTTTTAATCTAAAAAGCGAAGTAAAGCATTTACAATTTCAAGCACTTTATCCCAAATTCAAGCACCATTCCCAAAATTCAAGCACTTTTCAAACCTTGAAAACACCTCGTACAATTTCAAGCATTTTCAAGGATTTCCAGCACCCGTACGCACCCTGTTTATTGTCAGACTTTATAGATTTGTATCTTCACAGTCTAGTGTATATTCTCTACTTTTTAATGAAGTTTTAATTCTATTTTGAGATTCTAATATTGTTTATTTCTACTCTTTCATTTCTACCTATGTGCAATGCCTTGTTTTTGTTTTTTATGCTGTTGCAACGCAAACATTTCCTAATTTGGAATCAGTAAAGTACCTCTTATACTGATTTGGCGAAACCTGAAGCAAAGATAAACGCTCTCTCCTTCATTCGATTTCTTTTTTCTCTTTTGACACCTGACTTTTCAAGAGGGCTGGTCACATTTACTCTCACAGAACAAATGGCCGCCCAAAACGAATTGGAAAAGCATAAGGGATGAAATGTGTTTACTCTTCAGTCATGTTGATAATGACAACGCTCGTTGCCACAAGTGCAATGAAGTGTCTGTTTTACAAGCAACTTGGAGGCAACGCTACTCATTTGGTTCAGTGCCTGTTCAGTCAACAACATCAATTCACAGAGAGGCACAGTCTTCTTCTGCCAGTCCTCCATCTTCCACAGGGAGTGTGTCCTTCTCTTCCATAGCAAGTCATGTTACTACGGATTCAACAATACTGACTTTTATCCCCAGCACTACGGACTGAATGAGAGAAGACTGCCTGAGAGAAAGACAACAACAACCCTTGTGCTACAGTAGAGCACTCAGATTACAGCAACATGTGCACACTGCCTTTGTCAAAACAGCTCATATGCAAATACAAAGCTCTCACAAGCACACATAAGTCACACTGATACACACGCAACTATCCGGGCATGCACACTGAAACGTTCAAAACTAAATGTCAGCTTCAGTCATGAGCACTGGTGCTGAAAGGAAAGCTATAAAGATCAACAGGTGGGTGAGAGGTTGAGGGGATAAAACACTTAATCTCATCATATTGCATTATTGAAACATTTTTATATGTGAATGTAAGAAAATGACTAGAACCAGGTCCATTGTTCGGTGACCATTTGAGAGTTTGTCTTTGTCTCTGTCAGTGGCAGTGTGTGTGTGTGTGTGTGTGTGTGTGTGTGTGTGTGTGTGTGTGTGTGTGTGTGTGTGTGTGTGTGTGTGTGTGTGTGTGTGTGTGTGTGTGTGTGTGTGTGTGTGTGTGTGTGTGTGTGTGTGTGTGTGTGTGTGTGTCCTATGCAGAGCAGTGGAGATGATGCTGAATGAGCGAATGTATTGTGCTCCGTACCATCTCTCCATCTCTGCCGTAGTGTCTCCCCAGATAGACAAGTGCGGTGATAACTGCCATCACCGAGATAAGGTGGAATGTGGAATGACAGGAATTTCAAACCTACATAACAAACAATGAAATTCTAATTACCAGCCAGCGCAAACAATTTTCCCTGCTGTGACATTTGGACCGCGGGACTGTTCAATTATTCATCGACACTCGTCTTGCCGGGGGAAAAAAAAAAAGAGAAAGGAAAAAAATAAAATTAAGAGAGCGGGAGTGACGGCGGCCGAGAGCCTGATGTATTAATGCTGGTATAAAACCGGTGCTTGGACAAATCCTGTTTCATATTCAGTGGGAAAATAAAACAGTGGTGACCTCTGTTTCCTTTGAGATGTCATTGACGCGTTGAATAGTTTAGTGGTGAAATGTTCTCGCTCATAATATAAATATACTTTCCAGATCAGAAGAAGACGTTCCCGTGCAGAGGCGTAACCGAGGATCTTCTTGTAATGAAAGTCACATTTTTGTCCAAAGCTGAACAAATGTTATGCCAATCAAGAGAGGCTCAATGGAGGCATGACTCTGAATCCTCCTCCCTATTTAAGGAAAACCCAAACCACAGCATTTCAGTTCAATTTACCCTTTCTTCTTTAGTCATGGTGCTGTTTAGCTCAGCAGGATCGGGACCTTTTATGCCTTACTTTATCTTAAATCAAGCACATATGTATTAAATCCAAGTATTCTATTCCCACCTTTTTTATGCATAGGGTAGAAGTTACCAGGGTTTACTGTAGGAAAGTGTTCACCTAAGTCACTGAGTGCAGGGCCTTAGAGTATAATGTCAGCCAGAGCCTCCTTCATTGTGTATTCTCATTGGGCGACCTGCAGTCATCATCAAAATTCACCGGGGCCTGACGTGACTCTGCAGATAAGAGCCTGCCAGCCACATTGAAGATGTATTAACGTCAGAGGGAGAAAAATATATATCTTGCCATTTTAGACTGCAGACGGCTTTTTACTTTCTTCCTCTTTCCACCATCCCCTCTTCTTCCCTGCTCCATAGAAAAGTAATTAATCTGCAACAGAGACACGGACTGGCGGCTTTGCCTTTTGGATGGAGAAACGGGCCTGATTTCTAATAAACCAAGAAGTTAATAAGGAGCAGGGCCATTTAAAATTCCATTATCAGTGCAAAGTATGTGTTTTCATGAGGAGCATAACCATAACCTTTGGTCTGGCCTCCGAAAGGAAAATGAGTAAAACTGCTGAGGGGGCTGAATTTATAAACTTCTGTCTAAGTTAGCGAGTGTCACAGCAACTCTGTGCATAATGTCACGTTGGGTGTAGAGTGGGAGCCTCTTGAGGAAGGGCAACATTGTCATTCTGTTTTCCAATTATTTAAACTTTTTCAGAATCAGAATCAAGTTTATTGCCAGGTGCGTTTACACATACAAGGAATTTGCTTTGGAATCTGGTGGTGCGAACATAAACAATCTAAAAAAATAAGTTGCAAAGTAGGTATAAGAAAAAAATATATATATAAAGACAATAAAAAAAAGTGTTTTTAAGAAAACAATTCAGCATTAAAAAATTGTTTCTTAAAAATACTTGATAGATGATGCCCTTTAAAAAAACGATTTGTCTTGGATACGGTTTTAAAATAATGGAATGAAATGTACTCAACCTGTTTATACTTAACTAAAACACTGCTTCATTTGGAATATTATGATTTTGCAGATAAACTACAGAAAATGTAATGTACACACACAACCAGGCATATCACAGTGTGTAATGGTTGAGACCTGGCAGTGTGTGCTCAGTGCAGTGTGGTGACAGACTTTGTGCCAGGGTCAGTCTGTCACCGTGTCTCTGTGTCTCCAACAGCCGTGCCTAGTGTTGGCCGTCACGCCCCCCCGCCTCCACAGACGTCCCACACCCACACATAAACAGAGAACACACACACACACACACACTTACATACACGTACACACAGGCAGCCAACTGCCCATGACATGAACACTATCCCAGGCTCACTGGGCGCCACTTAAAGGCTCCCACTTTGAAACTGACACTCAGCTTGGCAGCGGCGCCAAACAAAGACAGTGTGTGTGTGTGTAGGTGTGTGTGTGCAGAAATGTTCAAACAAAAGCCACACTCTGCATTCCTCTAACTTCTCTGCACCTTGTGTTCGCCACACCAGAAACCCTTTATCGCCCACTCACTGTAAATTCTGATGTCAGTATTTATAGAACGCTCTGACCTCAGACGTGACCTTTCCGCCCATCTCCATCTGCTAATGTGTGCGTATGGAAAAGACGTCAGCGTGGAAAGGTAAGGAGGCTCACCACGATGACACAGTTAAATGTGGTTTGTCACTGCATTGCACACGGCAGATTATCGGGCATGCTTTTAGACTCTACCTCTTCAGGCGAATGCAAATATACAAGGACGCTTCGCCCTGAGGGTTAATGTAATAATAGGAACCGTATGACTGTGAAACCAAATTAGGACTTGTCACAGGACTGTTATGTTAGCATCTGTTGTAGCACAAGTGTTTAAGACAGGTGAGTCTATATCAGGCAAAGCATGTTGCACCTACTGCTATTAAAGTTGCCCTCCATTGCTTCTGCAGTATTTTGAGACAGGTGTGAGAGGGATGTCATTATTAGAGAATATGTTCAAACGTCTTAGATAACAATACATATTAAAAAGAACATTACATTTGACATTGATAACACTATTCTTTTTAATGTATTCTCGTGTATTTTCAAGCTATGGCAATTTTGAGAGAAATTAAAGGTGATTATATTTCTGAGACCTGATATTTCCTACTAACTATAAATGTCCTTCTATTTAATTGTGTTTGTTACTACCTTCTGATTTGTTGAAGGCTGAGGCTAGCTACAATTAAAAAAACTGAGAATATCTTCTAGACTTGGGATTTGTCTCATCAAACGGTAATCAAAATGTAATGATGCTCTCATAAATTAAATATTGACATAAATATTTATTAAGGCTGCAATTGAACTCTTACTGGGTAGATCACTTGGCAGTCAGCCACTCATAGAATATTAATGATATTTAGTTAAAGGTTAAACAAGTGTCAAACTAATGTAAATACAGAATGCTGCAGAAGTTAATTGAATAGTTGCTGGATTTGTAATAGTTGAACAACTGTGATAATGTTCCTGTGTGTTTTATTATATTATTAAAACACATTATTTTAAATTGCATATCCACAAAGCTGCATTTAGGCTCATACTAGGCGAGCATTTGAGCAGTATCTTTTTCAGATAACCACCTTTCAGTGGCTGGGTACCACAGTAGAGGTAAAAGGACATCAACACACTGGGTTCCTCTGGAGAGGAGCTGTGTTTTCTGTGCTTTGTAAAGGGTGAGAGCAGACTCACTCTTTATGGGGATGATGAGCTGGGGGATGACGGGCTGGATCTTGGTGCCTCCGTGCTCCAGCATGTCATGGACCCCCTGGCGGGCGAAGAACTCGTAGGGATGCACCGTCTCACATAAGCCGTCAAAGAACAGAGGCAGGTAGTGGTGGTAGTCCAGCTTCTCAATCTCCACCTTAGGACAGAGATGTACATTCACATTACAGGCATTATAAACTTGAATCCAGAGAGACAGACAAAAGGAGAGTTTGTATTCTTTGCTCAAGGGCATTCGTCATGGCTGTTGATGGGGACATTAGCTAGCAGCAGAGATGAACTGTGTGTTTGCTGGTCTCTCTCCCTGCCAACTAAATCAAATATCACCGGGGACATTTCCAAGAGTTTTCAAGGAAATCAGTTATTGCCATAAAGCTCCCTTTCATGATTTGCCCTTTCCCTTTGTTTGTCCTTGGCTTTGCACAATATCTAGGGCTAAAGCTCCTCTTGCAGCCATTTATAACCTTACAGTAAACACACACACTCACACACAGTCACCCTGAAACACCCACGCACACAACAGCGGGGGGGACAGCTGTTCGGGAGATCATGACACAGCGGCATGTGGCATCTTGTGGGCTGACATGTTAACACCTGTTTACACCATTTCGCAGGACAGACAGAAAGGGAGGCACACACACACACACACGCAATCAGGCGGTAGATTAAGACATTCGTCCAGCTAACAGGCCCACGGGCAGGCTTTGATGTTGTTTGGCTGAGTGTGTGGGTACAGTGTGACACATTAAAGTGAAGTCTTTCATGTGTGTGAAGCCATCAGAGGAAAGCCACTCCGGCACACTGGGCTGGAAGGAACAGCTGACCCAAAGGAGGCTGTCCTTGAGCCTTATGTGTGTTCTAAACATCATATAAAATGTCCATGTGGCTATGGCTCATGCAATGTCTGTCTGGCTACTGAGGGTGTATTTCTAATAGGGGTATCAGCTGTGGCACTGCATCCCAAAGGCACTATTGTTGAGAGAGGGGTTAGAGGTTGAATGGGAGATTCTGTTTTTCATGTAATGAAAGGTAATCCCTTCGGTGTGGAGGCAAATAGCCCCCAGCAGCCAGCAGTCCGTGAGGACAGCTGAAGACATAAGGAGACACTCTGTTGTCCACACACACCCACACCCGCGCACACCCACGCACGCACGCACGCACGCACGCACGCACGCACACACACACACACACACACACACACACACACACACACACACACACACACACACACACACACCACACACCACACACACACACACACACACACACACACACACACACACACACACACACACACACCCACACACACACACACACACACCACACACACACACACACACACACACACACACACACACACACACACACACACACACACACACACACACACACACACACACACACACACACACACCACACACCCACACACACACACACACAACACACACACACCCACACACACACACACACACACACACACAGGTCTGTGCTGAAATGTCAACCAGGCAGTGGTGCTTGGTGCTTTCAAGTCCCCAGCCTTCGCCTAGCCGCCGGTCAGAGCTGAGACTTCAAAGCAGGAAAGATCCCCCCCCCCCCACTCTCTGCTGTCAATTCTCCCCAACGCAACCCCCCCCCCCCCCCCCCACCTCCCGGGTAAACACAGAGAGTGGAAGGACAGAGAGAAACATTTTAGAGATGGCAAGATGGCAAAAGGGACTGAGAGAGCTCACACTGTTAGCGCAGAGAGACAGGGCTGATTGCTTTGAGGCAATTTTCGGGCAAACCTCGACCTTTCATTGCGCTTGGTCAAGATCATCATTATGAGTCAGGCGGGCTGGAGACGAGAACAAAAGCAAACATGAGCCCAGAGAGAAGGAGAGCAGAGGGATTGGAGAGGGTGAAGAGGGTGAAGAGAGGCGAGATGACACTAACGCACGGCATCGCTCGCTAGCCTACAGCAGTCAATGGAACACAGGGACAGATCACGGACATATATGTGAGGAGAATTTTCCAATGTGGCGAGGACATTGTCATTTTGTTTCAAAATATGGGTACAAAAACGATCTTACACACGTTGTTTGATTGTAGAATTGTTGACACTAATTAGCACTAGTATTTTAGTTCATCCATGTTCAATGCCGAGTATAAATAGCCTTCCATAATGACTCGTGATGATGAGATGATGATGATACATTATATTTTGTATGCCCTGAGGTGACACATTTCATCACAAACAGAAGGACACATCATAAAAACAATAAAAAACGTGTAAATGCTACACATACAGTGTTTCTTTAAAACTGTCAGTGGATCAGGTACCGCATTTAGGCACAGACACGATTCCAGCCCCTCGGTTGTGAACCTGGGATGAGGCAGTAATTACCTGGGAGCATTAATGTGCTGTTGTTTTGAGGATGCCTCTGAACTCTCTGCTGCTCTTAATCAAAATCACATAAACAAGCACTTAGGGACTGGCTGAAGATTCCAGTTAGCACTGAAAGAGTGGGGACAATTAGCTAACACCTTCACATACACAAAATCTTACATAGTGCGCGCACACACACACACACACATTACACACACACATTCCCAGGGAATGTTAATCAGCGGCTACACTGAGCGGTAACTCTTGCATCCGTTATCGATTGTCCGCCCAGGTTTGTTTGTCTTTGGGTGCCTGTGGGAATCCCCCTGGAGTCCGGGGAGTCAATGAGAGCCGAGCACAGAAAGACAGCCAAGTAGCAGCAATTAGCCCTGGGACACAGAGCTGCGTGTCTCCTCTGGTCAGCGCGGCAACAGCAGACACACAGCAACAGAAACAGACTAGGCTTAGAGCTAGAAGTCTGAGGAGAGCCTCTGCTCATTAAACAACAGCAGCAGCGGCCCCTGGCAGGCACAGGAGACCAGCAGCAACCAAAACAGCAGGTTGCCACTTTAAATACACGAGAGCTGGACATGATTGGTGTGCGGGGGAGTGTGTGTGATTTCATGTGTGGGTGGATGTGTATGAATTGCCACAGTTAATGTGTGTTCTCGGAAATGATAAGCTATCGGGCTAGTGTGGAAGATTCATTTGTGTTGGAAAAGCTAAAGGCAGAGTCACACACAGCGGCTATTCAGCGGGATAAGATACACAGCGTGAAAGCAACAGTGTGTATGTGTGTTTTTACTTGTGTCCTTTTGGTCTGCTCCTGAGGTGATTGCTATGGACTATATCGAAAGTGATTTGGAGCAACTAGTTGTACGATCCCAATGTAGAACTACGACTGTTGTTGATAACAACTTTTGTTTTCATTTCTCAAAGACTAGTTGTGTTATTATTTATTCTTTTTAAGGGGTGAATGGAGATCAAATGTCCATTAAGAAGATCATTTTGATGATTCAAATAACCAAATGAAGGCACACCCGCCTTTGATTGAGCTTTGTTAATGTATCTTTCTTTTCATAAATGATTAGTACAGTATATTCTGCTTGTCGATTTATACCAAGTTAGAGTTTGTATCTATATCTAATTCTGCCTGAGGTTTTTTTCTCACTGCATATTCATGTGATGTATGATAGTGTTACTAAGTTCCTGTTTTATTATTGAGTGTTTTATTATTTTACAGTTATTGAGTGCAGATGGAGGTATTCTACAACTCTGCATGCGACAAACACTTCATCACCTACCTCCCAACTATTTATACCTACCTCTCTCTAATTGACACAACGTACTCCATTTCAGAAGTATGTCATATTACTGAAGCTAAGCAAATCAGCAAGCACATTTCCCATCCAGTCATGGCCTGTAACCTTACTTAAAGCATGTCTTGAAGGTAAAGAACAGGCGGTATGGCAGCTGTGAGACACGGTGCTATTTTAATTGATGAAGCCATAATGACTTGACCTGGATTCAGCTTTCTGTAAACACAAGTACAGATTTCTGTTTATAGATGAGCTGCTGTCAATTACTCCAGCTTTGAGAGAACAGGCTTCTTATTGGACGGCTTACACTATGAGTCATTCAGTCACTATGGCCAAACGCACATCCATTAGTTCTACTGACAGATGAAGACAAAAAAAGGAATGCAGGTGTCACATATAATAGCCTTTAGAATGTGCGGCATGCATCCTAAAATATTCACACTCCGAAACGAGATATGTCTTAAAGGAATATACGTATGTGATGGTCATGTAGGAGGCAGGCATGAACCAACAAGCTCCAAAAATAACAAAACATACCCCAATGGAATTCCTATCGCTCATCACCTCGGTTTCCACTTCCTGGTACAACTTGGCATGTTGTTTCACGGAGAAAAACATGTCAGTTTCTAAAACCGTGTGTGATCAGCATGTTATAGACCTGTTCCGTTCTCTCCTGGAAAAATAAAAATGAAGACTATCTGTACATGTAGGGTAAGGCAGCATTCAGATTTGCTTGTCCCATCTACTGTAAGAATCTAGGATGGCCCTTAGCTGAATATTAATGTTGCAATATCATGTATTAAAAATGTTGTTGTTGGTGGAACAATAAGACTTAATTACAAACTGCAATCTTTGTTTTAATTTCCCTCCTGTAGGGACCAAGGCTGTTAAATGAAAGGTAAAGGAAGCACTCCAATTCAATAAGTAGCAGCTCCAATCACCGTGAACACGACACCGACTTTGTGGAAAGCAATAACCCGCTTATTAATCTCTCATTGGAATAGTTTGCTATAAAATGTCTCTTTTGGATGCACACACTGTCCACAAGGCCAGCCTCCAGCTCCATTAAGTGCAGCTGCAAACATCACAGTTTGGATTCTGATACAACTTGGCCAGAGAAAGGACCACGTGGATAAATAATGAGGTCCATGAAACATGCAAAAAGGACAGCCAGAGAAGTTACTCGGTTCCAGATTGAAGCCCTTTTTGGAAGTGAATTTAACCTTCAAAGTTGGATTGCTTTGAGAACAACAGCATAGCACTTTTTGATTATTTATTGCCGTTGTGTTAAGAAACGGTTGAAACCTTTGAAACTCATGTGGGGGTTGTGGATTTGGACCTAACCGTGACAAATACTGCTGGTTCCGTCCTCACTGTAGGTTGCTGTTAACTTGAGCTTCTGAAAACCACTAGCTCCTTTCTGCATTCAGATGTTAGCACATTTGGACATTTCCTCATTCATTAAATCAACACAGGAACAGCATGCGTCATGGACTTTATTGTGTTGTCCTTGGCAAACAAGCTTGGATGTAAATGTTGCTTTCTGTTGTCAAGTAAACTAAACCAAAAGACTGTTGTGGATTCCAGATGTAATGTATTAGTTTGCTGAGATGCTACATCTCCTGCACACAGATTTCAATTCACCCTTTTGTAAAAAGCTTTTGTGATATACCTCTTGAAAAATAGAAATGGTCATGAGCACGCCACTCACTGATACTGATATTTTTTCATTCTGATCCAACCCAGGTGCAAAGCACACCTCTGGCCGTACCATTTCTAAAAATGAGTCACAATGCTGCAGTCACTGTAAAAACGATAAAGAAAAAAGAAAAACGAGAAAAATAACGGGATATTTTGACTTTCTTGGAGGTCACAATAAGAGGAGCAAGCCTGGAATAGGCAAAAGATAAATGGGAAAAAGAGGAGTGAGTCACTCTCGCTATCTCCCCTGACAGCTGTTTCCATCTAACAAGCATGCAGGTATGCTCAATTCAAAGCACTAGTAGTAGAGTGCATGGTGTCAATTGAAATGATACCTAACACAAGCTGGATGAGACAATTTTGGGTCTTCAAAGAGAGTTCAAAACCAGGTAACAGAGTTATGAATGTTATGTGAACCTACCTCACGCACACACAGACAGACAGACACACACACACACACACACAAAGAATATTATTTAGGCACACCGTCGTGCCAGCTGTCCCAAAACGGTTTGTTGAGGATTAAAAGCAGGATGGTGTTATTCTAGTAATAAGAATTAGCCTGAGAAAATTGAAACAGTGACCCTGTTTAGAGAGTGTTCCTGTTGAGATTGTGCTTTTTAACGCTGTAGCCGAAGATTAAGAGAACCCTTGGCAGATGTTCCTTTCATAAATCTCACATGGCGAAATCTGAGTTCCACAAGTTTCCATAAATTAAGTTTCTTAAACATCTAATATCTAATATTTACAAATGCATTTGAAAGATGTACGACTTTTTAATTGTAAATATGTACTCTTTTTACCTACAGGTATAGGGACGTCATCAAAATGGATATAAAGTTTTTGTTTGTGAAGTCTCTTTGTTTACATAAGGTACAAATCATTAATTCAGTCTGCTCGTGTTTCCATTGAACAAAACGTAAAAGTATGTTTCCTATAAATCCTCAAACCAATGACTTTCCCAAATTCCATGAGCCCAGACGGTTTTTCCTCTACAAAATATAAACAGCTGCCCTTGTTTGAGCAAAATACTCTTAAAGTGAGTCCAACCCAGGTGTCGATGGTTGCAGTGATTGGAACAAGGTATCTGGAACCTGCTCCAGTTTTAAAGGTGACGCAACTAAATAAAGATCAGATCAGGAATCTGCTCACTGTGATCGCTGTGTGTGTTTGTGTGTGTGTGTACTCCAGCATGGGACCCTCTGTGATAGAAGTAGGGCAGAACAGTGAAGGGGAGCAGGAGGCGGAGGGATACGGGAAGTCATTAACATAAGTTAAAGGGGGGAAAAGTGATACAATGGGTTTCATATCTGGTTTCCCTTATCTCAGTGTCATGTGTTGGCCTGTGTGCAGTTAGCATCTGTCAGTGTGACAGTGTGGCCTTTCCAATGACCTAGCAATGGTCACAGCTCCCCAGCTACTGGTGTGATTGCGTGCGTGTCTTGTCTATTTAGGAGCCACGGCCTCTGCCCTTAGCTCCCAGTGATTACAGCTCAGCAGCCGAGCTTGACAACACACAGGCAGAGTGTAATCAAGTCAGAAGAGAGGGAGGTGTAATCAGCATTTCCACTCCAATCAGCCCCAAAATCACTGTCTCTAATCTGCAACCAGCCATTGATGGGTTTGATTGATAGGATGGATTTGTTATCTGGCTGTGGGGGTCTGCAGGGAGCAGAACAACAAGCAAGAGCAAGAGACACAGTCAGCTTATCAGCTATCGCTACATTTGTTACCGCTCCCCTCGTTGAGCGAGCTGAGCTTTTTCCTCACGGGCTACAACTGCAGCTCTCCCCTCATTTATCATACAGAAGAATTAAATGTGGACACTTCAAAGTACTTCCACACACAAGGGTCCCCGGGGGCATGTGTTTTCTCCCTGTTTAAAATGGAAAGGGCCAATCCATCACTGGTTGTTTGTGACGGAAAACAGAAACCACGGAGAGTATGTGTGTGTGTTTGATCGTGCGAGCTGGCATGTGTCTATACATGGATATAATTAATCACATATATGTGCGTTAGTCTGCATGTGTGTGATTTGTACATGTCAGATGCACGGGGAAGATAAAAGCACTGAATAATGCTTTTTCAGCAAACTAATTACGTGACTGTAACATCTCCTGCCTGCAGTTCTGATAAATCTTGCTCCTCTGCCTCACAATGTACTGAAAAATCCTCACAAATCCTCACACAAATATGCTCTTTCTCAATGAGCAGGTGATGAATGGGCTCCATTGATTTTGTTCATGAAGCCAAAACAATGGAGACCAAGACAAATGCTCCGTCTGTTTGAGATAACAAGGAGGCTGTGTGACATTCTGTATGAGCGTGAGACAAAACGGGATCCACAAAGTCAAAGAACAGACATTCAGCATATATGGTTAGATCTTTAACTTGTTTAAATAATTAGCTGGACATATTATTACTTTTTGAATAATTACAGTATTATTTGAATGTGTCCTATCCTAGGTCAAATGTATTTCTCTTACACGAAGAAAGGAGTTCACAAATCTTTTTTCACTTAACAACCAAAGAAATGAGATTTACAAAGTGATTATATGACGAGGCCAACTTATTCCACACTCATTTAACCCAGGCCGTGGTATAAAAGTTAAAGTTCTGATATAATAACGATTATTTGTTTACTTTATTAATAAATGTATGTGTTAGCAGAGGCTCTCTATCTCCACACACTATTTATTGTTATGCATGAAAGCCTCAATTAGGCAGAGCATATCTCAGAACAGTTCATTTGTACAACATGTGAAAAAGCTAAATATCTAAGATAAAGACCTCCAGATCAGTTACTAAAAGGACCTTCAGATGACATTATTGTGTCAGCTGCTTGATATTAAAATATGTACATTGCAAGACAATTGTGCAAACTCCATCTGCTTCAGAAAACAGTGGACAGCCATTAAATAGACTTTGAGATGAAACTGTGTGTTCAACAAAATGATCTCTTGCATCAGATGGTATGTTTGCCTAAACCTAAGATCCCAACTCTGCTGAGGCACCTTGATTAACCGTGGTGGCCAGCAGGAATTCAGTGAGAGGCCATTTCTAAATGAAAAGATATCGCAGAGAGAGCATTTCAACATTTTTATTCAACAAGCGAACCTGAGTCTGAGCGTGTGTCAAGTGATCTGAGCCAGTAATGCCCACCCTGAACAGGAAGAAGCACAGAGAATCAGCAGCATCAGTAGCAGCAGCAGCAGCCGCAGCAGAGGTAGAGGCAGAGGCAAAGGGTGTCTGTCAAGGCTCTGTCCAGCTCCTAATGGGATGTTCTTGTTGTTGCCAGCGGATAACTCTCATCCTGTGTTCTGGACTACAGATCAAAGGGGGCTTGGCCTCCACAGAGCTACCAGGGCTGCACGGATGGAGAGGACACGAGCAGAGAGTGGAGTAGGAAGGGTGAGTAAAGGGTCAAATAGAAAAGCTTGAGAGCAAACAGGTAAGAAAGAAAGCAAGTAAGAGACAAAGAAAGATGAGTAATCCAGTCTATTGTCACACTTTAAGGCAAATGAAAGCCCATTCATCTATTTGCCATCTTTTCCATCCTTTACCATTAAGGATGGAAAAGAAGAAAAAAAAAAGGGGTAAAAAGAGTGGAGCACAAAAGATAAAAGCAAACTATAAAAGTCAACTGGGACAGTGGTGTTTCTAAAACTGAGAGATTACAATAGGTGTGAGCAGTAACACAACATTGAGACTGTGCAATGTTTTGTTTTGTTGTTTTTTATGCTGCCGCAACGCAAAAATGTCCCAATTTGGGATCAATAAAGTACCTCTTATCTTATCTTGAGACCGTGCAAGATGGTGATAGAACATGTTTAACCAGAAGGATCAACAGTCCTGCTTTGTGAAAAGACAAGTCAGACAAGAGAGATGACTCTAACGTGTTCTGGTTACCTGGTGGGGCAATAAATCCAAAGCTTCACCTCCAAAAGTGTCCCTTCTTGTAGTGCATGAGCACATGGTCGAACACTGGCCCTCTCCTAATCTCGACAAACAGAGATCGGCAAGTTACGTAGTATATGTGGGCAACTGAACAAGTGTTGGTATTTGGTTTCTGTTTGTAGTTGAAGTAGTATTGACCAATCCTGTTTGAGTGGGCTTCGATTGCATGCAGGTTAAGGAGAGGTGGAATCAGCTATCGTCTGATTTAGCTGCAGTGATATGCAGGTATCTGTTTATAGAGATGAACCTTTCTACAGTAACCTCCAACTGCATTTTCAAAACTCACGTTGCTCCTCTGACTATATCCTTCATCCAGATATCTGCTTGTTACACACAAATCGCTGAAATACTGGCCATTGCCCCCAGAGGCTGAATCGTGGTCGCTGTGGAAGCCGGCTTTGGCCCTCTCTGCTGAGGGTCAGTAGGGGTGTATGGGGCAAGACTCCTTGTCAGGTGATGTGGAATCAACCTTTTGAGTTAAGAGTGGCAGCCAGCTTAGAGGCTGATGGCCCAGAGATAAGCAAATGGCTTTGTGCGATGAATATCAAGAGCCAAAAAGGGAAGGTGAAGGGAGGCACACACACACACACACACACACACACACACACACACACACACACACACACACACACACACACACACACACAGTAGAGCTTCATCATCCACCTGCAGGGAGAAAGATGTCTTTCCTCTGGGTTGATGATAGGATCTTCAGTCCCATGGCTCAACACTTTCACTCCAGGCCTTTGACAAAGAGACTGAATCTAAAGGAACGGATTGTTTCAGAGGAACTGACTAATGTTCTCTACACACAGTGCCTTATGAGTGGGATGAAAGCTAGATTTGGAAATGTCACAGAAAATGGAGTGCAGCATGGTTCAGAGAGTGAGAGTGTGCACGCACGCACGCACGCACGCACGCACGCACGCACGCACGCACGCACGCACGCACGCACGCACGCACGCACGCACGCACGCACGCACGCACGCACGCACGCACGCACGCACGCACGCACGCACGCACGCACGCACACACACACACACACACACACACACACACACACACACACACACACACACACACACACACACACACACACACACACACACACACACACACACACACACACACACACACACACACACACACACACACACACACACACACACACACACACACACACACACACACACACACACACACACACACACACACACACACACACACACACACACACACACACACACACACACACACACACACACACACAGGTCTTCTACGCCTGGTTGACTGGTGGTACCAATATTATTTACATATAAAGCTGCAATGGATTAATTATGCCAACAATGTACAATATGACAGACAGAAATACTGCAACAACTACTGAAAGATCAATATTTCAGTAAAGCATGATCTTTAGATATTTAGAAATAAATGCAAAGCAATACACAGCTCTACTAAAAAGACTGTTTTCTTTATGGCATCCAAACTGAAATGAAAAGATAACCAGGATTGAGGTTTCCTCCAAGTTTACTTGAAACAAGAAGCACAATCTGAATGCAGAGGGAGATACCAGAAGCCTAAGAACTCAATAGAACAATACACATACCTTTGTGCAGCGAGCACACTTAACAACAGGTATTTGGGACTGTAATGTATACAGGAGAAGGTAAGAAAAGTCACTTGAATATACACAACAAAACCACTGATACTCTACAAAAATAAATCCCATCCAAATGAGGCATAAGAAAAGGTTTGGTGATGGCAAGACAGGCCAAGTTTAAGATAATTTAGTGTTATATTTAATGGTATCTGGAGATAATTTAAAGCATAGTAGAGCAACAGCAGTAGTATACCTAACCTGTAAAAATCAAGCAGCGAAGCAAATGTTTGTGGACCAACGTCATTTGACCTTGCAAAACAAGAAGTATTATTTGACTTTGTTTTCATAAATAAATCCCACATTCTGAATCCACCAGTTGGAGTCACGGTGGAGGATTCCTTACAGCAGGTGGTGTGTGACATTACAATGGATGGAGAGAATATACAGAGTATATGTACTTGGGAGGACAAAAGCCTTTCTTCCATCTAATGTTGTTTGCCCGGATGTTAGAAAAATAGCTGGTGCCCAAAGATGGTCTACAGGGATTATTCTGGTTCATTCTAGTGTGTGAGTGCAGGGACACCCACACACACACGGCCGTGCACACACACCTACAAATCTACTTTTGGTTTCGGAAGGCGGGGAGAGTGAGGGGAGCAGAAAACAGTGCAGTGAAGCAGATGTAATTACAAAAGGCAATACAAGCCGTGTGTCTCCAAGTCTCTCTGACCCACATGGAGGAAGTAAGTCAGAGCTTATCAGCGTGCCACAGAATGGGGAAATCTTCCAGCAGAGGTGGCAAGTGCTCCCTGCTCCTTTCTGATGTGACACGCTGGGAAGATGATGGTGGTGGTGGAGCTGGTTGTTAGGCTCTAAGTGAAGACGACAGCAAATAAGGAAATAGTCCCTCATTCATCCATGGTAGCAGGCAATCTGTGGTTGGCACCCGGAGGAGAGATTTGAGGCAGATAACGGCACTATTCCAGTCGTCATGTCAGGGTGTTCAAACTACATTTTGAATCAGCCCTCAGCAAATTCAAGAAGTATAATGAAATATGGACCACACATGTGGACCAAAACTTGTGCTTGTCTTGTATTGTATTGTACTTATATATATGTAAACATATATTACACAGTAGTATTCATGTGTTAATAAGCCCATTTTTCAAATTCAGTCAATTCAAGTTGAAAACCATTTCTAACAAATCTAAATTGATAAGAAAAAAGCCCAATAACTTATTTGTATAACAAGCTTGAAATATGCCCTTCCTTTTTCCTCCTATTATAAGCAATCTGAGGCTTCTGTTTTAAGGAATGAGCTGCCAACAAAATAAATGAAATCCTATGGAGAACTGTGATCAAATCAAATCAAGTTTTATTTATAAAGCACATTTAAAAACGATTTTTGGTCGAGCCAAAGTGCTGTACATGTAATAAAAGCACACTACAATAACAGAAGAAAAATGTTTTTTCATAAAGCATATTCAAGTAACAAGCATCATGTATCTACATTGGATTGATTTTGCTAACTTATAACTTAACTTATGAGGCAATATGACTCACCTCTGTATGTGGCCCTCGGTGAAAAAAGGTTTAGACACCCCTGGCATGTCATGCACAACGAAAATATTGAGAATGAAGTAAATGAAATGTTGCTTGTTGTGACTATCGGTCATATGGTAAATAAACGATAAACTGTTTACCATGGTGTATTACTTTGTTACAAGCCATGCCAACAACAGAGCAGTTATTGCGGCTTGTCTTTGCTGCTGTTCCGCTCCTGTCGTCGGTGTGAACGATGTGTGGAGATATTGTTTTTAAAGGATATCCTGTGGAGAGGTTTGACAGGCATTGTCAGATGACAAAGTGAACAGCTCGGAGATGAAGATGGGTATGCTTCTGACAGGTTTATTGCAAACACTGAAGGTGCAAACTGCTTGGCCTTGGTGCATTATATGCAAGAGACACATGCATGCACATAAATACATAAATTGCCTCAAAGACTAGTGATGGCTCTGGGATCAAAAGGAGAGATGGTAGCATATGAGAAATGTATGTATGTACCATTATCAATTTCTATCTGACTGAGTATGCTGCTCAACTCCATTTACAGGTCAGACTATCACCCCACGCTGCTGACACGCAGACTAAAACCCTGTTGCTGTTAACAGTGAGTTCAAGTTGCTAATGCTCCCCTACAGACTGTCCAGTATTAACAGCACCCAATTTCCTAATTTAGCTTTCTGATTCTCTGTGTTCACTGAAATGTGCAATTCTTTAGAATTGTTTATTTTTACTGTTTTAATTTCTACTTATGTGCAATGCCTTGTTTTTGATGCTGCTGCAACACAAACATTTCTCAATTTGGGATCAATAAAACATCTTATCTTTCTTATGTGTTTTTTCATATTTTTGGTAACAATAAGATACAATCTTTCTTACTATGCACAAGTAGCTATTGTACAGTACATATGTTTCTACTTGACGTATGTGCTAGCATTGGCTGATTTGTGTATAGTACCAAGGTGCAGTAAATGCCTGGTCAAGAAAGAATTTGCGTTTGTTTTGTGTGTGTATGATTACTCTCAACCTCAGTGGTTACACATGGACTCATGGGTAATGGACATTGTCAAATGCAGCCCAACAGGTCCCACATTCACTTTCAGCTGGCTCCAAACCCTAGTAATAAATAGGACTGAGTAGTGAGAAAACAAGCAAACAACGTCCTCACAGCACATTGTGCCTTCAGGATGCAGTCCCCATTACCTCTGCTGATTCACCGGAGGTAATCACCAATATGGCTCTGGAGAAATCGCAAGGATAAGGAAAGGGGGGGGAAGTCGGTTAAACAGAAAGAATGGGGCTACATGGAGGGGCCTTTGAATGAAATATGGCCTATATTATTTCTTTCTGCTCTCAAGACAGGGCCGTCTGTCATGGCCAGGAAGGGGCCAGAGAAAGTGGGCTAAGTGGCCGAGCCATTTCTTGTGCCTTTCCAAGTGGCTGAATAGATATTAGGATTTTACAGGCTATTACACATGATAATTGCACAGCATATTGAATTTTGAGCAATTTTCACACACTGACTATAGCTCCCTCTTTTCTATAAATAAACATTTTGCAGTATGTAAAGTATCCATCACACCGGCTACAATTTAAAGGTTGTATATGACACACAATCAGTACCCATGGCATTTGTGTAAATTCAATAACAGCACTCTACTAATTGCATGGCTTAAACCCAGCTCTAGCCCTTTAGATATTCATCTAAGCCAATTAAGTGAGAGGCGCGTTCGGGATGGGTTATAATCCTTGCTTGAATGTTAGAGTGCACATTCAAGAGCAATGTCAGAGGAGGACCCGGTCCACTCTAAAACAGCAGCATGGCTTGCTTACAATTTATTCACCCAATGCTCTTCTGCAAAACAAACAAGACAATGCAGTTTCCGACAGGGTTTGTAACAAAGACTAACTAAACTATCGATAACTGGAAATAGATCATTAAGAGACTGTCAGCCTGGGTTTACCACATGACATGTAAGTGTATGTAGTGCTTTTGCTTTAGTTTACTTCAGCAGCAACAACAATATAAATGCAAAAAAAATACCAAATGTTCAGTCTGGATGCTATTATAAAAATAAAGCCTCTGCTTTTTAATAGAGGTTTCACGATTGCCGTTAACTACGTGAAAAAAAGAAGAAAAAATGTAATCAGTGAATGTGGTGCTGAAGAAGAATAAGAAATGTAGAGAAGCACATCCACAGACATAGGCTTTTAAATACTTTCTGATTCATCTGCAACATTTGCCGTTATAAAGATACCGTTTCCTCTTGTTGCTCGGCAGAGTGACTCGAGTTGTCTGTCAAAAGCTCGTACAGTACAAGTCTGACATGTAAGAGTATTTGATCACCACCTGCCCAATCCTGCACTGTGTCTCAGCTCAGTTGTGATAAAGAGCAGCGAGAGAAGACAGATTATGAAACGCTGATGGAGTACCCTCAGCTCTACCATTCATCAACATAATTAACCATAATCAGCGCCATCCGCAGAGAGGAGGGAGAGGAGGATGATGGAGGGGAAAAAAGACTGTCAGTAAAATGATGTTCTGAGGGTGGCAGAACTGCGAAACTGGTGTGAAAAAAAAAGTTATTGTTGAATATATGATTCCTTTTACTGCAGTTTTGCTGTTATGGGGACGTAAGATGCCAAACACACACCGGTCCATCTGTTATCAATGCATTACCATTCATTATTCACTAATGCTGAAGGTCTGCCTTGGCTCTGTAGTCTCATCATGAACTGAACAATAAAGTGCCTGCAGTGCACCTTCACAATAAAGCACTTATGACAAACAGAATGTTACACTGTATATGTTAAGGAGGTGAGTCTAAAGCTGAGAAATGTGTGCTATTGCTTACACTGTTTGAATAATACCACACAAACACACTGAAGGCTTGTCAAGTCTTGCCTCCATCATTTGTCTATATCTCATCTTGCATCATTTGAATAACTCATCGAGGTCAGGAGACATGCTGACAGATCCCCAGTCAGCTCACGCCCCCGTCTCCAGCCAAGTTCCTATTACACATGCTGATCTGTTCGTCTTCATCCATTATTAAACCGCCAAATGCAGCCGGGGCCATGTAGGCCACTTTAAGGAAGTTTAAAAATTAAATACTTCAAGATTCTTAGTCATTTGGACGACGACCTGAAAGCAGAAAGGTGACGACTGAACACAATCTCAGAGAAATGTACAGCTAATACAGTGGAGACTGCATTAAAAGGTGTGATGTGTGCTACCTAGCATGCTTCAGGTTCCGGGGCTAGCCAGTTAGCGTGCTCATTTCAGCAGATACCTCTACATAGACGTATTTGACATAACATTAACACTGTTACCACCTCAAATTATGTTCATTTATTGAATGTTTTAAACAAAAAGTCTAGACATATTTTACACATTGCCCCTCAAAAGGCAAAACATATTAGGCAGCTTCAAATAGGGCTGGTGGTTGCTCATAGGAATATAGATTTATTGAAAACTGTCTAGTTCCAAAGCAATCTATTTTGTAATGATGTTTAAAATCTTTATTTCAACTATGTTAAGTTGCATAGAGAAACCATGAATAGAAACTGACTCAGATTTTCTCTGTAGACAATATTTGTATTCTAACTACATTTTCAAAATTGATTAAAATCCAGAGTTCCTGAGAGTCTTGCTGGGTTTTGCTTTTTTTTAAGGGTTGCGTGAGTAAAGTTCTTCCGTGGCCCTTTTTAATTATCTCTCTATGTGTATCAATGGAGCGGTTTGAGTGATACGTGGTTCACAAGCGAGCCTGCCAGAAGCCAATCCCCTATGACCCTGACCTTTTCAGGAACTAATAGAATTACAGCACACTGAATGCCAATTAAATAAACACATACATGGAAAAAGCACAGGAGTGTAATTGCCATAAAACCCCTTAAGGTAAACACATGTTCCCGCAGTCGGCAGCCTCCGTGAGATATAGGGTGATGAAGGAAGGGAGGAGGAGTGTGTCTGTGCGTGCAGGCATTGAGGTACAGAGAAGAAAAGCCGGGGAGGGGGGGGGGGGGGGGGGGGGGGGGGGGGGGGGGGGGGGAGTCAAACAGGCAAGGCAGGCTGGTCTGTGAACGTGTTGTTAATTTAGCCCTGTTTTAATTAGCTCCTCTGACAGAGCGCGGCAGAGCAGAGGGGGCTCGCGGGGAGCCCTTAAGATGGGGGCAGACTGGCAGGCTGAAAGAGGCCACCAGATTGGCATGCGTAACAACTGCCTGTCAGACCAACAGCTGGGCACACACAGCACACACCTCTGTTCTAACCGCCCAAAGGTACAAATTAATTCTGCAACTGGCCCGACAACACACACACACACACACACACACACACACGCATGCCACTTTATCAACTTCTTTTCTTTTTTTGTTTTATATTTTTTTATTCCTCCAGTGTCCTCAGTCTGGCTTTAATTAAATCATGGTTTTATTTATTTTTTTACTCTCCACTTAACAATGCAAAGACAAAACTTGACAGTTGCTTATTATAATACTCCTGACTCACTCTCTAAGGAAACATCACTGTTTACAGAGTTCACACTTGAGCTGCGTTGAAAGCTGGGTGGGTGTCTGCCTTGTGTCTATGCGGCCAGCTGATATAAAGGAATTTGACTATTTCATGTTTCAGTTTTTTTAAGAAAAAACAGAAAGGAAACAATCCCATCTGAGCAGCAAACAGTGCGTGAATGAGCAAATATCAGCCTTAGTTTCCTCAGAGGATTTATGACATGGTGTCTTATTATCTGCGGGTGGGATTACTGCCATACGATCCCCTCCGAAATAAAGAGGTTCCACACCACATCAAGCCCAAAGTGTTTTCAGAGCTGTGACACACTCCCTTTGAGCACACATTTTAAGGATGGCTACACTCCTCCTCTTCAGTTGACAATGACGAGACAGTCACCATTAGGCCCTCACTTATTTTGTGTTTTGCCAATCCAAAGGTCAAGAGGCCATGACCATTTTTCCTTATTGACACCACTATGATGAGCCCTCCACTTGAAATGGATATGAATTGGTTGGATAGCACCCGAGTAATGTGGCGAAGCTCTCCAGTGAAGATAGATGAAGCTACCTGCAGATGGAGATAGGGCACGGTCAGGGGACATGAGGCAAAGGGGTCTCCTACTTGACTTTGAAGACAGAGAGAAGATGGAGCGCTTGAGATGAAGGAGTCTGATTAACATATTCTGGAGTAGAGAAAGCCCCTATCTACCAGTCAGACGGCGTCAGGGGAAATATGCAGCAGTTAATAGGAGCCAGCATGTTTATTGTCCTGTTAATTAGCAGGGATGTGGTTAGGCCTGTAAAGATACGCAGTCTGTGAATTCAGGGAGGATGCAGGAACAAGTCAACAAAGAACTATAGCGGCACACAAGCTTCTCTGCTTAAACAATGATGACGCATATCGTTGGTCATCGCCTTCAACAACTCTCCAGCGAGCGGTTGGAAGTTTCCTCTCCATCATCGGTGAGTAATGGCAAGGTCTGAGCCACATTTCACCAAGCCTTAGGATAGGTAAGTCACTTGTCTGCCATTTAAGTTGTTTGATCTGCTAACTTTGATCATACAGAAGAAATAGAGTGATTTTCTTCACAGGTTCCTTTCTTATACTTCGTTTCATACCAGAATGACTTCATCAAAGAAATTCTATAGCACATTCATGGTACATTTGAAATAGGTATATGTGTTGCTGGTCTAAGAAATACCTCCCACTCAGTACCTTTTGCAGTTTTAAAATTTAAAAAAATCCCTTTATCAATGAAATATTGTCTAGAGTAGGGTTTGGCGATTTGACAAAAATATCACTATTAGCAATCAGCCGGATAAATGAGCGGTTGTTGTTTTTTTGGTACATCTTTGTCAATTGATTCTGCTAATTTGATGTTCTGCCCCTGAAGAGCGAGTTAAACCCCCACACACACACACAATTATCAGTGTAATATTATCCACAATCACCGTATCTTACCACATCGCCCAACGCTGACACAGCCTATTTCAAGTCCCTTTAACACCAACCCCCAGAACCCACCTTTTGGTATTATATCTGATCACTAGAGGAAGAGAGGGTTCTGAAGTGAAGCCCTTGGGCTAGAAAAAACCCTACAGTCATTTCCATAATTCATATTTCAGCCAGCTTCCAGTAATGTAAGACACCAAAATAGAAATAATGGATTTCCTGGTCTTTCGCTTTTACTCGTCACCTCCCGTACAGCACCTGCAGACCATCCACCTACGCACGGACTAAAACACAGACACACACACTCACCCCCCCAACACACACACTGCTCTGGCCCAGACCAGCAGTATCAGAAGACAGTGCTAGCTCCAGGCCTCTAATTGGCCTCGTTTCTCCTCCTCTTGTCTCTCTCTTTGTGCTCATGAAAGCACTGGCTAGTCTGTCTAATACATTTTTTTTTCAAAAGGGTGGACAGACTGTAGCCTGCACTTATCCAAATACAATAAAAACTCTTCAAATGAAACCAAAGAGAAATGACAAGGCCGTGGTCTTGAACCGTGTGTGTGTGTGTGTGTGTGTGTGTGTGTGTGTGTGTGTGTGTGTGTGTGTGTGTGTGTGTGTGTGTGTGTGTGTGTGTGTGTGTGTGTGACTGACAGAATGGGGATGAGATGGAGAGCAGAGGCAGACAGCGAGTGTGTGCTGGCTGCAAACTGTGAGGCATGAAGGACGCTCACAGAAAGATCCGTGGCGGGCGTCTCACGGACACACAGAGCGGGCTGTGAGTGTGACAGGGCCACAGGAAGGAGCAGAGGCTCTTCAAAGTAGATTGTGGCATGCATCACTTAGAGCCAGCGCCTCCCACCCACTGTCCTGTTCGGCCAATCAATGAGCCTATTGTTGTGATCTATGTGACCGGAGGTTTATGGGTGTCTGTGTGCCGCAGTGTCTGGCTACCACCGCTCTGAAACTGTTACTGTTGATTATAAAAGACTGCTGCCGCACACTCTCGCTCTGCCTCCCTCTCCCTTTATTCTTCCATCCACTGCAGAGCCAATTTGCTAATGGATGCAGCAACCTTGTGATTTATTGTTGTCAAAGATACGCTTCAAGTAAAACGCACTAAATGATTTAAGTTTGCAGGCACAATTTACATTTGAAAGCCAGCCCACTCTGGAGAGCGCCACACATCAAATATGCAAAGTTGATTATGTGGAGCATCTATTTAGTGGTTCTAAATCATTGTTCTAGCCCTCTCAGTGATATTAAACTTGGTTATGGATTGTCTGAGGTTTATGTCTATTCTTGGACTCAGTTGCTGAGATGGAAATTAAAAGAGCAACAGGGAAGACAACACTGCAACATAACCCAAAGTCTCCACTGTTTGGCAACTCTGGTATTAAATCTGGCTAAAGGTTCGGGTTATGTCACTGAATAAAACTGGACATTTCCACTTGACTGTTACAGCCAATACAAGATTGTATTTCCTGTCTGTAGTCAGTGTGCACACCAGACAGAGGGTCAGTTATCTCTCCACTTATTTGTACAGGCATGCCAGATCTATAACTATGTCGATCTCTGGGACCCTTTTTAACCCATGTCAGCACAGACTTATTACAGAGACATCCATGTAGAAATGTTTGAGAACTCCCCAGGGGGTCTGACGGCAGCTGAAACCAGCTGTGGATCCTACAGCTAAGTGGCCCTCTCCAAAAACTAAAAAGGACAGTCTGTGGCTGCAGAATCACAATATCTCTCTCACTATGTTTCACACATTTTCTTTAAATCCCCCCTGTCCCTCCTCTCCACACAAATCATGTCAATCAGGCGGAGGGGACCACAGCAGAGAGATGCTTCTACATATAGGAGGTAAGAAAATGTGGGTCCAGTTTAAAATATGTTCCTCAAACAGGTAAGAGCAGGCTTTCAGGGAATCACTGCAAAGCTCAAGGAAAACCAAAAGGAAGGAAATTAGAAGAATGAAATCCAAGAGTTTTGTTTTATTAAAAGATGTTCAAGAACTTGCCTATATCATGACGTGGCTCCAAATTCAAAAATATGTAATAATTACAATGGCAAAACATAGCACATAGCGCTCATGGGGCCCACTAAATGACTTTGGTCTTCCATACTTTGTCTGGGCAATAAAAAGTGTCGGAAAAAAACAAGAAAGTTGCAGAAATCATTGTGTCAGTGTTGTTGGAAAAGCCTGATAAGATGTTTTATAACACCCTCTCAGAAGTCTCATTAAGGTGGTAACTCCCCAGACTGCTGGAGAAAATGTGGAAATTCAAATGCAAATCATTATCATGTTTTCTCGGACTGCCCTGTTATTGCGGTAATTTGGAGAGAGATACATAACGCCATTACAAGATATTTTCAAATGTCATGTGCCCATGGAGAATAAGACTTTGTTTTTTGGACTCATACCTCAAGAATGGACTAAAAAAGACAAATATTTATTAAATCTGTTGCTGGTGGCGAGTTAAAAAGCTCTTACAAGGAAGTGGTTATCACCAGATAGACCAACTTTAAACACATGGATGGATATTACAATGGACATTTACAAAATGGAGAGGATAACATCATCTGTCAATCACAAACTGGAACTATTTGTGTCACGATGGAGAAAGTGGACTGATTTTATAAAACCTCATTGGCCAGATTTTATTTTTACAAACGTATGATTTTACTGTGAAGTCCTGATCACTCCCTAATGTTCGTACTTTTTACTGTTTTTATTTTATCTTTGTGTAAAAAAAGAAAAAGGCATTTCGGACAGACAAACTTAAGATGTACAATTACTATGTCTTGGAAAAACACTGTGTAATTGTTTGCTGCCAAATGTCAATACAAAATATATTAAAAAAAAAAGAAATCATTGTGTCAAATCTACAAACAGGAAAAGTTAACATCAATCGTCTAAACTACAGAACATTTAACCTTAAACTGTTTTAAGTTGCATCACATATAGTAGGAAAATAAGGTTGATAGAATCTATAGAAATAGGTCGCAGCAGACCGAGCCAGATGCTTACTAAGCCATAAAAAGCCACAACATCAAACGATAGCAGGAACATCTGATATTAACAAAAAAAGATGAATTCTGATTATTTCGATACAACGGTATTGTTTTACCCTCTGAGCCACAAGTGAGTGCTGCCAGTACTGGGCTCACTCGGAGACTGTGAAGGCCGTGTACATCCCCACGACAAGCCCTCAGGCACTGCCTTGGGGTCTTCCAACCAGCCTGCTCCGTGACACAACTGGACACACATACTCAATACAGGATTCCATAACTGACTCAGACATGCTGCGACACCCCAGGGGGGGTCACAGCTCTGTACTGAGGAGAGGTTATTTACCCTCTATACCTCAGCAAACACCCGAGCACTTTCCAAATGTCATTAGTCATTAAAAACGATCTTATGTGATCATATCCGCACTTGTGGATAAATCAGAGCACATTTGACACTAAAAGCCTATTTCTATTCTGCACTGATGGATGTACAGGATGCCATGCAGGCAACCCGAGCTGCAGCTTCACACTTGATCGAATCTGCTTATCTGCTAACACGCATTGCACTGCCGCGTCAAAACCGAATATTGCGTAGAAACAAATGCGACATGCAATGACAAATAAAGGGAGTATGACAGCCATGGAAACACAGGAGAGTCCGGGTATCAGTTTAACATATTTATAAATAAGTTGAAGTAGCATCGAGGCAAAGCTGGATGCAGTAGTTTCAGACGTGCTGGTTTAGGGCAAAAGGAGCAAAGACTGACCTTTTCAGCTGGTGACGTAATGTAGCTGTATAGTTCATTCCCTCTATAATAGTGAAGGCTTTCTGCGTGACTCATGACTATATAACATTTATTTCCCCCACTATGTTGTGCGACCATGGAGTCACATATTTAAAAACGCAGAGATTTGGCATTTAAATCCCACCCTGCTCTTTTCTGCTCGGCTGTGCTTTGCTGAGACTGGGCCTGATCAGAGAGATTGGACGAGTGACTTTCTTCCATCCTCTTCACAGCGCGCCATGCTGAAAGGCTTCATTAAAGCTCATGGCTGGAGATACAGTATCAGAGGCAATTTCCCATGCTTTGCTTGGGCAAAAAAAGAGGATCCCTTTGTTAGAAACAGAGGGAGAAAAGTCTGTCAGGGCCTTTAGATGAGATATAATACAGCGCTCCGCCGCCTCTGTGCTGTAATCTATAGCGATGGCGGGCTTGGGCTAATGGGAGTCTGACCTGCAATAGAGCTCAATGTGAGCCATGCAAAGAGGCAGAGGAGAGGGAGGGAGAGAAAGGAAGCAGTGGCAGGGGGGGGGGGCAAGAAAGAAAGACAGAGGGAGAGAGAGAGCGAGAGGAGGAAGATAAAAAAGAGAGGAAGAATTGGCTTGAAATGTTCTGACAATGAAATGTCTCCGGTAATTGTTCCTGCGGTGATAAATGGTGTCCCATTGTACGGTGGGTCTCCTTGTCCTTGGGAGTCAAAGAGATGAGGAGAGGGGAGGAGAGGAGGGAGGGGACGCAGAGATGGACTGGCAAAGCAGCATTTAACTTGGCACCGGCTGCAAGCAGTCAACTTTCTGAAGGTGATGGCTTGTGTGTGTGTGTGTACAGTATGTGTGTTGGTGTCTGTGTGTATCTGCATGTGTGTGTCCGTGCTTGTTTGTGTCCGGGTTTCTTACGCTGAATATGATGAACATTTGTGCCAAAGTGGAAGTAGCGGGAGGCTCAGTTGTGAGTGGAGCTTCTGCCCTTGGGGATGAGGATGACAGAATAAAAACACATCATAACACTGCAGTAATGTTCCCTCGACAACACGCTCTGAGCATTTTGTGCCCGAGAGACATTTTTTGCATCCATCCACGGGGGGGGGAAAGAACATTTACCATGCTGTGGTTTCTTCAGCAGACAGTCTAATCATTTAAAGGAACTTTTCAATTTCAGTTTCTGCGTAGTACAAATGGTCATTTAATTGCCTTTTATGATAGTTTTGTTTGATAAATTGAATGGTCCAAGATTAAAGATGTCTATTCACGTCATGCTTAGTCACTCCTATTCAATACCAAACGTCATCAAATCAACTCTGGAGCCAGCTAAGTCAGTCACTGAGGACCAAGTTTAATTTTTTTTTTAAATACTTGATATTCCGTGCACTGTATTATCACTTTCTGCTTTTTTTTTTTCTGGGTTTCTTTTTTGAGACAAATGTAATGTTTAAACATGTTTAACCATGTCTTTGGTACAGTAAGACCCATTTATGAAAAAAATCAATTAAATCAATAAGACATTAAGTGGAAAGATATAAGTCTGTGTGCCTTGTTCTTTACTTGGCGTGATGTTATTGTTGTTATTATTCATATAAAAAATAAGCAAAACTAAGTGATATTTATCTGGCAGATCCATTCAATGTACCTGGAAACACTGAAAATATCAATGGTGAAATCTTATATCTGTGGGTGAATCACAATATTCTAAATGACACAGGTAGGTTCAGGTTCCTCTCCCACACTGTAGGAATAATAATACCTAATACCACTTGTATATGCTGGGGTGGGGGTGTTGTAAAGTTGTCTTTTTCAACTTTAATGCGGGTATCTTTTAGTGAACAAGCTGTTTCTGAAAAGCACATTCAGCCCCAGAGAGCCCTTACAAAGTCTGTGTTTCACTGATAAGCGTGAAGGTTAATTGGAATTTATGTCACTTAGGTTGATTGTCATTTGTTGCAGAAGCAAAAAAAAAACAATGGCGGGCGAGTTATGGAAAGGGGGGAATGACTCAAGGAAAGATTTCATTTACTGTTTACTGTGGCAAGTAGAAACTATTCATTTGAGTATCTATCAGCGAAGCACAAATAGGAAACACAGAGAGAATGTTGGAGAGGAGATTTCTATTTCAAAGGACGTACAGTAAGCAGAAGAAGCTGTTCAGGCTCTGGAAGGAGTGTAAAGGCGAGAGGAGGAGGACACACTGTACATGCTAAAGAGACTGCAGAGCCTCGAGTTACCCATGACACACATTAATCATTGGTGGGCTCCCTTCACTGCATACGAATGTGTGGTGATGATGATCCTCCCCTGCACCACTATCTTACCTTCTGCCGTGACACAAACATAGGCCCCGGTGTCACATAAACCACTCTCTTCTCTCCAATTCCTGTCTTTTCTCTTTTCCCCTCCCTATGTTTTCTGCATCATCATTTCTGTCTGCAACAACATCCCCTCCACACTTTCACTACATGCACCGAGGCATTCATCTTATCTTGCTCCCACCCTCTCTCTAGTCCCCGCTGTCCTTTGACGGGTCCATGCCAGGCAGAAAGCAGGTGGCTGAAAGAAAAAGGTTAGACTCATTATACAGATTAAACCTGTAAATGCCCTGTCATTGGCGTAATCGATGTGCCACTTCATTGCAGTGACTTATTGATCAATCTCGTCTGGGGGTCGTACACAGTGCATCGTTATAGCTTCGCTAGTCACAGGGACTGCCTTCCCTTTCAGACCGGGGCCCTTCCACTGATGCACTCTCCAGCCTCTCTCTCACTGGCAGTGTCAAATACCACAATATCTTTAAACAAATACCTCCATATTGGTATTAGGACATGGGTGGACGATTGGTGCTTTCATAACATATTGACATAATTGATTAATAATGATCAATAAGGTGGGTATAATGACTTCACTTCACTCGAATGCAGCCTTTAAAACCAGGTAAAAGATAACACTGTCAATATCCAGATGCACAATATCCAAAATCTAACAAAAATATCTATACTTATATTGCGATATTAATATAATTTGACTAAAATGCCGAGTCCTACTCTTATATGAGGTTCCCCTCTAAACCTCAGTTCAGTTTCTTGGTCTGATGGCAACATGGTTTTTTAACTATAACAGCAATACTTTGCGTCTATGCAACACGAATTCAGCAGCTTTCACAGTGGTCTTGGTAACGTCTGTTATGAGCATTAGGATACATTCAAATCAAAGTCGACTAAATGGCGCCAAGGAGAATCCACACCCTCATAAGTGTTACGACTTTCTAACCAAAATGTCATTGATAGCTTCCATGCCCTATCACCAGGGGTTGAACACATCTTTATGAGTGTGCCTGAAACTGGACATGAGTTATGAGTTCAGGTCCCTGACACTGCTTAGCATTTAGAGCAGAGAACTGCAGCACCATAAAGCTCTTTTCTGAAAAACAAAGCTTTTTTGTATAGGCACATAGTACGGCTGTGCGATTATGGCAAAAATCATTATCACGATTATTTTGGTCAATAATTGATATCACGATTATTAAATACGATTATTCATTGACTTTGAAAACGTCAATTTATTGAACTTTAAAACAAATTAAAATAATAATTTGAACAGTATCTGTTTAACTGTTGATTACCCTGAACGTATAATTCAACTGAAAAACCAATAAATAAAATAAATGATACATTTATATTTACATTTAAATAAATAATATCAAAATAATAAATACCAATAAAGAAGATAAACAAATATTTTGGAGCGCACTTCAACAAGCTACTAAACATATATAAATATGATAAATAAATTAGACTATAAAATAAATTAGATCAAATATGTTGCAGTGCACTGTCACAACCTAGCAAAGCAAAATAATCGTTTTTTTCGATGATGTTGTTTTTGTAATTGTGGCAGGCCAAAATCGTAATTGCGATTAAAAAAACGATTAATTGCACAGCCCTAGCACATAGTCTGTGTGTGGAAAGATAAACCGTTCTCCCTTCACTCTTTAACAATTTCAAATCCACTGTGATATTTCAAGAAATTCTGGCAACAGAAAAACAAATCGAGGGAAAAAATGTACAACTACTGCAATTCTCTTAATTGTGGTAATTAAAATTGATAAACATCTAAAATACCACATCTTCCTTATATGTCATTTTTTTTCCTGAGGCAGTTTAGCTAAGTACTCATTTATAAATCCAGCCCTCAATTAGAGTGAAAAAGAGACTGTTTCAAAAATGCAGAATGTTCCAGACTAGCCTTGTGCGAACAAGTGAAGAATTAAATAAATGTCGAGTAGCTCCTGAAGTGAGGGGACAAAAGACAGAGAATGTGACAAAATATTACTAAACAAAAGCAACTTGAAATGTGTTTTTTTGAAAGCTAAACTTACATATCAAACATGTCCAATCACATGCATTCAAATGGACAACAGTGACTTAATTGTTTCTACTTTAAAGGAGACACATATGGCTCCTTTGAAAATAATCCCTTTACTGCGGTGAAGGATGAAAGGCTGAGCAGCTGCCTCGCGCCACATGACGCCGGCCTCTCCCGACACACAGATCACACCTATTCATGCTACAAAGGATATCCTTTTGTGATTACAAATAACATAGTTTGTCTTTCCCCACATTCAGAGGAGCCCAAACCACCCTTTGCTCTTCTTTAGAACTCCTCTGTCCCTGCAGCATCAGTCTGGTGTTGGAGGTATCAGGTGCGCCTTTGGATTGGAAAAATAATTGCTTTTGAAAAATGGATAGACTGAAGCGTGTGATCGTCCAGAGTTTGGGAAGCAGAGGTTGCCTGCTTATCGTTTTGCAGAGCTGCACGATGCAGGGTCGTTGTTTATGTTTTGTTTTGCGATGGCTGGCTAAAAGGAGCCTTGATTGGCAGATGACTTTGTTTTAGACCACAGTTGAAAATAGCTTTGACTACATATAGCATTGTGGTGTCAACTATTCCACCCAAACCTTGGACAAAATCTTTCTATGCCCTTTTCTGAGGTCAGTCACAGGAAGATGTGGAAGCTTAAACATACATGTTGCCTCAGGGAGCTATAGCAACAAGAGGTGAAGGCATAAGGCAAAAATGACTGGAATCTCTCGCCTGTTGCTAAGGGGCAAATCTTTTGTGTTAGACAGCTTCCATTTCAGCGCATTACTCACTCCCAGAGGAGCTATCCTCCATCCATCTTTACAACACAGGTCTGCTAACAAATAATCTGCAGATCCTCACATTACTGAGAAATGCGTCACTTGTACATAGGGAGCATTGGGGGAATATGAGCACTGTGCTGCGGTATTTGCCACGGGGGTGGGAGGGTACGAGTCTGACTTGTGGCTACTTGGGGTGAGCTTCTACAGTGAGAGGAGCTATATTAAAGTCCCCATCATTCACCATTTTTTTCTTCGACTTCAGTTATTGATGGAAACAGATGACGAGGAAATTGCACCCTGTCTGACAAATGGCAGGATGGCATGGCTCCATGGGCTGCCCACCAGCTAACGGCTGCTACTGAGCGGAGGGATGGGAACAAATCGCCTCCCGCTGCTCCAATTACCGAACACGCTCATCTCACAGAGGGACTGCAGTCTTCTCCATGGGAGGGGGATGGAAAGACACTAGCTTGTGCGAGGACACATAATGAGGGGGTCAAGGGTAAAATGACATCTCATTCCAATCATCTATCAGCCTTAATTTGTTATTTCACTAAAGTGGGAGTCCAGCAGACAGGTGACCAGCGCAGTTAGGACATTGCTGCATAATTCAAACAGTTACACAGTAATATAGTGTGAACCGCTTTGCATTAAAAAAAACACAGAAGTGCTAAATATTCTATTCTGGTGATGGTGAAAGAGGTGAGCCAATGATTTTCTGTCTGGTTAGGACGTGATATACTTAAACGCTGCAATTGGGTTTGGCTATTCACTATTAGCTTAAAGTGCTCCTTGAGGGAATAAGGGGGTTACTAAGTTGTTTAAATAAAATCAGCGGAGAGCAGGGTGGGGGAAAGGGTGCTCTTTGTTAGATTTAAATGCTGCACTATGTTCTCTGTGACAGCCTGTTGGTAATTTATTGCCACAGCCATTACGGTTATTAGAAAACTCACTCAGGAAGACAAATGGCAGCCTGGCTGGTCGTTGGTCTTCCGTCAGGGCTGACAGGGGAGACGCAGCACTCTTGGCTATTGACATTTTCGCACCTAAAGCCAAGCTCTGCCAGCTGTATTGCAATTCAAAGCCGAACTTAATGGCAATGAGCTAAATCATCCCTGGCCTTGGCATACCACTGTTATTCCCTTTATAAGAGGAGGAGCTTCCTGGTAGTCAGCAACAGGGTACAGCCTTTTTTAAATGGCCGCTCTGCGCAGATATTTTTCCTTCAGACTGACAGATTAAAATTAATCCTGCCATAAATAACTCCTATCACAAAGAGCCATTAGGGCAGACCGTTAGGATGGTCTAAATGGAAGCCATTTCTTCTGTATGACTGAGGGTGTAGAGGAAAGAAGGAGAGGAAGGAGATTTGAGACAAAGGCACCCTGTGACAATGTGCTTTTTCAATTTCAACATTTCTGAGGCCTATGAGTCATATTTCACTCAGTGGCCCAGAAAGAATGACAAATGATTTCAGTTGTTCTGCGGCAATTGAAAGTGAAAGGTGACATGGCTATCAGTGAGGGCTTTGGCCCCACAATAACACCTTAACCGTTAGCACAAAATACGGGGATGAAAACAAAGGCTGAGAAACAAACAACACCTAAAGTTAAAAGTTGGGGAAGAAAGAACAGTTTACTAAAGTAGTAGTCTTAAAGCGTAGAGGGGACTTAAAGGTTTGACATAAACAAGGCATTACTTAACAATTAGCCTTTTACATTATATATGCCAACAAATAATAATTGGTGCCATTGGTTTGTCACATAATGAAATAAAATGTGCTGTGTCTTAAATATCATAGATCAAATATTTCATAAAAAAACCAGAGAGAATTTAGTCGAGATTGACAGACAGATTATATAGTATGTAATTACTATTTGTGTGTAGATGGACCAACATCGACCTCGCTTGACTGTCAATTACAAAGTAAATGTATGAATAGCAGTGCCATTTTATTAACAATACAAATTCCCATCCGATAATAAAAACACTGTCTTTGACTTTAAATCAGATACTGCAGAATATTGCACTAACTAGTCAGAAGGCAGTGTTTATGGGTTATTCAGGGTGGCTTATTATGGTAAATACAGAGGTGGAATGTACTGTATGAATAAGACACAGTAATTGTAAAGCCTGGTGCTCTTACACTGACATGAATTCCTGAGAGGCCACAAGGTGTTGAGTAGCTGTGTGTTGAATTGCTAATGGAATGTCATGTGAAGGGGAACGCTGCATACACGAGGGTAATAGTGATGATGACACTGTGCTGATAGCTTCCACAACAGCGCAGTTTGTGGCGTGTGTGTGCGTTTGTCGATGGGAAGGTTCAAATAAAGCACAAAGGCTGCTTTTAAAACCTTTTGTCAGGAAGCCGAACTGCATTGTGTCAGAATAATTGGGACTATTTGAAAAGCAACACTCGCAGAGTTTATTTAAATCCTGGTAAGAAACACCAAAATATTGAATTCTGTCGTTACAAGGCTGGAAGAGAATAGAGGTAGGTCTTCATATCGTTCTTCAATGTGCATTCTCCGTGCTTTATTTAAGATTTGTATTGGTTAAGTGAAGGCCAAGGTTCGGGGGCAATCTGGGGTTAACTGCCACTCCCTGACAGCCCACATGAGAAAGTGATGTGCACAGTGGGAGGTCACTGTGTCAGTCCGCTAGCTAACACTGGCTCATTGGGAACCCAGCACGCTTCATTTAACTTCACAGAGCATCCACATCCTGCATGTCTCACACACACACTTCCAGGCCCTTGTTACCTCAGCATCTCCAGTATGGCCGTGCAGGGCTCCTTGCCTCCCATTGCCTTTCCTAGGAAACCAAAGTCACTCTGACTCCACTCATTAGGGTAATTGAGACAGGTCCTCCTGAGACTGAAGAGCTGTTGAATTGCTGCCCACTCGCGCATTTAAAAAGACCACTTAATCAAGCCCTTGTGTGTATGTTTTATTCTCTCTCTTTCTCATCATTCCCATCCGCTTTTCTGTCATACCTTTCTTTCAATCTTTTGTGTACCCCCTTCAGTTTGTCTGTGTCAGGTCATTGAGCGGGACCCAGTGTGCTACTAATTGCCAGTAAAGGAATTATCTAGGGGTTTTCCGTCTCTAGACTCCAGCCCCTTATGGTGTTGAGAAAGCCTCTGGTCCGTGGAATTGTGAATGGGTGACAGCCAATGGAAAAAAAAAATGCTGATTTGTGGATGTTGGTAAGGAAGACGGGAGGGGGTAAAGATTGAGTGAGGGAGGAGAGGAAAATCCACCACCTCAGCAATTCCCGGGGCCTGGGTGCTCTGAGCTGACAAAGACGCCCAGATTGCGGCCAGAGGTTGTCTCAGCGAGGCGAGGTGAGCCAGAGCAGCCGTCATGTAACGAGTCAGATTTAGCAATACTGCTGGGTCAGGTCACACTCAGATTGAAGTTGGAGTCATGGCTGGCACCACGTTGCTCCTATTGCTCATCCATCTGAGCAAAAATTACTGAGCCTTTCCCCTTATGCTGGGAAATATAGTGAGTGTGCGCACATGCACTTTATTTAAGCACGCACACAAATCAAAACAAAAGTGACTATCCTAAAAATACTGGAGGATGGATGGATTCTCGATGAATGTGTTTTTTTTTTTTCATCTAGACTGCATACAAGCATCTGGCCCAAGTAGATGAAGACAAAACTGAGATGCTGTTAATCTGCTCCAATTAAATAAGGCAACGCAGCGAGTCAAACAAACTAGGGGGGTGGGTTCCATCACCACAGCACCTCACTCTATAATCATGCCCTATTCATATTTATATTTCTGTAGCTCCATCACTCTAACATTCACTATATCATTTTTCTTTAGCCATCATTCTCTTTTTTCCCCCTTTTTGTATCCACTGCTCCACAAATACACCTCCCTCCCTTCCTTCTTCCTTATCAGTGACAGGCTGGAAACAGAAGCAAGATAAGGAAACACCAAAGCCAATACAAGGTGTGGTGGTCGAACACCCAGGCAGATTAGTCATTGACACGTTTGTCAGGTAACAATGGCAAACGTGAAGCTCGGATTGGTAAATGGGAACAGAAACAATGAGATGAATCTCTCCTCATAATGCATTATGGACCCCGGAGCTTAGGTTCCTCCCCTGAAGTGTGGCAGCACAGATTACTAAAATGGAGTTGCTGCTGCTACAGTACAAACCTTAATCAGTTTCTGTCACTCAATCACTCAAACACACACACACACACACACATTTAGACAAGTATATAGAAAATACAAATACACCAGGGTCTGCTTCATCACTCCCACACTCTCCCTGTCAGGAAAGTGGAGGTACTTATACCAACAGTTTGTGTGCTCTCGGTTCTACACATGATATCAGATTTATTTGACTCCAAATCTATTGTCAACTGTGTCAGCATAAGTGATGGACATTTTCAGGATGGAATAATTCAGCAAAGTTTAATTTACAGATAAGAATGAATTCTTGCTCTGAAAACTTGTACCAGGCATTTCTGTAATATTTCAAAGACAACTGTAGAAGTGTATTTCATTTAGTTCAAATGTACATAAACCTACTACTCATTTGCGCAAGCAGTGCCATATTCTCATATGTTGTTTTTTGTGTAGTAGTTTGTAATTTGCATGCAATAAATAGGATGATATTTTGGCTGCAATCAAGTCAAATTGGTTCTGCGCTTGAACATGAACTGTTGTGTGTTTGTATCATATTTAAAAAATCAGTTGACTGTCTGCAAAAGGCTGCAAAATGCTTAAAATGAAATCCACTTTTTTGGTGAGGTCTCATCTGTGCTGGTGGACGGGGTTGTTCTCTCACCATCAGGGATGATGCGTTTTACAGACAGTTCACCAGTAATTGCCTCTATTTCGTCATCTACGGGTGACACTGAAGAACTCTGTGCCCCATCTGTAGCAATAATGTCTTTTGTGTGCTGCAATTTTTTTAAGGTCAAGCTATTTTTTCTTCACCTCTGCCACAGTTCCTTTTATAGGTGAAACATTGTTCACAGCATATGTCAACTGCCCCCATACAGTGTTTTATCCCTTCGGAAACACTCTACGTGCTAATTAAGAAACATTTTTGGCTGAATCTTATTAAACTCAAATGTTCTGTCAGAGAAGGCTTTTTCATTTCTCCTCATTAATCCACATGCAATCCTTTCTTTAGGCTAGTAAGGCCTAATGCAGAATAATAAACAAAAGGCTCAGTTATAGTTATATCCATATCATCTATATTTTTCTCACACTGCAATGTTAAAACTAGCAATATCATCTGCATATCTATATATTATTTTATATATTGTTGACTTCCTACGGGTAAATACAGGGTTTTTTATACTCTCTACCTCCTAAGTAAGAGCAGCTCACACTCCTACATTTAGTTCTACTCACGCTTTGATAAACACAGCTCCTGGTTTTCAGAGGCCTCTCTTCCCCAACAGCCCACCAGAGACAAACACTATAAGTGTATTCTAGTCAGCCACCTGCCACTTTAAATGGCACTTCAATCAAGAGAATAGCCATGAGTTCCACTCCCTTAAAATGTTGCCATTTAGAGTTATTACTGCTGTAAAATAGAGAGGACTAGAATAGAGCATAGAGTCATTCAATGTTTCTTCCAGGCTTTTTCCCTTTGTCTTAAAAACAGTAAGTCCGCTATAATACTATTGTGTAAGGGAAAATAAAGCTGGCCTGGCAGCACTTTAGATTTGGCCCTTACTTCTGCAAAGTTTGTTTTTTTCTCTCAGACGGCTCCCGCTGGCTCAATTAACTATTGATCAGATTTGTGGAACCAAATGTAAATAATTAACAAAAGTGGAGATAGCATCTGCAGTTCTGCAAACAACTTCAATACAGAGGCCTCTGTGTCTCTGATCAATAGGGCGTGGACAACATGCACATCAGCCACTGCAAGGACCTCTGCAAGGTGGCCACGGAAACAGAGAAAAGCACATTTTTTATCAGACATCGCAGCTGTGTCAGCAAAAAACATCAAGACCACAGAAGTAATCAGGCTGTGGCTGTTTTATTGTAGATACCAGAGTGGGAAAAACCATCTCTCTTTGACATTTAGAGGTAATCTAATTAATTCTCTGACACGGCTAACAGGTAAATGAAAACTGAAATTGTCGTTGACATAGCAGTGCGGTGCAATTGAACTTTTTCATACAGTAACTACATGGGGGATGATGTCCTCCAGTGAAAATGTGTCATCCTATAAGCAGCTCTGAGGGAAGAAGTAGTCTGGTTGTGTCCAACAAAGCCTGTGTAAGTAAAGATGTAACATAGCGAAGAGAGAAAAGCATAAAGCTCCTTGGGGAAGGAAGTACTGTTTGGCACTGTTGGGGGGGGGGGGAATTCAGCGAGGGCCTCTTAGTAACCCTATTTGAATATGAATATGTCCCATGATCCACATCAAGGGCACAGACAGGGGCACCTCTATCTACAACTACCTGCAGGGGAAATAATGGTGGGTGTGTGTGTGTGTGTGTGTGTGTGTGTGTGTGTGTGTGTGTGTGTGTGCGCGCGTGTGTGTGTGTGTGTACAACTGATCACTCTCTGCAGCCATCAGCCACCGCATTTTTTTTTTCAAGGTACTTTGTACAGTGCATTAATCACAGGGACCCTTGAGCGCTTCCACGGATCCAAATATTCCGACCTTGAGGTTACAAGAGAGACATTAGTCCTGATCCATTCCAAGTATTGGAGACAGGGAAGGGAGCAGAGGGAGGGGGCGGAAAGGCTTTCAAGGTAATGAAATTCTGCCATAATTTAAAGGAAAGACTTGTGGGGACAAGCCTGAGCCAGAGTAAGAAGAAAAAAAAAAGATTAAATTGGATTTTTTTCTTTTCCCCCTTTATTTTAAATTAGGCTTAAGTGCATGTGGGGGGTAGTTTTTCCTTCTTTCTTTTTCCAACAAAAGCATGATAACAGCATTAACGTCCAGAATGAATCGAATCATTTCCAAACCAATTAACCTTTGACAGAATGGATGAGTGGACAGGAATGAGAATGGTGCATATGGAAGGGGAGAGAGAAGTGGGTGGAGGAGAGCAAGCAGCAGTTGGTAGAAACAGGGGTCTAACTTTGCATTTTGGGGGTGATTATTGACTGAGAGCATGGCATGAAGGGGTCTGATGGGTCTCCCTTATATACCTCATTCAGAACAACACCAAAAAACCTTATTCGGGGTCCATTTGAAGGGCGTAACACACCACACCCACTCAATCTCACCTCTCTCTCCCTCTCCATGTCCGTCCTCTCCATCCTGACTGATAGCATAGGGGTCTGCAGTTAACCCCACTTATTCTTTATGCTGGCGCTCACTCCCTCTCTCCCCCTATTTATCTTTTTCTGTCCCTCCCTCATTGGCTCGCACACAGCTGCAGCCAGTCCATTTAGTTAATTAAAGGCTCCATTTTGAGCATGAGCCCGCTAGCAAATACGAGTGCCAATCAATAGATCTCTGGCTTATTTTGTGGGAGGGAGGGGCTGACAGCACGGGTGCTGCATTCAGGGACATGATTTGTAGCCTTGGCAGACGAGCCATGTCCCTCACTGTCTTGTCCTCTGTCTCTGTCTAATTTGGTAGCTACCCTGCCCCTGCTACAATCTCCTTCCCGCTCTTGACTGTGATGTCATCTATCACTCTGGGCTCCCTTCTTTACCCCAAGCTAGCCACAGCTCTTCCCATCTGCCATGGAAGGAAACAGTCCTGTGTTTCCCTTGCAAAAGTGTGTGTGCATTTGTTTTAGTCACCATCTGCACAGGGAGCCAGCTGTGTGGGAGTGCGGCATGGGGCTGGAGGTGTGGGAGGTTACCTAGCTCGGGGACCCAGAGAGGAAGTTACAGGGAGAAGAGAAGGGTCCTATTATGAGACACTGCCTAGCGTTCCAAATATCACTGTGTGGGAGGTTACCTAGCTCGGGGACCCAGAGAGGGAGTTACAGGGAGAAGAGAAGGGTCCTATTATGAGACACTGCGAAGCGTTCCAAATATCACTACATAGAATGAGAAACTCGTTAATCATATTCGCAACCAACTTTTTTGCTATTGTCTCTCACCACAGCGAGAGTGGAAGGCCCACAGGCTGAACAACCATCATCAGCTTCACGTGGCGTTCGTCTGCTATGAAAAATGGTTGAGGACGGCACAGGGGGGGGGAAGCAGTTCAAAATCTGCATACAAGCTCTCTCTGCTGGATGTCTCAGCTCCAACAGTCCCTCCATTCCCTCAGACACACCAGCAGCTCATCGGGCTTCTCCCCAGCAGTCATTCCACTCTTCTCTGCCCCCAGGGAGACAGCCGTACAGGCCTTGATGGTTAGCCAGCGTTGTTTGTTGAAGGCCTTTCACTCCACCTCCTCCCTCTTTCTCTCTTCATTCTCTCCTTTTTTCGATGTGAATGCCTGGTGCTTTTTCCACTTCTCTAATCTAAACTCCCTCCTTCTCTCTTCTCTCTCGTCTCAGAGAAAGCCCAGGGGGGCTTGTTCATATTCTCTCCTCTTATTGTGTTTCATTTTTTTCCTTATGACACAGAACTATCCCCCCGGAGTATCCAGCTTTCAGCCAGGGAGCGGGAGAGAACGCATGGTTAACCCCATATTATTCTGTCTATTCAAAGGATCCCCAAAAAGCTCTAGTGCACACAGTGGATAAGAAATCATTCCAAAAGAGTAGAAGAGGTTTTGTATGCATTTAGCAGAACTAGTAGAAGGTCATTTTCTCAGGAGCAGTGCAATTCTTAGCAATATGTTGCACCATCTTGAGAGGCTTACAAAACAATATAAGAGCTCACTTACTGAGGCATTCCTATCAAACAGCTGTTGTGAAAGTGCTTCTCTGCTTACCCTTGGTCTGGCTACAGTTTCTAATGTCTGTTCTGAACTTCAGGACATGACTCGAGCACAATGTAACTGTAGGTCCTGTATGTGAATCATCAGTGATAATAGAACATATTTAGTTTGTACCATAGGCCAATGTTATAAATCCCTCTGTAGGCATACTGTACTGTAAGACAACTCAGTGTTAAATAAATCACACATTTGTCAAGAGCATGTGAATTGACTCCAAAGCAAAATGATGTTCCCGTTCCCACGCCATGTAATATAGCTGTCAGAAGAGGAGGTTATCAACCATAGGGTATGACACATAAAAATGTAAATGGTAATATTGCGGGGAAGGAGGGAGGGAGAGAAATAAGGCTCTTCTCTGTTGCTGTTCCTGCAATGACCTCATCTCTCTTTCACCCTGCTCTTTTGCTCCATTTCATTTCTGTCTCTCTATCTTTCACTCTCTCGTATCAAGCACACACTCCCACAGCGTTTCTCAAGCACACGCTCCCTCATCCTCGGTCACCCTAACCACCTCATTTCTCCAGCCCACCCTCCTCTCCAACTCTCACTCTGTGCGTAATTCAATCATCCCAAGGAGATGGATATCCGTCCCCTAGGAGCGCTTAGGCTCTCCATTTCCTAAAGCGCTTGATCAGATTAATTGATTGTGCCCCCCCCCCCCCCCCCCCTCATCTCTGCGCCCATTCTCCCGACTGAAGCCCAGTGTGGTGGCGGAGGGTGGGAAGAAATCAGGTTTGCATTGATATTTTTATAAAATGGCTTTTCCTTTGGCCCCCCAGACAGACACAGACGTAAAAGGACAAAGGGGAATAGATAAAGTACACGAGCCGGGAGAATGGGGGGGCAGTGGGCAACACGGAAGAGAAGAAGCCTGCAGGAACAGACAGGCAGGATTTATAAAGGAGGACAAAACAACATCCTGGAGCGTACAGCAGACACAGAGCTGAACAGGAGATCAGGGGACAAGATAAAGCAGATATACGATCAATGACATGGAATAAACAGGGCTGTTTAGGAGGTGTACGGCACATGTGAGGTTAGGTTTGTGTGCATGCATCTGTGTACCGTGGTGTTTGGCAGCAGGCCCGCAGAGCACAGCAGAGGGTAGAGATGGGAGAGACCAACTAAGCCCTAGAGGGAACGCAGGAAGACCTCAACTCATCCATTATAACTGAGAGCCAAGCGGCTGCCATGTCTCCTGATTGCTGAGTCCCTATGGAGCTCTCTCTCCTCTCTCTTTTTGTCTCCCCCTCTCTCTCTATCTCTCCCTCTTTGGCACTGGGGATGGCAGTAGATTACGGTGCTGTTCCAGGCCTTTGGCTTCTACGTTATGGCAGGGGCCAAATACACGCACAAAAACACTCACGCTCGTGCACTCACACACACACGCGCGGGAACACAAATACACATAGACAGGGATAGGAACTCGCTCGTCTCTTATCTATCTGCCGCACATGTTCCCCATACGTGTAAAGCTTTTACCTGAGCGCGCCATTACAGCTGAGGCTTTTACCTCAGGAGAGCCAAATTACCTTTCAGATGCAACCTTCCCTTTTTCAACTTGCCCTTGACATTTAGTTCACTTGCATTCCCCCTGTCCTTATAGACTCAAACACACACTATAAACTCACACACAGACAAATGCACAAAGCTGGAGGTCCCTTTGCTCCTAATTATTTTGTCATTTAGGCCTCACACATCTTCCTCCACTGTAACTTTTAGGTTACGCGATAGAGCACACACTTTTGGCAGGATCATACTGTAACCACAAAGAAGAACATGTTCTTTCACGCATTTAATACTTGGCAACTACAGCCTAGCTTTTCATTTGTTTTAGTATAGGACAGGAAGACTGGTTCCATCAACAGGAATATATTCATCCGATAACACCGAGCTTCAGTTCTCAGCTTATTGCCTTCTAACAACAAAACAAATACTGTATAACAATCTTTTACCAACACTAATGAATCCAACGGATGTTTCAAAACCATGAAATACGGTTAGGGCTGCAGAAATAATTGTGGTTAATTCATCATTGATGTTTTCTGTTTCAACAATTAATCATGGACTTTATCAGAACAACCAAGATGCAATATTTTTTAAATTACAATCGATTTAAATGACTCCCTGGTAAAGGAATTGGTTGGTATCAGCTGATCCGATTGAGAATCAACAGAAAAACTCTGCAGATATACTGTATGCAACACTGCTCACACAAGCCAATTCTACAGTGCCTGCCCAGCGTATAATGCTGGGGAGCTTTATTTATTGAGAGGCTCTTACAGAAAGCATTTAGCGAGCCAAATAGGCTGAGATATACTTTCCAGGACTAGTGAATGTTGGCTTTACATTTTACAAGTAGCAATACAAAGGATTCCAAACCTCAACATGCTTTTTGCTTTGCTTTCATTTTCCTTAGTTTTTCTGCTCCATGGCAAGGCAGGTTTATTTCTACAGCACATTTCCACACAAGGCAATTCAATGCGCTCCATGCGTAAATAACCCCAAATATCTTTCAAGCCGATATGACGCGTTAGAGCCGATTTGCAGAATCAAAACACTAATTTTCCAAGAGTAAATTAACGCAAGTTCAACAAATCAGTTTTTAGTATGTATACACATGCACGTATACTGTATCTATGTAGGTTTCCTTTCACAACGGTTTGTTTGCAATCTTACAAAAAGACGCGTACTGTATTTTTTGTATGTATAAGTTCATGTGCAATGCACCATGGTACATGCAGGAACTGGCGAGAGCTTTATCTGACAACATGGTACACGCTGATGAATTTATTGATCGATGGACCACAATAACATTACTATTACTGATAGGACATCAGCATAAAAAGAGCTGAAGGAACAGAAATGACTTTAGATGTAGGTCAACCGGGGTGACATTCTGCATCTTTAAACCCACCTTGTCCTACCTATGCAGAAGCTGTCTCTTTATACTGTGTCACATGTTGTAGTTCACGTTTATGTGGGTAAGAGATTAATCATAGTGAATTCATTTCCGTTATAATACGAACAGTGTATCAGAACAGCCTAAACGGACAAGAGGACTGGGTGCAACTGTACAACAGAGCACAGTTCCGACATTGGAACAGACCTGTTTGTGTTTTCATGTTTGCCTGGGCTGCAGTGCAGAGGTAAACATGTACAGACAGAATCTCTGTAGGAGGGGCGCTGAACTCCTGACCTGAATACAGATTCATCAATACAGACACTCACACTGATAGAAATACAGTACACACACAAACACCACATGCATGCACACTGTATGCTTGAGTACTCAGCCCACAAACTAAATCAACACACTATTTATTTTTCTTTCCGAAAGAGTCTCTCTTTCTTACTTTCCCGAGACTTTTTTATTTGCTAGGGGGCTGAGCTCTCAGACTTGGATTGATCCGGAGCTACCGTCTTGAACTTGTGCCCCGAGGGCAGCTCAGTGCAAACACGCCGCAGCCCCTCTCCACTTACTCCGATCATGGGTACACTCTCTGTTACACTACACCTACATTTAATCACACACCACAGATACACAAAGCAGGTGCTACTGCTACCTTAAGTGCTCAAATCAAACAGAAGGCTGATAAAGACTGACTTTAAGGGAACACTAATCACAAAGGAAAATATATCGCCTCCAACACAGACACAACTTTAAAAAAAAAAAAAGACATTTGCTCATAGTCAGTGCAAGTAATCACAATAGACTCGAGCAATAAATTCTTCTTTTGAGGAGGATTTTAGAATGAGCATGTGTATAATTATTGGGGGGAAATCAATAAGCATAACAGCTGGGCTGGAGATGACAGCAACAATTTCATACACCACATCCCAACTGCTGAGTGCTTTTTCATGGACAGAACACAAAAGAAATCCATTATATTTTTGCAAACGAAAAGATTCATTTGAACATTTTACATAAATAATTCATACAAAGAGAGCTTTTACCGTGGTTTCACCTGAAGACAGACAGCTAACTAGCGGGAAAGCTCACCCACCCACCCACCCATTTCCTTCTCTCTTTGAAGTAGGAGAAACGGGAGGAGAAGTGTATAATTTGTTTGATTCATTTATCGTTGCTTACTATGAATACATGTCATTAAGAGTGGTTGCTGCACAGCAGTTGTGAAGTTATAAAATAGCTGGCAGCATAGTGGGGGCTGAAATAAAGCAACATTATAGGAATGCATTCATCCCACACACACTGTCAGGAGTCTAATGGCTCTGTGGAGGCTTGCGCATTGAAACACACACACATGCAGTACACACAAATACATACAATTAGTCTCTTTGTTTGGCTGCGCCTGCCCTGAGTTCCTATAGAGGTTGTGATTGACGGATTCTGTGATTGGGGCTTTGAGACAGGTTGAGCCTTCAAGTGAGCTAATCTACACTGCCTCCTACAGGAGAGCAGGCCACATTGGACCGGTGAATGTGTGAGAGGCTGTCATCATCACCTTCAGTCGGCTGACAATGATGACTATAATTGGTGTTTGCACAACTCCTGTTTGAGTCTTCTATTCAACCACCATGACTGCTTGACAGCAATGGGGGGGGGGGGGGGGGACGACTACTGTGTGTGTAGTTGTAAATAAAACAATTTTCTTCATTGCCTGATTGATGTTTTCTTCTTCTTTGCCAGCTCATAGATCTGTATTTTTGTGTTATTAAGAGGAACTTCCCCCATTCACATTCTGACACACAACGTTCCCTGGTGGCGAATGTTGCACCTTAGACTTTTTGCTAATGGCGTAGGAAAACCACAGGCATTAGTCAAGTCTTGGGAAATGGGAAGCGTTCCTACCTTCCATGCAATGCGGTTGCCTTTGGTGTCATGCTCCAGTGCCATCGGGAACTCCCCGCGCTCGTAGAACTTGCGAAAGGTGGTTGGTTTGGGAGGGCGCTCTCGGAAAGCCCCTGCAGCCGGGGGACCCACCACCTGCTCAGACACAAAGGAGAAAATGGGGGAAATGAAGAGAAAGGAGCAAAACGGAGACAAAAACTGAATGAGGCATACACAGCAAGTGAGAGTGTTGTTTTATTAAATCAGAATTGACTGTGTTTTCTCCTACTAGAATAGAATCACTCCCACTGCCTCTTCTTTAAAGTAATTCAGGGAGACACATGTGCCTGCTCCCCTGCTCCTCTAAGGAGAGCAAAACACAGATAGTGTGTGATTGTGTGTGGGCTTGTGTGTGTGTGTGAGTGTGTGTGTGTTGGCCCTGTAGCCAGAGGCACTGCAAGAGGCATTGTTAGGATCATCTTTTTCTCTGCCTCCATATTGGATATGTGCTATTACTGCGCCCCTGAAAGCCAATGGAACTCCTATCACATCAGCCACAGTGTCTGCTGCTATTGTTATGGGGGCCATTGGTGGCAGTAGCCTTACAACGGTCGTAAGTTAAGGTAACACATTGTAGTAGAAAGGGGAGTGGAGATTTTAAGATTACAAAATAGCATGTGTCTTCTAAAGGACAAAATAGTGGTATTCAATTTTATAAAACATGTTTTTTTAAAGAGATAGTGAGGTTTTTCAGGTGGGTTGTTTAAGGTGATATCTACAGTCAGTGAATTACCTACGGTAGATGGCACAGGAACACCTGCTTGGACGAGTAAAGGCATGCGAGCAAAGCAATGTACTTCTGTGGAAGGGGGCAGCAGATAATGTATTTTAGACACCATCAAAAAAAGGTCCACAGAGAAAAAATCAATATGAGTGAAGTGTGCACTTTATTTAGAATATTTTCACTGCTTTACCGTCAGAAATCCTCTTCCGATGGGGGAGTGAATACGTTATCAATGCTCTTGCCAAAACCATGAAACAACAACACAATCTAACTTACTGATGGAGGCAGCAGTACACCAGCAACCCCTGTCTTCTGTGAGGATACATTTCCCATCAGAAAAGGCAGTTTGCTGGCAAGAAATGGCGAATTTTAACAATTTTTTTTTAGGTTTGCCTTTCTTTTAGGTCAGTGCATAGCTTAGCTTTGCTGCGCGTACTGCTGTCTTATTCTCAAAACTGGGGGCTTGCCAAGCGTAATTTACTGCTCGCAATAAATTGACTACTGATAAGTACCTCATGCAACCCAACTTCAAAACCTGCAAAATGTTCCTTTCATCTTTGAATGTAAAGATTGTGTGTACAAAAAAAAATCACACAATATTTAATAGCCTCGAAAGGAGCGATCATCCCGAAATACCTTCAACGAAACACTCCTTCAAGGAAGCGACCTCATCGAGGACCCAATGGGGGAGATTGTACAAGTGGGAGCCACTCATGTACTTGAGGAATATGGATTTAGTTGATTGAAAACATTAGAGCCTTGCAGCAGCATGTTGTAGTGGACGAATGACAGAATGTTGGAGCCAATCGTTTCCCTGTCAGCGTCCCTTGTGTGCGTCCCTCGCCATCTGTGTCGCTCTGCCACATGACTGGCAGATGTGTTGCTGTCATTAATCCTCAGATTACCACCCATTGAGAAAGAGAATTTAGCCTCAGCAGCCCACAGGCAGAGCAGAGCGAGACTGGGATGTGTTATCTTTGGCGGCCACAGGACTGTCTGATATTGGTTTGCATGTTGAGAGAATGGGTTTTAGTTTATTACTACTCAACACTAGATTGGATTTCCATGTTACATCATTCACTAGTGTTGCCTGTTTGTTGCATAATTCAAAAACAAAATAGATAGAAAGCCTCGAACCACAGATGAAGCTCGGTTTAAACCGCCACTCAGGAATGATGCAACATGGTACAACATTTTTAGGTTACACGTGTGCCGTTGTGTCGCTGGTGCCGTGTCTGAACTCGAGAGAAAACAAGAAGAAAGGGGAAACCATCACGAGGGCTCTGAGTGAGTGTCTCAGAGCACTCAATGCATTTAAACGGCTCTAATGCACCGTGGGATTGTGGCGCAGTCGTTTCAAATGAATCTGTTTGGAGCATTTGTTTACCATGCCAGAGAATGCTGAATAATATTATGCTGAATTAATAGGGACAAGTTTGTATACCTGCAGGAGAGAGACTACAGTACCTTAACAAAATGCCTGTGACTAACAGTGCATGCAAAACAAGAGGAAAGGCACTTTTCTGTATCGCCTGCAGTTAGCTTACAACAAATTATTCATGATATCATGCATGCCTTTTACAGTCTTTCAAGTGCTGTTTTCTTTTAACAATCATTTTGCAACGTTTTTTTACAATTAGAGCAAGTAAAAGTTCAAACACAAATTGTTTAGTAAAACCATGTAAACTGTGCACTTCTGTAAAAGGAAGATTGCTTCCAGTTTTTCGTGTATTACTTTTTAATCAGTTTATCAATAATCGCTTGAATACGTTTACTTAGCATTGTAATGAACAGAAAAGTGTCAGCTTGTTAAAATACTGTTCTGTCTCATGATATAAAGCGCAAAGTATAAGTTATTACAAAAATCTAATACTTTTGGACGTTTCATTTAGACACTAACTGTTTTTCGACTCTGTGTCTGTTCCATTGCTTTCACTGCAGGAGTTGTTTGGCAGCCCTAGCTGTGGAAGTAGGAAGCTGTAAAGCGTGCAAGATCAGTGCTGCTCCAGCCTACAGGAGTGACAAAGCCCTCACATCCAGGTAGCTACGACGCTGGTTGAGCCATGCTGCACAGGGAGGCTAAAAATAGCTCAGACTGGGCAGCAAGGAGAGAATGAACCCAGACTGCTTTGACTGGCTGAGTAGCTTTTATGTTCCGAAATGATGACGCTGCACTAGGGCTGCACAATTTGGGGAAATAATCGAATTGCGATTTTTCTGACAGATATTGCGATTGCGATTCGATTTGCGATATTTGTTTTTAAGCGACCCAACGGAAGTTTATTGTAAAATGCGGCCATATCTCCGGCTAGGAAGGTCGTATCAACGTGCTCCCGTCTCTAGCACCCCCGCAGCCCGAGCTACGAGTGAAAGAACTAAACTTACATCAGGGTTGCCAACTTTGGGTACCTGGCTGGAGTGAGATTTTGATATCATGGGTTTAATTACACATGACTGCTATCGTGTCAGTAGGACCTTAGCATAGGATATATATACAATATATACAAATACACAATATTGGACACAGACTATAAAGGGCACAACGTTTCATTCACTAATGAAAGTCAAACACATGTTTGTTTCCACTGTTTTATTGTGTGCATAGGCCTGTCGCGATAAGCAATTAATTGACTTATCGTACGATAAATAAAAATGAACTTGATAACTTTTCTGACCTCGATAAATTGCCATTTACATGAGGATGTGACTAGCAGTTTGAAAGGATGTACTTGAATTATTATTATATATTATTATCATTATGTCAGTGGTCTAAAATGGTCATACAACGGTGCCGACAATATTATCGTTTATCGCAATAATTTCCGGGAAAATGTATCCAACAAAATTAATTATCGTGAGAGGCCTATACATGAAACACACAGACACAAACAAATCTACAGACTTACTCCAAACTGCCAAATATATTAATTAACACACTCATTCTCATATACTCTTTGACTCTATTTTGGCCTCGTAGAATAATAAGCAGCAGACTTTTACTTTTTTATCATTTCTACTGGATCTTAGATCTAGGCATGCGCAATACGGGTCGGGGATTGACCAACCGACTCCCACTGCTCTGCTGTCTGTTAACGTTGTTAAGAGTGGTGGGGGCGGGGAGGGAGCGGATCGACAGCTTGAGCAGCTGTCAACTCAACATTGTAAATAACCAACCAAAAACGATCGCCGGTTCATCTTGTTTTTGGCGTGAGAATAGTTTGGGCAGCGTGAGAGCGTGAGGTTGAGAGTGAAAGCGTGTGTCACACGCCAGATGCGTGAGAGTTGGCAACCCTGCTTACATGAAACTTCCGTTGGGTTGCTTTAAAGTCAAGCTTCAGTTTAAGATTCACCCTGTAATAGATGTAAAACATGTGATGGAGCATTACTAACCTGACTCAGATGGTTTGTTTCACCAAACCATCTAGGAAAGCTCCATTGGAAGCCATTTGGAAAAGTATTTCAAAAATACTTGGCAGGTGATTGGATCAATCTGTGTATCACCTACTATCATGGGCAACTTCTGATTGGTTAACAATGACTGGTACATGTGGAGCACAGCACTTCTGATTGGTGTGGATGACTGTACACAAGAAGAAGAAGAAGAAATCTCGAAAAAAAGAGAAAATCGCAGGCTTTGCGATTTGATAATTGCATTATTTAAAATCGCGATTTCGACTTAAAATCGATTAATCGTTCAGCCCTACGCTGCACTCACTTCCATGGCGTGTGCTCGTGGCTGAGGCGTTAAAACTTTACAGCTTTTTTGGCAATTATCATAACTGGCACGCAACCCATATTAACAGCCGGAAGGGAACAGATACATCCATGCACCATGGCAGACCTTTTCCTTGATAGTGATGTGGGCTGCCGTTCCTAGCAGCTTAAGGAGACCTGTTATAGAAATAGCATTGAGGAAAGATTATCACCTGCTGGCTTCCTGATGCCATTCCAATAATCTGTCTGCTTTGATTCTGCCATTTATGACATTTGGGTCTAAAGCTCCTGCATGCAGAGACAAAACACCATTCATGAATCCCTTAGTGATAGCTATAGGCGCTAACCCAGTTGGTCTAAAATAAACTAGTGTTTTTGCAATTTTGTGTCCCTTTCTGAGAGGCTAGATGACCTTGTGGGCAGGACATGGCAGTACAGATAGAAGAACAGAGCGTTCTCAATTCTACGAGGGAAACATATTGTCTCATTCATTATAGTTGCAGTTTTAAACATGTGGTCAATGTTGAAAAAAATTGTAACTAAAGAAATAAACTGCAACCTTAGTTATGATTAGGGGGGAAAATCATCTAAGTTGTCTCTTAAAATAAGTGTGATTTTTACATAAAGGTGGTGTGTTTTCAGATGAACCAAGGGCGGCATACCCCTGTGTGTTTCAAAGTTCCTCCCTGTTCTGAAAACACTGGCATGAACAAGCACAAACAGTGAAAAAAGGAGCCTATAGACCGATACAGGATAACATCCCTCTCCTCGTGGAGGCCATAAAGCAGGCCTGTGAGGCGACAGACTACACAACAGAGATAGAGGTGGTGTAAGGCAATAAAAGGAGGATGTGTCTGTTTTGTGTGCCCCTGGTGCACACATCGGGGAGCCATAACAAGGCAGTGGTGGTCAGGAGAGCTCCATGCTGTCATTTCTCTCCTTCGCCTTCACTAGGCCCCCGGATTTGTTTCCTTCCTAATACTGTTGTCCACTTCAACTAGCTCCACCGTAAACCTGGCTCCTGCAAGACCCACTGAGGCAATAACACACAAACACGCCCGCACACACACTCGCTCACACACCACACATGCTGGGCTCCCCATGGGCGAGCCCCTGCAGAGGTGATTGAGCACCGGCAGGGCCTCATGCTCCTGTCATTTATAAAGGTGTCACCCTGAGAAACAGAGATGCTCCCTCTAACCTTATTAGTATGGCACTTCCATGGCTCTCCTGCCTGATTTTGACATGAAGAGATTGTGGGGTGGGGGAAAGGGGAGAAAAAATAAATAAAGAAAGGATAAAGGTGGAGGGCCAGAGAGAGAGACATAGAAATGAGAAGCTTGAGGAACGTGGAGACAGAGAGTGACGAAATGAAGAAATGGAGATGGAGAATGCAGGCGGGTGATGGAAGAATAGTGGATATGACAGGAAAAGGAGAGAAGGGCAGACAAGAGGTGTGGCTCATCAATTCTGAGGGTGAGTTCAGCGTGGCGGGGCTGCTGCGGCATGTAGGTGATCCATCACTCTGCCCGGGCCTCCAGCTCCAGCGCTCTCTCATCTCTCCATCTCTCTGCCATATCCCACCACCCCAAAACACCTCTGAATACCTCTGATCGATGTCTGGTGAAGAGCTGTCAATTCATCTTCAACCCTGCATTGCCATCACAGCCGCACAGATCCTCAAACAAGGCCCCCCGTTAATCTCCCTTTTCATTTCGATTCATCTCCATATTACCCTACTGACTCCTGTCTGTCATGCGTTTTGTTGCATTGCATTTGTGGGCGAACAAGTGGCCGCTGCACAGGCACCCACTCTCTTATTAATCCTCTCTCTTTCTGCATTGCTGCTCTCAGTTGAGATGCTATTGAAATCAGAAGGCCGCCATTCCCCAAGGAGGGAGCAGAGTAGGTGAGTCAGAGGATGGAGCAGACAGGCCGAGGCTCTCCTGATGAGGTCAGCCTGCACATCGCTGCCACGGGCGGCAAAATTAGCCGTCTTTATATACAGGCCATAGAAGAGTGTTTTATTCTCAAGCTGCATTTAAATGAACAGGACACGGACACAATAATGAAAGCTGTTAGGGAATCACTGTTGATATGGTCAAACAATCATTCAACAGGATATGTTTTGCTTGCTCACTTCTCTCTGCAGGGCAAATCACAGACTGGTGGGAGGCTGATTCTTTTCAGGAGAATACATCTGCAATATTTGTGCAGCACTCCATTAATTTCTCATGACCAAACAGCAAGAAGTGCAATCAGTCTGCGAGTGGGTTTCATTATGTGCAGACATTAGCCCTGTTGTGAGAGACAAGGTCGGACGGGAACAAATGAGTAAAGAGCTCTCGATGGACGGGAAAACCAAAGACAGATGAAAGGTAACAGAGTCTTTTGTTCCGAGCTCACAGGACCATGGAGGTGCGCTTTACAATTGTCACTGTGTCAAGAGGCTTTTGCATCAACGGTACTGTGCACGCCGCTACAAGGGCAGAGATGTTTGTAATGAAAAATGATGACATCGCTAGGCAAAGACGACACTGCACGCCTGGTGTCACTACAAAGACACAGGGATGAAACAGGTGACAGCCACCTACTATTGAACTGTGCGAAAGAAGGAGAACTTTAAAGGAGAACTTCAAAAAGAAGCTTCAAGCCTTGAAGAGCGCCCCGCTGTTTTCTGTCTCTTCTAGTTTAACCCCATCACTTAAAAGAACAGCATAGACAGAGGGAGACGTTAACAGGGTGTGAAGGAAAGAGTTTGAGGTAGGATTGAGAGGAGGGGGGGTAAGTGAAAGAGGCTGGGTGAGCGAGGGAAGGAGAGCGAGCCACACAGAACCAGGTAGAGAGAGGGAGTGAGAATGCCCTGAGTATTTTCCATCTTCTCTGTGTGGCCCACTTATCAGCCAGGCAGCAGGGCAGCCTTGTGCTTACAGAGGCCTATTGGCTGATTCATATCACCAAACCACAGAGGAGACGATGGCTCACAGTGAATCAGCCTGCATGGCAAAGGCAGAATATTGCAACTCTTACTAGTTGTTAGGCAAACAGGAAGCCACATGCACATGAGGTTAAACTTAGAAACATGCACATTGCTTGACTCATAAGTCTGAACTGAAGGAGCCAAGGTGCACTTTCAATGAGCTTCTAGCGCTGCACTATCAATAGAAGGTTCATCTAAATCCAAATATGCACGATACCATGTCCAAATCGCAGTATGTGCAATAGTTGGTAAAGGGAAAATATGTAAAACAACATTCTGAGTTAAGTAATGTCGTTACTCATTTTAATATATTTTTTCAAGATGATGTATAAAAATGTTCTCTCATACTGCAAATCATAAAGCAATTGCAATATCAGTCAAAATAGTAACATGTAAATGTTCCCAAATCATGCATTCCTAGCCTCTACAAACAAACCATGTGAACATACAGAACACTGCACATGTTGGAGTAAATAGTCTTGCTAAGGGAAATTGATTGACATATCATCTATCAATCAATGACTAATCATTTCAGCCCTTGTTTGACATTTTCCAATTTGATGTAATGCCTATTTAGAAAGACCACTATCCTTTTTTAGTTTCAATATATTTGTGCAACAACATATCTGACCACTGTTCAATTTGTACGTGTTTATTTCTGTAAGCACGTTTTTGTGTGTTTGGGTCAGCAAAGAGAACAGTTCCTCTATTCTGTTGAGAGAGTACGCACGCACTGATCCAATGCTTTGCCTTTACAGCGCCAATCAGTGACGACACCTGAAGGTGTTAAACCACTGCGCTAGGCTGTGAAATTAATGAGTACCGAAGGAAAAGTACATCCTGACCTGCTGCAGTTGCCCCTTCTGCTGCTGAGAAACAAGAATTTAACTGTTTTTCCATTTTCATTCACCAAATAGGTTGCTTCTTGTCAATACACATCCTCATAACTGGATTTAATTAATGGCAGACTGAAAATCCCCTCAAAGAATATTAATGTTCCTGACCTGAAGACATTGACAGCGTTCTTTGTTTTTGAGTGGCTATGGGGTCACAGCCAAGAACTGCTGCATGACTCATCTTAAAGTTGAAGTTTGTTTTGCAGGTAAGGAGGAGACAGTCATCATATTAGATTAGGAGGCACAAACAGACAGGGGGATGCTGAGATGGGCAAGCAGGCGAGGAGATGAGTAGATAGACAGTGAGACAGGCGACTCAGGTGACTGCAGCTGTGAGTCTACTGAGGAAGCGTCAGTGGGAGCTGTGGAAAGTTTGATTTGGCAGCAATTGTCCCACAGGGAGAGGAATAGGAGAAGGACACACCCAGAGCAGTAGAGGCCATCGATTTCGCCACAGACAGATGAGAGAGGAGAGAGCAGGTCAGTCTACAGCGTCACCACACACACACACACACACACACACACACACACACACACACACACACACACACACACACACACACACACACACACACACACACACACACACACACACACACACACACACACACACACACACACACACACACACACACACACACACACACACACACACACACACACACACACACACACACACACACACACACACACACACACACACACACACACACACACACACACACACACACACACACACACACACACACACACACACACACACACACACACACACACACACACACACACACACACACACACACACACACACACACACACACACACAGGTAGCCCGGCACTGACAGATCCCTGAGGAGAGGATGGAGGCACGGGGAGATAAGCAGCAGCACATGGCAAGAGATACAGGTTCTGCCTCTGATATGGGAATATTGTTAAACAGGAAGGAACATTATCTGTGATTAATATGTATTGCAAAATGAACCCCCGGCCCTTGGTCTTATCACATCCCAGTGTGACTTTCTATTCCTGGAAATCAGTCTCTCTGCCTGTAAGGCTGTCTGTTAAAAATGATGCTCGGGGTTTGCTTACAGAGACCCCACGCAGAGACCAAGGTCAGGATATTTGACCTTTACATTATTAAACATGGGGAAAGGACACTTAAAACTACGTCACTGCTAGCAGACACCTTGGACACAATATTCCAACTAAGCACATCATATCGCCTACTTGAATGAAACATAAATGCTTCTAAATCCCAAATGTGTTTACTTCTAAGAGGAGAAAGGGTTTCCCAGAAGAAGTTATAACAGGCATTTTGAACGATATATATGGAGCAGAAGTGTGTTATTGAGACTTCCTGTAAGAGTAATACTCTGAATGATAGACCCCCCTTCGGATTAGCCCGAGAGACAAAGACAAAACAACATTCAGATGCCTTGAAAACAAGGCAACTTTTCCTGCTGCCTCAAATCTCACACTGTGCTTGGCGGAGCAGCTCCCTCAGACAGCGAGGCGTCACTTTGGCTGAGCTACAGGGAGGCACGCAAACAAAGAAACACACATGCACACAAACAAACAAACAAATAAAGTTTAGCTAAAGTAAAGACAGACCTGAGTCCTTCTGCACCAGTCGCCCCTGTTTTTTGTATTCATATCCACACTTCTACTTTGCACCTCTTGCTCTGCACTGCAGGTTGCTGATGCTCTAACAGCATGTTTAGACTATGAGTCTTTTCTCCACCTTTACATCCCACACCACTGATGACAACAACAAGGCTGTGTAAAGGAGCAATAGCTGAAACAAAAAGCCAGGCTTGAGTATTACCAGACACCAATGACACAGTCTACATAAAAAACGATTAGAACGAGTGCATTACCGTTCATCTGCTGAGGCGAATGTTAAATATGACCTCCCAAATTCAGTCTAAGAAGCAAAATCATTTTCATCTTGAATCATAAAATGAACACTCATCTATTTAAGAGGTGTGCTACGTCATCCTCTACATCCTGATTCATATACACCATCCAATATCTTTCCCCTCCACTCACTCTAATTTCCTCTCATAAAAAGGCAGCCTTCTAAGACTCTCCTTGGCTTGAATTTTTATGTTTCTCCGTGGCCCATCTCAGAGGATGATTTTCAAGGTAATGTGATGATGACCCTTAGACTCCTCATTAAATCACTCAGTATCAGAGCGTCAATTAAGTGTCTAAAATGTTAATGTAAAAATATGGCCGAGACGGTACAGACGACCTTAAAAAGTAGCGGGGAGTTGTCTTTTATCTGTTTCAACTAAAGGTCTAAATCACAATCTCTTACATTAGCACTCACATCAGCGTCGGTGTCGCAACCTTCCTCAGACAGACAGACAGACAGACAGACAGACAGACAGACAGACAGACAGACAGACAGACAGACAGACAGACAGACAGACAGACAGACAGACAGACAGACAGTCCAAACAAAGTCAGTTAGAGTCGACAACACTAAAGAGATGGGTGTCAGAGTGACAGATGAAGAGTTGAGCATCTGTCACTGTGCTGAACCATTTGGCTGAAATCAAAGGGAGATGAGGGCCTTCAAAGGACAGGCAAAGCTGTGTCTGAGGCCAGACATGCTCTGGTGTGCTCTGCAGATAAGGGCCAAGAGGTTATATTGCTTTTCTTCTGTCTCTGCCTTTGTTCTCCTCTGTCTTAAGGGAGTGGGAGGGAGGGAGGGAGATAGAGGAATGGCAGGGAAGAAGAGCGAGAATGAGTCATGAACAGGTCGCCCGTCTCCCTCTGCCACGGCACGGCGTGTTGGTCAAACACTTGTTAGTAGAATTTGCTCGGTGTTTCCGGATGGTGAGGGTAATGAGCAGAGGTGGCTGGAGCACAGAGGTGCCAGGCAGTGATGTGGATCATTTCTGACAGTATCAGAGTACTTTTGCCCTCCAGCCCTTCACTTCCCCTGCTTCTCCCGGCTTGCTTTGGCAGCCGTTGCCTCCAGCGTGCCTTCAACTGGGAGAGCTTTGACTCAGCTGGATGCGAGGCATGAGCTAAATAGCAGAGTAATCCTCCATGGCATTCTGAAGGGGAACGTAACTACTTTAAATCTCAAAGGGTTTCCAGGTTTACTTTCTTGGCACTGGGCAAAGAACACAGATGCCCCGGAGCACCATCTATGAAGTTGGCTGCTGTGCATTCAGTGTGCAAGGAAGTGGGACTGGTGCACTTGAGCTCTGCATCCCTCTACTCTTTAGAGAGAATTTCCCCGCCTATCGTTTGTGTTGCAAAATGCATCTTTTCTAACATTTATTACAGGGTTGCTATGTATCACTAACGCATGGTGGATTTTGTCATCAGACACACAGCCCATTTTGCTCCCTGCGCTAGTCAGCAAAAATCAAAAGGTCAGGCCAATGTTATTGCATTGATGGTGATTTTCAAAGATTTTCAAAGCGGGGGGTAGCGAAACAAAGGCCACCATTTGGCATTATTGGATTGGAACAACAGTGTTTGTCAGATACATTGATTTTCTGAGACTGGTTCTTATTATGTTGATGTAGGCAGTATGTGAGCTGCCACATACTGTATGACCCTGCAGTGAAGTGTATAACACGTGCCTACACTAAGCAGGGCCTATTCTCCTCCAGCAAGGACGAGTCACTACAATGGAGGGTAATGATGGAGGATGGGTGAATGGAAGGCTAATGTCCTGTCAGATTGATACACTTAAGCATAGCCTCATTTAGATTTAAAGTGTAGTCCTTGTGACGGTAGGTGTCACTTGGAGGGGCATTATGACATAAAGACACACAAAATGATAATGTGGTAGAGAACAAAATATAAACACTTGATGAAAACTGATAAGTATATGAATTAGGTTGAATTAAAAACACTGTTACAAAAAGGGGTCACAGTAGCTCACAAGCCAATGATCAGCTATTAAGGAAATCTTACTGTCAGCACTTAAGCACTGTTTTTCTAAATTGATAGTATGACAGAGAAAAAGTTTCAAAATGAGGATAAAATACAGACGGTGACTCGACTAAAATAAAAGTCACCTATTGAAGCTAACCAACAGTGATACAATAGACCTGAACGTAACTTTTAACTATTTATATATTTTATTACCGATTTCTTTTCCCAGCCCTTTTTTTATTTGATCAATATACATTTCATTTTATTATATAATATATTCATTTTTATTTGCCTACCTTGTAACACCAAGAACTCTAGATACATTTGCAAACACATTTGAATGTAAAGGAGTGTTGCAATACACCTCAAGGATACTAATACTTAAAAAACTAAAATGGTTATATCTACTATAATTATTATATATATTACCCATTTTATATTTGTTGCACTGTCATTGCTGCTACCTCTGCTTTTACTACTGCTTTTATTTATTTATTTGTGACTATTTTCATTACTGCAGTGAGAGATACCAAAGAAATGACTTTGTATGATGACAATAAAGATATATTCTATTCTATATTTGTATTTGTGAAATGGTTTTGGACGATATTGAAGGTAACATCAAAGTATGTCCAGATTGATCTGTGATTGAATATGTCTGAGAAGTAGAAAGAAGCCTGCATCCTTGCTTCTGAAAGGAGAAGGACACAGAAGAGGCAAAGGTCTGGATGTCCTCTGCACTGGTTATCACATGACATAGGGCTAATTAACTGTAGAGCGGAAAATAGAGGCCCTGCAAGGAGCAATAAACATTCTCCATTAAAAGCCATCTAATTAGAATGCAAGCTACAAGGGCTTGAAGGAGAACATAACAAACATAGAGGCCAGGGTAATTGTCAACCAAGCTCGGAGGAAAGCAAACATAATAGTCATAATCAGCCAAGCACTTCCTACAAGGCCATGATCAAATGCTGTGGAAGTACTTCTCCATATCTGACGGAAGTTTCCAGATGGTGTTGTCCTCTATCACCGAAAAGGTCACAGACATTTCAGCTGTCATGCACTTCAGATAACATGCCATCAATGAACCTAATCCATCTGATACCTGGTAACAAGTGCTTGGAAGTTCTACTAAATTCATCCTTAGTTAAAATGTTGATTTTGAAAATGAACAAAACAGCAAATATTTGTTTCTAGTGGATCCGTGCAAAGTCTCAGAAGATATGGCATGTCACGGAGAGGCTTCACTTCCCTTTAATGGTAACTTTTCATTAACAGCATTTTATTGAGAAAATAAATCTTTAAATAGTGCTGAGAATGTGCTTTTAATGGGGTCAGTCTTTTTTGAAATACTTTTGAAGTAAAGTGCAAGGCAGCCAAAGTCAACAAGTCAAAAGTTACTACGATTTAAAAGTCAGTACGTCTACTCGAGGCCTTTAGGTGCCGTGGTTGATCGATAGTAATGGAAATGCCAGGAGGCCTCAAGAGCCCATTGCCAATTTAACCTGTTTTTACCATGACTCAATTCTTCCTCCAACAACCCAGCTGCTTACCGGGATGGACTACAGGCTTCTGGTGCTGATAAGACGAGTGTGCAAGAGCAGAGGGAAGGATGCAGGGAAAAAGGTTTCAGTGTGTCTACAGGCACCGCTGGTTTAGAAAACCCTTCCATGAGGCGGCTCAAGTGAGACAGGCAAGCAGACAGGTGAAGGAATCTACAGTAAACAACGGAAACCTGCTCAATTTGCTTTTACTTGGAAACTATCCACACACACACAAAACACTGTGCCACCTTCACGGCCAATTGATGTATCACGCTGGGCACATTATGAGTTCCAGTGTCAGGTAAATGTGTTAGGAGCAATGGGGAAGAATGATTTTGACTGCGAGCGAAAATAATAAATAGACGGATTCATCTCCATAAAAGCTTTCAGGTGTTCAATCTTGGTCAACAACGGCCCGCGATCCATATACCGTAGCTGACAATGGGTTTCTTTTTATCACAAACTCACCGTCTTCTTATCCTTGTTGTGTTCATGTTCTGTTTGTTATGATTTCTCCACCCTGTGGTGTTTCAGTGGATAGAATAAATCATTTAATGATTTTATATCAAGCTCTAACCGATAAACATCCAACCATTTGACAATCTTTTAAATCTGGATTAAATCTAAATCAAATTACGTTTACAACAGCATTTTAACTAGGTTTATATTGCAATTTAAAGTTAAATTAGATTTAATCAGCTTGCACTGAAATTCTAGAATCATTTAAACCCCAATCAAGGATCAATTCTAAACTGTCACTTGTTTAATTTGTTCAGATAGCTTAATTTATTAAGATGACATTAAGTGATTAGAGCGTTAATGGCAAATAGCTGAGATGTGAATCTAAACATCTCTGACACAATCTTAAAGAATCATTCAAAAGGCACAATTACAATACAAACATTCAACATTTAACTGCATTTATGTTCAGTTCCATGTTATTATTTGGATGTTATTATAACTGACTGTTATTAAATTGTAGATTTAGTTTAGGTTTGATTATTGTGCAAAGTAATGGATGAGTGTCCCACTGGTTCTCAGTGTAAAATGTTTATATCTCTGTGAACCTGCCTGGGAGAATAAAGGTTATGCAGAGAAAGTAAGAAAGAGATAAAGACAGAGAGAGAAACAAATAAGAAATAAATACAGCGAGAGAGAGAGAGAGAGAGAGAGAGAGAGAGAGAGAGAGAGAGAGAGAGAGAGAGAGAGAGAGAGAGAGAGAGAGAGAGATAAAGAAAGGCAAGCATCTGCTCAGGTATATAATGATGATGCTGTGGGGGAGGAAAGGAATGAGATATGGAGGTCACGTTTGCTAGCATGGAGTCTCCATCTGTCCCCTGGGGTTAGTGGGGTGAGCCAGGGATGACGCTGGGGCTGGGGGGGGGGAAAGGGGGTTGTAGCAGACTTGGGGACGCTGTTTGCCAGCTCTATTTTTTTTATCCCAGAGGCCAAGCAAACAGTAAATGAGGTGTGCGTGTTATGAAAGCAGTCTATAGGCTCAGCAATCTGCAGGCGCTCGCCACACCAAAGTCGAGGTTGGGATCAGGTGTACTTCGTATCGATTTGCCCTCTCAGGTGAACTGTGCTATACAGCGTCTTACACAAGATGATGTCCATGTTCTTGCGTGTGTGTTGTTGTGGTCTATGTAGTGCAGGACACAGGAGCAAGTAGAGATATGTTCAGATTCATCACTTTCTTCTATGTCTAAAACCACCAGGGCCTTGTTAGGTTTAACAGTTTGTCACGATGTGAAAGTTACACAAAATGTTCAAAATATGTTACGTGTGCAACAGTTATCAAGGACTGATGTATATGCTTGGTTGCCTACTATTACGCATTATATAATATTTAAAAAAGGAATATTTGATCTTAGACAGCTAAAGGATATGTAAGACCTTAAACATATCCTCAGACCTTGTTCAAGCATAGAAGCAGTACACTTAAAGATCAAACAATATACTGTAAAACAAATACTTAACAGATTATAGACTACATAAATCAATGTCACAGATTCCTCTAATGTCAATTGTACCCTATCTAAATGACTAAACCCAAATGAGCTGGTTAGTTATGGACTGAACATGGTTTCAATGGAGAAAGGGAATACATGAATCTGGTTCAGCACCTCCTAATCACTGCCCACACCGGCGACTTATTCAGCGACTGCAATAGGTCTGTTGCGTTGCTATTCCTATTTTGGAAAACTTTACTAGAAACACTCAAATCTACTGAGCATGCTTCCAAACAACATTAATCAAAAATAGCTCGGATTTGGCAAGTGCAGGTGTGATCAATACAGCTATACAACCTTTTGTGTTGTAATTTGACTGAAGAACAAACCATTCAAGGGCTACAGAGTTTTTGATTAATGTAAAAGCCATCATGTCCGTGTCGACCATAATTATACAAACATATGCCACTAGCCACTATTCCACTCATAATGAATCTCTGCCGTGGAATACATCTAGTGAGGACAAAGCTTCAAATCAACGAGCATGAATGCTTAGAGGCAATACAGGATTTTTATAATATTTGATAGTCTGAACTAGTTTCTGATGTCCTTAAGGATTAGCCAAACAGATATGTTCATGTGATTAAACAATGAAAAACGATTTAATCCATATCACTCACTATCACTGGATGTTTAAGATAATGTATAACTTGCTTTTCCTTTCCGTGTCAACAGTGATTTGAACATTTACAGGGTGTGTTTTATGCTCATGTCACAACACCATGCAGGTGTTTTCGCTCTTCCCCCAAACCCCTGCAATTTCCAAGCTAGAACAAGCCTTTGACAGGAAAGTAACAGCTTTGTTCTCCTCTCTGTCTGAAACACAAGGTGACGACCTCCCACCACAATGTAATGTGCATCTTTTTTTCTAAATGCTTGCGAATGAATCACAAGGAAAAAAAGGGGGAGAATTTCATGGGCCAGTGCTATTGATTGAATTTCTATGACCACAAATACTTTAAAGCATAATAAGCCTATGCTTCAAGTCCCCATACCCTTTCAAGGCTTGAAATGGCCTTGTTGTTACCTACAAATCACAGCACTCTGCAAAGCCTTCTCCGGAGCGATATGTCAGTGACCACAGGGGAGGAAAAAAAAAACAGAAGGCTACAGACACAAGCAAGCCTCTGAAAAATGTAATGGTTTTCGTTAAGGATTTAGCCAGTGGTATGGCAGTGAAGGAGTAGCATTCAAGTTCCAGATGTAGCAGATCCTCTGGGGAGAAGGTGAATATTAAGGTTTTGCAGGAAGCCTTTCTTTTTACGTTCTTGAAAGGTGATTTGTTTATGACCTTCAAAAAGGGAAGAAGTAAATGATAGCGCGGACTGCATATTTTGCAGTCGCTGCATTTTTCAAAGGAGAGCTGCCTTTAATTTGAGGTATTTGCTGTTCTTAAGAGCTCCTCCACTTGCACTTATCAACAACAGATTCCTTGCAGTGCAGTCCCAACGTTACAAGCTTTCTGAAAGAAACATAGTGAAGTGGAGACCTAGTTCAATTGTTTGCATCAAAGTACATACGACTGAAAAGTCTACATTTTATAAGTAAAAGGGATACAATAGGTAAAGCTGGGGGATTGCTGACAGAAAATATTTAACTTCCTCAAATTCTTTCATTAAATAATTGCTGACCAAAACTTTGATGCAGTGTTGTTGTCATTTCCCCATGAACACAATCAAATCTGTCAACATCAACAGAATCAAAACATGATCAAATATAGATATAAGGTATTCTTGGAATTCCTGAATGAACTGAGGGTCTACCATATGCCTGATAAACAAACACAATGACAAGTTGCCACGTTTGCATGCAGGAAATAAACAAAAGAATAAAACTGTATTATACTGTAGTAGGCAAACTGTCTTAATTTCCATGCTGAAAGAAAGAGATTCTAATGACAAGCCTGGTGTTGTCTGTAAGAAAAAAGAGGCTGGGGATAATTGCCTGAGAGTTGAGGCAAGTGAGAGCAAAAGAATGCCTCAATCTGTCAATTAAAGCAATGACTGTCTGTGACATGCTTTGTTGCTCACCAGACGCAACTGCCTGTGTGTAAAAGTTCAAAGTAAGAACTTAAAGCAAGGAGAAGAGGTATCTCAGACGGCAAACTCCTAAAACAGAGCAAAGCACAACACAACTCTCTTCCACCACACACTGAAGCACAGTTGTCTTTCTGGTGAGTATATGAGCACATATCTAGTACAATATCAACTGTAGCAAAAGGGCTTTACTTACAGGTCATATATTACGCTTATTTCTAGCTTCATACTTCTTATTTTGGGTTTCTACTGGAACATGTCTGCATGCTTTATTGTTAAATAAATGTTATTTTTCTTATACTGTTTACCTGTATTCACCCACTGTCTGAATTGCGTTGCTAGCTAAATTCTTGGGTTCATTTTGACTTTGTCAGTTGATGTCATTCACATATATGGATTAAGCATTTTGAATCTTTTGCAGTATTTATATTGTGCTTAGATCTTGTTTATAATAAAACAAGACTTGGAAATCTAAATTTGTACAATATAGGACCTCTAACACAAGGTTCAAAAGATGCCAAAAGTCTGTTTCCTCTATCATCCTCTTTTTGTGCATTTCTGTACACTTAACCATGGTCCACAGTGACAACAAATGTGTAACTAATTGTAATAATACATTTACAGATGCAGGTGCAGAAGACGTAACCAGGATACAACTAGTCCAGATTTCTAATAATATTTTTTTGGCAGCACAAAAGCTAGCTTTACCTACCAATCAATAGAGTGAATCAATAAAGACAGATGTCCTCTGCTACACAAACCTATTACACTTTCCTGATCCATCTTGCTTTGCAGTAAATGAGAGGAGCGGAAGACCTGACATGACTGTCTTTGGAAATTAGTCAGCTCTTTCAACACAGTTTAACTACACTGGAGGTTCATGATGGGGACAGCTTTGCAAGGGAATGATGGTCAGAGAAATGTTTGTTTGTTTGTTTGTTTGTTTGTTTGTTTGTCCCAGAGTGAGACAAAAGGCACCAGTACAAAATGAGTGCACAATAGTTTACAGAACACATCAAAGCTGTGGTGGCTAGGCAATCAAATAGACTCCATGCTTGTAAAATCATACTCAAATCATCGCCCAAGAATGTTAGTCTATGAAATATTCTCCTTTTGTATAAATGTAGTATTTCAAGATTGTATTTAAAAAAAAAAAATACATTTGCATTTTTCTTAGCATATTGCTTGTGAGTGTAATAGTTTCTAAATGGTGTGTTATAGCTCAGCAATGAGTTCTAAAAATGTCATTTTAGCCCATAAAGTGTAATGGATCTTTTTTGGAGTTCTCAAATCCCCATACTTGACTGAAACCCACCCAAGCTTGACTGACCAAAAACAGTTACACACATGGTGGCTGGAGACATTATGTGCATGCATTGTGGCCAGTCGTTATTCCACTGCCAAACTCTCTGGGCTATTTAGGGTGTTGAGATTAAGCTGTTCACAAAGAGCACAAAGTAGATGAGTTGTGCTGAATTACAATAGAGAAAGATAGAGGAATAGAAAGAGGACATTTCAAAACTGCCAAAAAAAGGCTTTCCCTTCCCCCCATCATTTGTAACTTAATCTAGTTACAGGTGCCAGACTGTGAGAGTCCAGACTGTCAGTGTGCATGATAGCTACCACACACTAAGAACAACTCAGCCTCTCTGTCCCTCTGACACTTATAGGGGACTCTTTTCTGAGACATTTAAAACACTGCTAGTTAGCGGTTGAAATAATGCTGCTCGCTTTGATAACCTGGTTGTGAAATTACGTTACGCTAAATATGCACTTTTTTTATCCGAAATATCAAATTATATCCATGAAAACTTCCACAACAACCTGTGAAATGCAGTAAACACACCAAACAAGCAGCTGTCAGTCGACTGTTTCAATAATAACAAAGTCCAACTGCTAAATACTACAACTGCTAAAGCTAACATTTACCGGACATTAGGTAGCTAACGTTAACAACGTGAAATAACTTCACTCACCACGGAGTTTTTCATGGCGGCCTTCGCGGTGAAGCCTTGTGTCTTTAGTTCCATGTTCCTCAACATATCCACAGGTCCTGTCTTATAAAAAAGCAAATGAATAGCAATGTTGCTAACTAATTAATACTTGTGTTGTGTGGCTCTCTAAACCTGACGCCCGTTGTTGCTTTTTGTACTGGTTGCTAGGCAACTTCAAAGACGCTTTAGTCTGGTTGCTGCGGACACGTGTGTTTCCTTGTTACCATAGAAATTGTAGGGCACTGCTGAAAAAAGTGCCGTTATTATTCAGTAAAGGATAGCTGGGTGTACAAAATAAGTTTCACACACCGGTGGACTGTATTTTCTTTGCTCTTGTTATACAAAAATAATAATTAAAAACATAACAAGGAACTATTTTTTATTTCATGACAGGTGTTTATTATTTTTGGATTAGTATTTATGTTTTTTTTTGTCATTTAATTTTACCTTTTCAACAAAAGTGGCACTAGTAGCTTCTGATAATATGTTATACTTTAAATCCACTTAGCATAAACTTTAGTTTCTTTGTTTGCAAAGGTGTGCATGTATAATGAAGGTCTGAAAGCAGGCCAACAGATTTGTTTTCATAGCAATATGAAAACAAATATTTGGTGCGACCAGGCTATTTTAACTAATGGGCTACAAATTGTGAAGAGATAAACTGATGACCTCACACAGGATGACCTGTCTTGTTGTACAGGGCCACCACACGTGCATCTGAGACACAAATAATTGATCCCTTGCCCACAGCTCATCATTATACTCGTGCAGCAGATCCTCATCCTGAAGTAAATACTTAATGATGCTCTTTGTCTGGCAGGTGGACCAAGGCCTTGACTCTCAATAAGCTGGTTAGAGAGCAGCCTGAGCTCTGAATCATTCCAATTTAGGGATGTGGCACTTTTAATCTTGCAATATCGTTTTTGCCTCTGGAGACTTTCTTGGGTGAACTGGTGCAACTGTTATTAATCTTCAGTGCACAGGCAATTTCTCTAAAAGCCCCTATTTGTTTTTTATGGCTCCATTGAGAGAGGAGGGTATAGCAGCAGGGAGGGAGACTGTAAACAAGGTATGCAGGGAAGGCAAGTTATGTCCCTGTCAGCATTCAATGCTGGTCTCTCTTTCCCTTTCCCCCTCTCTGCTTCCCCTTAGAGGATTAAAAAGAGGAAGAGGGTTTTCAGAAAGCAAACTGAGCAAGCTGGAGCGTCAGCATGAATTCAGCTGGACTGAGAAATGATTGTTCAAACAGCACTGCACTATCTCACTCCTGTGCTAGGAGCAGGCGAGCTGGCCTTTGTGAACTGTACAAACAGACATTGCAGGATGCATAAAATACAAAATATATTGTTAGCAAATCTCTTGAGTTTTATGTGTACATGTGTGAACTATGTGTGTATATATGTCGCTCTGTCGGGCAACATCTAATTTTCTTGCAGCTGCCTCATGTCACATGTGTGGTATCCAAATTGACGGTGGCACAATCATTTGCACTTTCTGCCGCTAATGAGGTTTTTTGTCGATAACCAGGTATTCAGCAGGCAAGCAAAGAATGAGGTTCTAAAATCTTAGCAACAGTATCGGAATATAAGTGCAATATATAATGCTTTGATGAATACTTGTTATTTTTCTGCATCGCCTTGGCCTTCATCATGGTGTCCATGTTTTGATCTTCAGCTCATTTGCTGGGCCACCTTCAGGCTTGGCAACCATTGTCCACTGTAAGGGAAACAGCAATTATGATATCATTAGAGCAGAAACCAGTACCTACAAAGCAGAGGACCCAGAGGGGGCCTGCAGAAGAATCTCAGCAGGAAAAGGATCGCAGAGACTTTGCTGCACAGTGTGTGTGTCCCAATTACCATGAGGCAAGACAAACAGCCATTAGACTTGGCCATCAGGCTGTAGGGAAAACCACCAGGGCCTTGTTAGGTTTAACAGTTTGTCACGATGTGAAAGTTACACAAAATGTTCAAAATATGTTACGTGTGCAACAGTTATCAAGGACTGATGTATATGCTTGGTTGCCTACTATTACGCATTATATAATATTTAAAAAAGGAATATTTGATCTTAGATATCTTCAATGTCCTTTAGGAACACAACAAAAGAGATATCAAAGACTAACAACCCCATAGTTCAATACATTCTCTTTAACACTTTTGGGTTTAATATAATATTAGATAAACATAATCAAGTCTTCCTTGATACTTGTGCTTTACAAACCCCTGACTCCCATGTTAGTTGTATTGCACCTGTTATGCCTCGAAACAACTCACACCTTTACAATTTTTATTAGAACAAGGACTTTGGTGACCAACTTCCCCAGCACGGGTCTAATCAGCTAGAATAAGGGAAAACACCTGTCGGGGTCCACAGGGCCTTTAAACATTAAATATCGAATTTTGAGGAATTTGGTGCTCAATAAAAAATGTAAGTGGCAATGTGGAATGCATGTTCACATAAGCTGCATTTAACCTCTCCTACAGCGTTCATAGAATCTTAATATACAGTCAACGATTATAAAATTAAAGAAAAGTTATCTACTAGTTAACAGCAAGAATATGCACAACTAATCAAACTGCTTTAACTTTGAGAGCCAGTCAAAAAACACTGCTATCATGTGTATCGTGTCAGACTGTTGTTAACATTCACGTTTTTACAGTAGCACTAACTGAGGGCTGTAGAGTCAGTGTAGTTACATTTTGATAGTTTATTTACTGGCTTGGGTCTGAGGTGTCAGAGACGAGGGAACGCTGGGTCTAACCTGTGTAATAGAAAAAGAGAACGTTTGCTTACCTGGCAATCCATGGGATCATGGGGGGCATGATATTAACCTGAAGGGTCACAATGTAGAAAACAAGATTGGAAAGCAGTCAAGCATACAGTATATGTGCCTCAGAATATAGTATTTAATATGTTATCTTTGAGGAATTCTGTGAGCTTTTTTCTTACTTAACGCTGGAAAATGTAACCTCTTCTAAATTGTCAAAACAAAAGCAGTCTGACGAGCGAACATCAGTCCTTGGTTTTACTTATAAAAACAGATCCTCATAATCCAAAAAACTCCCTCTTTGTCAAGTTTGCCTGCTGGACACTGATTTGTAAATTCACACACACTTTTACAATATCTCTATCTAGAAATGTATGAGTAAATAAGTCCCTTAGAATCAATATTACCTTTTCAATCACTTCCAAAAGGTACCTTCTGGAGCGTTTGATCACTCGATGAATGTATAGAAATGTTTTGATGTCGTTTTTTCCTAAAGGTAGCAAAAGAAGAAAGGAATATAGCGAGCACAGTTTCAGAACATTAGAAAAAGGCTTTGCAACAAACATTTTTTATGCATTTTCTAGTTCATAGGGATACACGATAGGCATTTTGGTGAGAAAGTGAATGTAAATAAAGGCTGTGTCTCTTCAAAATGAGTAATCCACAGGGTACCTTAAGGTAATCTACACTCAACCTGGAATGTCTTCATGCAATCGAAAAGTGTCACTGCACCAGGGTAGGGGGTGTACTGCTTTCGAAGCAGATTTGACTGGATTCTTTATTTTTACAACAATGGTGGCAGATGCAAACCTACAGTACTGTGGTTTAATGTTGCTGTTAGAAAAATGTGTTGATCCTCCTGCATACAGTATGAGAGCTAGAACAAACAACCCAAAATATTGTCAAACAAGCGTGAAATACAATAAATTAATCAGAAAATGTCTTCAATTTTGGATTTTGTTGAAGCTGAGGATTATATAAAATAGAACTTTGATGATTGTTTGGTGAAATGCCCCTTTAGCACTGATCCCTGTAAAATGCTTGTGTGTCATTAAATCTTGTCATCAAATTGGGATTGTCAGAAACACCCAACCGTAATACTAGCCTTGTTTTTTCTCCCGCTTCTAAACAATAGCAGTTTGGGTATCCAGACTTTAGCCTGCTTTCCCCTGAGCCCTGATAAATCCGAAGGCATAGATCTCTTCAAACGGCAGGGCATTTGGCGGGAATACTTGATATGGGCACAGAGTTGCAAGCCTCACTCACAAAGCCACAGCGTATTGATCTTCATGCATTATAGAGCCAGCTTTGAGGCCAGCTGATATTGGAAGGCATAGCTTGCCTCTTCCTCGGAGCGTACACTCTAACATGCCCACTGGACCATAGCAGCAATCATCACACAGGCCCGCACGATAAACATATGGATAATACATCAATTATAGTGATGCCGCACTCTGGTTGATGATTGTTTACATGATAATGTTTGTTACAGACACTTTTATTTACCCTTTCTAAGTTTGTGGGTATGTCTCTTTGAAAGAGTCAAAGGCTTTACTCTTAAAATAGATTGCAGGCCATTGTATTACAGTGGGCTGTCTGGCTTTTTCAGCCTGAATCATCAAAGTAAAGCCTTTGAATGCTGCGTGCCTCACAGTATGACCTCACTGGTGGTGCTTTCAGCAGCCTTGGCAACACCTGCCTCTCCAGAGAATTGAGGTCTCCTGTCACCCACAGGTCAATGTCACATGAACCTAAATGTGTGAACAGTGACACCAGTGATCCCACTGGGGCGCACAAAAGCTGGGCTCCACTGCACACAACTCCACTGTGAACATGGTGTTGGGGTATTGAAGAGAGAGAGAAGGTGAGAGTGATGGGATAATGGTGTTTCTAAATGTGTATCTGCTTTGGTGAGTCTGGAAAAGCTCAGTTTTGGCTGTCAAAAACTCCAATTTAGTGTGAATAGAAGGTCAGGGGAAAAAGGTGTTTTCATTTTGGCTACATATACTTTAAATGTCAGGTGTTGAAAGTAGCAGGAGCCCGGCTGATCTGCCACAACTAATATTTGGAGGAAAATGTTCAGTCAAATTCAACTCATGGCCAAATATACATTTTACCCCATATTAATGACCTGACTCTTAATGTAAGTAATTCAATTCAAAAACATATTTGGTAAGTCAAATGTTTTAGTTTTGTAAGAAATGTGTTGTTATTGTTATACGTGGGAGATCATTTGTTCGGTTGTTTGTACGCGTCTTACTGTCTACCCGTTTGAAATGCTATGATCTACTAAAACTAGGAACAACACGAGATAGTTGAATTATAGTTTTTGTTATCTTCTCTGCCCTTTTTATTGTACGATAGACTGTAGGGACAATTGAGGGAGATTATACTGTTTTGATCTGCACTCTAATCTTTTAACAAAGATGTTTCAAATCAAACCATAAATTAATATAGACCTGAAAAAAAAAGATACAACCTAGTGCCACTTCCAAGCACAGAGATATCCCTTTATTATTTGACTGGCTGTATTGAAACACAAAATAATCACAGAGAAAGTCTCAAGTTGTATTTACAACATTGTGACTTTAATGCTCAATTTTATGTTTACCGAACATAAACAAAAAGAAGATGTCGACTTAAAACTTTTAGATAAGGATCTACAAACGTGTGCTTAAAAAAACTTCCCAAGCATAATTACATTTTCAACTTCATCCACATATCTGTAGTCTTAGATAGTAATATATGTATCTCTGAATCTCTCTTTTTTTTAATGTTTATGTGTTTTTATAAAACTATTCAAATGCGTTCCTTACACAGATAAACACAAACAGAACATCCCTGCGGCAACAAACAGAAAAAAACAGCATGCCTCTCCTTCACCTGGCGGAGGCTTCTCTGCTCTGTGTTTAAAACATTCAAATAGGGAGAGATAGGCATTTATAAAGCCGATATATTTCAAAGCAGATTCCCCTAAGTAAAGATGATACCGGGGATCCTAGCACATATGGGCAGATGGCGGCAGGGAGAGGGGGGACAAGAGGAGTGTTTTTCACCGGGACCAGAAAGTCATCTCTGCTCACATCACATCTGCCTCTCTTCTCCTGGAGCAGGAGGCCCAGAGTCTGCCTCTGCGGTGTTCCTGACATCTTGGCTCCGTTAATTGCAACGTTCGCCGGCCGTATTGGTATTCACGTAAGGCCCTGGGAACAGATGGCGTTTAACTTTAAATATTATTAACACTTCCCAGCATGCTAAGATCCTGGGTGGGGGTTATGAGGACGTGCAGACGTGCAGGTGAAATTACCTTAATTTCCATAACAGCATCAAAGGAGGAAATACAAATTGGGGTGATTTTCCATTTGTCGCGATTTGTGGGGTTATGTGTGTGTTTGTCCTTCATAATCACACTTTTATGTTTGTGTTTCATCTCTGCTTCATTATTCATAACATGTTCTCTACCTGTTTACCTGTATGTGTGTATACTGTGTGTTGCATCAGTGTTTGCAAAGAAGGTGTCCACAATTCAAATAGAAAGTCATTTTAACTACACATACATAACAATGCCCCATTGATTAAACAGTATTGATTATTGCCATTTTTAACAAACATGGAAAACTATTCCAGTAAATGGCTCCATCAGTAAATATTACAAATGCTATGTACACAAATACATGTTGAATCTGAATCACAATTGGGTTTATTGCCAAGTAGGTTTACTCATACAAGGCATTTTGCTTTAGCATGAATTGGTGCTTACATGAACACGAAAGAATAATTAAGTTGTTAAAAAAAGGAGAAGTAGTAGGTCATTAAAAAATGAAGTCTCTAATCATATGTAGAGTGTGGGAGGAGAACCATTTGAACTTCCATGTGCGTCATTTTGAAATGTTGTAGTAAATGAATAAATTACAACTTTTTTCCAAATGCGAGACATCTTCTTAAGAGTCTAAAAAAGAAACGTCACATATTTTATTGACCCACTGTGACTTTAGAGTTCTATTTAACACTAGAGTGAGCATGAGAGCATTACACTCCAAACATGTCTTATTGAAGAACGAAAAATGACTCCAAAAAGCCACGACGCAAATGCACAGCCACTCAATGTGCTCTGAAATGCCTTTGAAATATATATGACATGCCTATCTGAGACAGTCTGCAAATGCACTTAACTGCTGGGTGGTAGGACGGGTGTCTGAGAGGTGGGGTGACGTGGGATGACTGGAAGTCAATGCGGAGGAGAGGAGGAGTGAACGGGAGGAAGAAAGAAGCTGAGACGGGGGAGAATAAAAGCAAGCTGTTACTTTTACATAGTGTAGGGCAGAGTGACTGCTTTTGATGACAGCCACAGGGGGAGTAGAGCGTGTGTGTGTCACTGAGTTGAGTGCCTTTGTGTTTCTGTGTCTAGTTTTGAGAGGGAGAAATAGAAAAAGCTACTGTATTGTTGTATGTATGTGTCTGTTCCTATGGCTGGGTGTATGTGTGTCAGAGAAGGAAACAGAGGGGGGAAAGAATACTGCGGCACTATGGAGTGAAACGGGGCGATGTTCTGGAGCATACACTGACATGTCACTTCGTATTTGTCACATCCGAAGAGAGAGACCCCATAGTCTCTGGTGCCCTGACCCTGCAGCAGGGTGGTGCTGTCTTGCTGTAGCCACACAACAGCCACCATCACTGGGATGGAGGGGGCTGCAGATTACTGACCCTCAGTAACCCAGCTACCAACCTCTGGAGAGCCTAGCAGCTGTCTTCTGCTCATCCAACACACACTGAACTTTAGCCATGGTATTGAATGTGTGTCGTGTCTGTATGTGTACTCTGTGCAGGTGTGCATGAATAAAAGCAAAATATCACCTCCTCCCATCATAATTAGCAATCATGCTCAGCTGATTGCTAAAGCGAGTACAATGCGGTTAAGCGAGATTGCTCACCAACACTGCACAACACCCACTGAAATCCTGCAGGTCTGGAGCTACAGGAGGTTATTAATCTATGAATAGAGGTGATTGCAGGCTGGCTTCAGGTGAATCATCTGCTCTCTCTGTTCAGTGCTTTACAGGTGCAAGAGTTACTGCTTCAGTTGCCCTGGAGACAGCGATTTCGAAAGGGCAGACGAATCCGCTCCAGGATCGCTTCGGTTAATGGAAAAAGGCCAAACTTTACCCTAAAGTGCATGCTGCCACTTATATAAAATAACTTTTTGGGATAGACTTGAGCTTCCTGTGAGAGAGTTAACTCTTTATGCTTTGGAATATAATGCGAAGTATGTGCTTCAATTGATTTATTTCCGAAGGCAGCTAAAACGTGCATGCAGGATGGTACAGTGCACTGTGACAAATATAGGAAAGCTCTATACTGTACACTACTTAATGCATTCCCATTCCCCTCAAGAAACACATGTTCTATACCGTACATGGTTCACAAATGACAGTTACATTTTACACATTTGTCCAATATGCTCATTTACAGCAATCTCAAAGTGTAAAGTGTTAAGGCCCGGCTTTCTTCACAGTGCTCAAACAGTAACAATGGCTATCACTGAATTGTTATGGGAATCAAAACTGTGTCTTCTAATGGCTTTTCACACCCTCCTAACCCAAGAAGGGCCTCTTTCCCTATCAGATTAACAACAAATGAGGGGATGTGAGAGGGAAAATGTCACGGGCAATTGCAAAAGCTTCTGCATTATATATTATAAAGGGAATACTGTATGATTGTGTTGATCTTCATGTTCTTGAGTACAAAGAAGAGATGTTCCTAGTGAAATGTAGAAAAGAAAACAAGGACTTTGAGTATCTTTTTGTGCAGTTGAAACATTCACAAAAGTAAAGAAGTTAGCCTCTGAGTCCAGGCGGGTGAACAGACGGGTCATGCTGGTGTTTTGCAGGGCTCACCTCTGGGCTCCACCACCAGTCAAAGCAATTACACAAACAAGCTTCTGCAGCTCATTCCTGTGTGAGACCAACCGACGTGCCAGATACGTTCGCAATTCTAATTGAGAGAAATAAATCTTAACAATGCCTCCCACTCGAGGGCCTCCTCGCAGAAAAGCGGCTGCTGTTTGCCGTTTATTGCCGCTCGTGTTGTCCTTCGTGTCAAGTGCTTACTTCAGTTCTTTAATTAATTAGCTCTTTATATAAACTCAGCCTATTCAGAGGCAGGAGGTCAGTAGCTGTTTATGTATTGTCTGTCGCGGTGATAGAAATCTCACATGTGCCGTTACCAAATAGAATCATTTGGTGTCAGACCCCTCACATGGGGACAATGTCATATGTGAAGGTTTTTATGCTGTATATGACTGTTCTCTTTTTATGGTAAGTTATAGATGCACGCAATTGAGAAGTCTGATTATCATAGCTTTTGTTTTATAAATACAATTTCCTACTTCTCTTGAGCTTGTCTCAGCACTGTTATGTGTGGAGTTTGATCAATTTCACCAACAATTATTAAAAATGTGATCTTTAAAGAGGAAATGTATCAAATGATGGTATATAATGTAAAAGAGAAATAGAAAATGTATATCCATCTTAAGTTTGTTCAGCATCTTTCCTTTCATTGTCTTGGTTTATGGCCCACTGCTTTACTGTTTTGGATCATTATTGGCTCTCAAAAACAAAGTACAAAGGCAGGTGTTTTCTGAGAAAGAATGTCACAAAAAAACACCTACTCATCACCAAACAGTAGAAAGATAAAGAAAGTGAATAGTAGTGGAGCATGTAGCTGCTTAAGAGTGAGATATTTCACTTGTATCCTTTCTTGAACAACATTCAAATTGACCATAAACTCAAGAATTACCTTGATAGTGCTGGGCAGACAGGTTAATGGATGCCTTTATTTCCGTCTCTCTTATATTTCACATAATTTGTTATGGTTATGTTATGATTATTAGCAGTTCCATATTGTGTTTTGTAATTAAAAAACAATGAGCAAATAAGTCATGTTTAGTTCTTAATAATGTACACAGATAAAATATGTTGATTGCTAAATTTAAAGGCAGGTTTAATGGCGATATAACTGCCAATTTCCTGCCACTAATGCCATGTGCTGCAATGAGAACCCCCTGCAGGATGATTGAGTTGTAACAGTAGCCATGACTCTTAATGTGTCCCTCTGTTTAGGGCTTGACTGAATAATTTATGCACGAGTAAAATGATCAGTAGTAAAGCTTTTAGAATCAAGTGCTATTTCCATTCTGCAACAACATCCTGCAGAGGTCATGACCTTTACTTTGTTGTACAATTACAGCCTGAAAAACTGGAGACAGATTAGCATGGAGACTTGGAGTCCGAAAGACAAATTACAAAAAGGAGACAAATGAAGAGACAGCTTCAGAGACAAAAGGGGAGGGGGGAACAAAAGAGAGAGTGACGAAGCAGTGGGAGCAAATGTGCTGTTTGTCAGCACAACGAGAGCCAAATGTCAGTTTGTGTGCTGCAGAAGTGAGTGATGGCCGCCATTATCCCACCCAATGGGTATAAGCAGGGAATATTAGCACACTCGTTCCACACCCAGATGAAACAGGCAGAGTTCTCCATAGTGGGGAAACCCAGAGCCAGCAATGAAAATGGAGTGTGAAAGCATTTGAGGCATAATGATTGGTGGGGGGAGATATAAAAAGACTAAGCAAGGAAAGAATAGGAAATAAAGAGAGAAGAAAAGGAACAGGTGTCGCCACGCACCGAAGACCCAATCACCAGAAGGCTAGTGTCAAGAAACGGAGGAAGAAAGGAAACTAGAACAAAAGAACTGAGTGTCCCTGTTGTTTCAGAAGATCCTGCAGAGTTTTAAATATAATGCTCTCTCTCAACGTAGACCGCACAGTGTGATCTGACATTCATTGAACAAAGTGGCTGAGGCAGATATGCTGGTTTAGGGCACTGCAGTGGGACGCACACAATGAGAATTGTAATTATAGAACAAGCACACCTCACTGACTCTCTTAACACAGAGGGAAACTACCTGCTATTGTCTTAGCAGTATGAGTATGTACTGTGTGTGAGAGAGGAAAAGAGAAAGAGGTTCAGAGTTGGTAATGCTTGCAAGTTTTGTGAACTGAAATCCAATGTTATCATGCGATAAGACGTATAATCAAATACTTCTATAGGGTGGGAATTGTTTCATGTTCCCAGTTGTATTCATACTACTTTGGGCATTTTATATTATAAAGTACCTATCCCTAATGCATTTAGAGTGTGGAGAAAGATCTTTCTATGTCAGTGTTTCAGACTTGAAGGCGTTTAGGGTTTTATTCTGCAAAGAAATACGGACATCAATCAGGCGTGTCATTTTCTTTTCTGTATAAATGTCAATACATATGTAGGTGAGTTATCATTTCATTACTTGTGGAGCGACTGTTGAAAAAAACATCCATTAAAGTCTCAATCTTGTCTCAATATCTAAGTCTGTCATTTTTTTGTTTTTGTTTGTGGAACTAAAATACCAATAAACCCACGGCATATTCCGTACACGCCGTGTCATCATACTTTACACTCAAAGTATATATTTCTCTGTCATATAATCCTGTAAATAGTAGCTGTTCTGCGGTTTTTTCACCACTTTTTTTGCTAACAAGAGGAACCTCTGCAATCCATCATTGCAGGAAGCCACCTTCCGTCCGAAACGATGTATTGAAGTAACAAAGCAAGCAAATTAGAAAAGCATTAATACTCAGGATATGTCCCATGTAGGATATATTCTATTGATTCGTTTTCCTTATTCCACTTTCCAAAATGAGCACTAAACCAAGGAGGTTCTCATCAAGCTAAAATGGAAATGTTCTTTATTTGAGGGAAGAGGTATTATATCAAATGCAAAATATGTAATAATGGTATTGTTTTTTTTATTTGATAGTCTTGGAGGATTCATTATTTGGCAGATGAATGCATTAGTAGATGGGAGATTTAATGGCTGTTGTTTTATAAGTGGAAATGATGTTTAGAAGCCAAAGAAAACCATGAATGACTTAATCAATAACCCTTTTAAATGCAGACATACAGGTTATGGTATGTTGATCGTGTGATTGGACAGTAAAGAATGTATAAAAACCTTACAGTCAGTGTAATAACATTACTGTATTCATGTCACGGTTGATACAGCAATGTTATACCTTCATTCGCTTTGCACTGCAACGAAACCCGACATGCAAGTGAAACTAAAACTGTTTTCCAGACACTCAGAAATGCCATTACGTTCTTGGCACAAACAGGACAACATGCTGCCTGTGTCAAAATCTAGCTGCTGAGATAAATCTGCCTCAGTAAGTGATTCACAGTCCCCTGGGTCTTCAATCAATGTTATTCTTCCTCTGAGATTTGTAATGGCATGTGTTATAGCACTTTTTTACTTGCTGCTCTTTGATGATGCAGGTAAAAAACTAAATGAATGACTCACAAAATCGAACGATGGACAGAACATGTCATGGTGAGTCAGGAGTAAAGAGGAAGTTTGTTCTAAAAAAGCCCAGGTGTATTAATCTCATGAACTGCTGCATGTTCCTTTGTCAATCTCTTCCACCCTTCAGTTCAGCTAAGATAAGGTTGAAATAGCGTTGGAAGTCAGACAGATGAATCTTAGCAATTTCAGAGCGAACCAACATATAGTTCAGCCTACATCTAACCTCATCTCAGTCCATTCAGCAGCTGCGACTCACCTACTCTGTATCTCTCCCCCAGCGGTTATCTCGATATAAAACAAGTCAACAATATGAAGGCAGCGAAGCAATCAAAACAAAGACCTCGCTGTGTACATCTGATTGAGAACTGAGGGGAGGTGAGGGGAGGTGAAGCTAAGAAAAACTGTAATAGTAGACTACAAAGACTTCCTCTCATGGGAAAAGTTGACAAGAAGCGAAAATGGCAAGGTGTCAGCATCAAACAGAAATGATTGGTTTTCAGCACTGGAGGAGCGTAGAAGCACAAGTCATATGTTAAGAACTTGATGGCCCTGGGAAGAATTGTTTTTATTTCAACCTGTGGTCTTCAATCGAACCACAGGCAAAGCCATGGATGGAATTCTGAACCGGCTTACCAAGGGCTAGAAGGGTCAGGGAGCCCCGACCCCAGATCCTGTTTAAAGTGATTGTTGATATTGTTGTCTTAAAGATCCCCTATTATACTGTTTTTCATCAATATATTATAGGTCTCAGATATACACAAAACATGTTTGGCTCGAAATACCAAACAGATCATTGCAGCATCCCATAAACCCCTCTGTTTCAGCCCTGTTTCAAAAGTGCTGATTCTCTGTCTGTTACTTTAGATGGAAATAAGGAGCCACTCCCCCACGCCCCTCTGAGAGATATTTGGTTAAAAGAACACAATGGTGCTCTAGGAGGAGATTCAGGTGATAAGGTGGGGGGGGGGGTTACCTTGGTTGGTGATTGGCTAATGGTTACACAAGCCAAAACATCTTTATGACATCATAGAGTGGCAAAAATCTGATCAGCTCATTTTCAGACAGGTTTTTATATAAATGGATCAGGACAAAAAGAGAGGGGGTCTTTGTTCCTGAAACTTTCAGAATCTCTTTACACAGAGGGGACACATGTTGATGTATAAAAGACATGAAAAAGTGGATTTTGCATAATAGGTGACCTTTAGAGTCAAGCTAATAACTGCAAAGACTCAAATTGAGCACATAGACACACAATATGAGTAGAAAGAGACTTAACAAAGACCACAGTGACACAATACAACTACAAAGAAACAAGGAAAGACCACATTGACACAAGCCGAATAGCAGTAGTAGCAGGAAGCTAAACTATTATTTGATTAGTTTATCTAAAAAATGCTTCCCTGTCCCTGGCTTTCTGTTTGATAAACCCTTCTAAGTTGCCTTCTAGTTTATAGCAGTAGTTGCAGAGGCTAGAATAGCTTTCTTTTGCCTATTCAATCAGGATTTCACTTTAAAAGGTGTGCACTACGTCTGCATTTAAAGAACAGCCAATTGCATCCTCCTTTCTCTCAATTGACAGGTGATCTCAGACCACTTTAACCAAATTTAGCTGGAGATTTAACATCTACTTGTTGCGAGGAGACAATGCGACAACAAGAAGATACAGAAGAACCACAAAGCCATACGAAACTACAGAGAAATCTGACAACCTTGACTTCAAAAAGATGCAAAATGAGGTCATGTTGGGTCTCTTACAGTCTGGGTGTCTTGCTTTTATGTAGGAGAGGGTGGGGCGCCCTCTATGTATCTATTCCCATGAGCCCACCTCCTAATTCATCTATGGGCACAGCACACGTTTTGGTTGGATAACAATTTTCCAGGAGATACTGGCTGATACAATGCTACATTGGTAACACTACATTCTCTAAACCACAGTCAACATAAATCCTTTACACCATGCCTTCACCTCCTTTCCCACCTCCTCTTGTCTCGAAGCGCTGACACGGCACGGCGACGAGAATCAGATGGCAGGAGATGATTGTGCTTTTCCATCAACACAACCGCTGAATGCATTCATTGTGCCTGTGATTGTACGATTGCTGACAATTGGTTTAAAAAGATCCTTTCCCTTCTATGCCTGCAAATTATGGTATCTTCTACCTATTCCCAACCATCTCCCGTATGTAACTTTAAACTCCTCCTGCTGACATTTCCAGCATTTTTCGTTCAATTGAACTTAATGAAAATAGATGTCTTGGAGTTTCAATTTTTGTGGAAAATGAGGACAGCGTATGCCTCTTACTCTAAATCAGCTCATTCAGTTCAGTGAAATCTGTTCCTCGCCGTGACAGTTGAATATGTGTGGGTGACAGTACAAACAAAGGTGAATCGATGCATTTCCCCGAGGAAGAGACAAAGAGAGGTTGAGGGGAAGACAGAGAGTGAGGGAGAGATGAAGGTGGCAGCGTGACATGGGGAGTGTGACAGTGTCATGCAGGCTGGTTTCATCGTTTCTCCCCAGCGCCCTAGGGAGATCATTAGCTCACAATATGGAGTCTATCAATCCTCACAGAATACCACTCTCCCCTCCGGATACATGTCCCGTCTGTCTGCCGCTCTCTCTGTCTATCTGTCTTTTTGTCTACATACTGCTCATAGATGTACGCTCAGGATCCTAAAGATCTAGTTAGTGCGATACAGGTTGCATGATATCCCCCTTGGGGTCTTTAAGGGGAAAAAACAGTAGCCTAAAGAGTAGCTATTATCCCCTATGAAAGCTACACTCTTATACTTTGAGTGCTTTTTCAAACTCCATTCTTTGCTTTACTTCAACTAAAGATTAGGATTATAAAGTCCATGTGCTAAATTATTAGTACATACAAGTATTGTACTATCATATCCACTAAACGTGGTGAGCAGCATGGGGAAACAGTTTACTTGCCATTTGTTGAAAAACAAGGTCAGCAACAGGTAGGCAGGCAGTGAAGGCAACAAGTGGGAAAAGGGGGCGAGCAAGCAAAAAGAAAATCTGGCTGATAAGTGACTCTATGGTGGCAGTGTTTTGGTTCCTAATTGAGTGAAATGACCTGGAAGTATCTAAGGTCGATTTTTCTAAATGCTTAGGAAAGGTTGCTTCAATGCTTCCCTTTGTATCTCCTTTAACAAAGGAAACACTGGAGCATCCTTTATGAAAGGAAATTAGATAATGTGGGAGCAATATTTAAAGCGATGCATCATTCTGTTGTCGATAACTTCCGCCATTGCTGTTTTATTGTACATTATGTTTTTGGAGGTGTCGTATGTGTCTGTATGGCACTGCGCTTGTCACTTTTCTGTTACGCTGTCCTTATGAATCTTCCTAAATATTCTTTCTTGACCTCATTACGTTACAAAAAGAAAAAAATATGGAATTGTTTGGCTATTCAACTGCAGCTTATGTTTAGGGAGTGGCTTATTAAGGGGGAATTATTGACGGGTCTGGAGGCAGGTACCAAAAGGAATGAGAAAAGGAAAAAGCTGGAAAACACTGCTTGACATATGGGTAAGGAAGCAACAAGAATGACAATGAGTCCTGCAAGTTGTTTCCACTTGTTAAAATGAGTTTGAGGTCCACTTCGTATATTATAGTACATGTTTATGGAGGTGGGACTCCTCTGTATTCAGTTCATGTACTGTGTATGTTTTGCTAAAGTATTATTCCCTGGGGAAGTCCATGTGAATATGTATCTTACACTTCAAAGGTGAACTGTATGAAAGTCGGCTGATTTGTCAGATGCACAATTGAAATATTCTCTTGCCAATCAATAAAACCACTGTAGCACATTCTCCCACACCGAGTATTTAAAAGACTTTGACAACATCCTGTGATGGTAATTAAGTTTAATTTGTTCAAACTAAGCAGAGATAGGGATGTGATAATGCGAAAATGACCCTGGGGGCAAAGAGGTGAATGTGTTCCTAATTGGAATAAAGTGAAACACACTAACACACACGGACAGAGACCCTTTGGGAGGTAATCTCTCTTCCTGTTCCAGCCATGCCCGGCCAGCCAAGCGAAGCTGCCACCTCATTGTGCCCTTCTGTACGGAGAGAGAGAGAGAGAGAGAAAGAGAGAGAGGGGACTCTAACCAACACACACACACACACACACACACACACACACACACGACACATGACACAAACATACGACACATGACACAAACATGTCTGCATGGAGCCTGATGCCCTACAGCACAAACAAAGAGATTTTACAAAGGCTGCAGCATCTGATTCACAATCTGCTATTTTCTGTGTGTGTCTGTGCGTGTGTCGCACCTGCGTGGCTGCTTGTGTGTTTGTTCAAGTTAATAGTGTGACTATAAAAATAGCTATAATATGCCACTGTTGAGCATTACAGACCAGCTGCTCGGGTAGGAATACAAATTTAGAAATAATTCTCAGGAGGAGCGGGTTTTTCATACATTATCTATTTAATAACACGACATACTGTGGAGATGGTGGGACCACTGGGTCAAGAGAAAGAGAAGGAGGTTGGCATCTGATAATTCTGTCCTTCATAATGTCTGCTTTATTTGTGTCTATATATAACAAGCCTCTATTAACTGCTGTGATATGGTTTTGACTAAAATATCAAAAAGGAGTAAGAAAAGTATATTTTCACATAGAGCAGCCGAAAGGAACTTGGAGGTAAAATAAAATAAAAGGAGCCTGGCAACGCGAAACACAAACACACGATGCGTCAATACATGTTTAACAGTTATCAGCGAGCACATCAATGTAAATTCAAATGATATGTGGGAGTTATAAAAACGCTGTTTAATGGGTAAGCCCCTCCAGAAGGGCCAGCTTTTGTTTCTCTTTCACACTCCCTCTTTTCTGTCTCTCTCACACACAGACACACACACACACAGTTGAATCATTAACAATGTACGCCCTCAAAAAGTATTTGTTTTCATCATTTATGTCATTGTTTCTAGCATCCAGCTTTTATTACTTTATTTTCTACAGTTTTTCAATTTGCTTCACCTAAGAGGTTTTTGAAAATTCATTAACGATCTGTGCAGAACACTTCTGGGAATCTCATATTGATTTCTTATTAATAGGTTGTTTGTTGAAATAAATAATTTGTTCCTTCATGCAATGAATATGTTAAGTTGGAATGCAGTTGGTGAAAAAAAAGATTGCCCCGAGTACTACAACCAGCAGAGAGGTAAAATATGGATGTCTTTATGCATTTGTTATAAAAACAACGCTGAGGTAATCGTTAACTGTCATTTTCTATAACTCATAAATGTATGGTCGATCACTCAGTTTTGCTCCGAGTGTTTTACTTGTGATCGATCTGTGTGTGTGTGTGTGTGTGTGTGTGTGTGTGTGTGTGTGTGTGTGTGTGTGTGTGTGTGTGTGTGTGTGTGTGTGTGTGTGTGTGTGTGTGTGTGTGTGTGTGTGTGTGTGTGTGTGTGTGTGTGTGTGTGTGTGTGTGTAATAAAAGAATGACATACTACCGACATAATCCATTTTTATGAAACCGAATGAATATAAATATAAATAACATTCTATTTAGTGGAGGTGTCATACAATCAATATGGCTTGACACTGTCTAGCATCTGTGAGTGTTTGTTTTGAGTGTTCTTCCTTGTCAAAACCTGTCGCCTACATTAACCACAATGCAACAGCTCATTGGTCTTTAATGCTAACACTTCAAGCAGAGATGAGGAGGTCTAATAACCTTTCATTTCTTCATGCTTTTGTCCATTTTCATAACTTGTAGTCTTCAACCCTAACCGACCTGCCTCAAGTTACTTGAAGCAATAAGACTTCATGTAGCTCCCTCTAGAGCCCCTAATGACTTATACAACTGTTTTTACAAATATGCTGTAGTACTGGACAATATATCCCACCCTTTTATTGCAATACCAGTCAAAACAAATATTAAAGTCGTAGTGAAACGAAAGTTAAACCGATTTACCGTTACAAGAGGGACCACTTAAAGTCAGAGGGATAAGATCATCGACTTTGCATTCAGTCATCATTTTATTAGAGGAAAGGGTTTGGTAATACAGGTACAAAAGATTCATGGATTTAATAATACAAAACAAAGGAAGATGTATGTATTTTTTGGCATATATTGTTAAATATGTGCAGATTATCACCAGGGTTTGTGAGGGTTCTCTGGAAGCTTTTTAAAAGCTCATACATACAGGGGTGGAAAAAAATAATAAGAGTTTTTGACAAAATATTGCAGCCAGTCAATAAATCCTTCTTCTAACAGCATATATTACCTTTATACAGTATTTTGTGAGGCTGTAGCTTGTGTTGTTGTGGATAACATTATATTGCCAGATCTCGTTGCTATTCTGTCTAACTTCTTGCATAGGAAGTTACTGAAAAACATAACCATGAGGGGATTAGTCAACAAATATCTACTTAAAAGGAAGAATGTATTGCTTAAAGGGAGACTTGCAGACAAAGTAAGAAGGTTATAAGTGAGGTTGTTTAAGAGAAAAACACAATTTGGGAAAACATTCAGCAGATCTGTGCCACCCTCACAGCGCAGCCCGCCTCTTGTTCATGCATTATTGGTGCTGCCATCCTGATTCGGTCTATTTATCGCCTTTTTCAAGTTTGTTTACTGCAGCCTGTTACTCATTGCGGCAACAGACAGAACATTCCTCTCTTCTGCCCATATATGAAACATTTACTGAGCTAACAAACTGCAACCGTCGACAAGGAGGCCGGTAGACTAGGGAGAGGGAGGGAGGAAAAGGAGGGAGGGAAGAAAAAGGAAGGATTTATGGCTGCTTGTAAATTTGTCCATCAGGGCTTTCCTTCTTATCAGCTACATTTGCTCTCTTGGCTCCACAATGAGCCGGCTAGACTCTGCAGCAAATGAGATCCATTCTACCCTTCACACACTGTGTGTTCAACTTGAAATGAAAAGATGTTTCATTTTGAGCAGAGGGAGGAAATAAAAGAAAATATGTGTTGTTCAAGCTGCTAAACACATTGCATTAGCGGATGGATCCTGTTTCACACATACAGTAGGCGAGAATGAAATGAGAGGTAACAGAGAGAAAAGCTTTAGAGATGAGAATGTATGCAAAGCCACAAAAAGCTCACCTTTCTGCCGCAGCAGAATCCCTCTCATTAGCTTTATGAATTTAACATCACGGTGGAGAAAGCCAGATCATTCCGACGGCACGCTCTGTGTGTTAGGAGAGCTAGTGATTATTGTTTATTACTTCAATAAAAGCCATACAATCCTCAGCCTTCCTGTTCCCATCTGGTGTAATGACAGCTTAAATATTCAGAGCTGTGCAACCGTAAAATAAAAACAGAACGAGTGAAAAATAAAATGTGTGGAGAAGCTGGCTGGCTTCCCTTCAGGGTTTGTTTTTTTGTCATACCCTTCCAGTTTTGGATTGAGAAATGGACTGGCATTTGAATGAGGCCACTCGACTCTTCAACAATGATGCATGAGGGGTAATCTTTTATTTACCTGCATGCATGCACAAGAACTCCCGTACACACTCCACACACCAACCAGTACACACTAATCACATGCCCTGAGGACATGATATAACAAGATAAACCACAACAATTTTGCATGCACAATAATTACAGCAAAGTATCATACATACACTGCACCAATTAGGCTAACACAATTAACTGCAGGGCCATGGAGGATCTTAGAAGCTTGGTGAACCTTGTGAGGATTTGTAGCGTGTCCCAGTCTATCCTCATTTCATATAATTCATTCAAGTATCATGTAACTGCCTGCGTTATGCACCTGTGGAGAATTAAGAGCGTCATTTGGCTCTGATTATATTCTCTGTCTCTGCCAAACTGTTTTGCTATTGCAGGAATATTTAGTTTACCGTGCTCTTTCTGTACAAACTTCCCTGTGCGTCATCCACCCTCCTCTCCCTCTGTCTCCATATGGCTGTGAAGAAGGCCACTGTAGGCGATCGATACCTGACAATGTGGCAAAATCATATATTCTTCCTCTTCTTTAGCAAAATTCAATTTGGTCCTTAACATTCCAGTGGCTTTAATTAGATGCCCACGGTAGCAAATTGCAATTTACATTTTTATAGTTTTTCGAGTTAATTAGCTTGCTCACTCAGCCAGACCCGACTTGTTTATGCCCCCCTTTCCTTCCTTTTTCTATTCTGCCCCTTTCCCTGTTTTTTCTTTAGGTGTTTGCTTATGTTGCGTTTATAAGGCGGGAAAAGAAAAAAGCTTAATGTCACACAATTCATTCTCAATAAAACAAATAAAACATTAAGCCTACAAAACACTTCTTTTATTAGCCATTAAAAAGACAGACTGCCAGCTGCGGTGTGTTGTTTTGACTATATCAAAAGGTTTCCCGGACTCACCAATGTTACGTCCATTTCACAAAACACATTTAATCATCTCTTTTACGAGGACAAACCTTTTAAAAACTGAGTAACTTGTTTTGGGTTTTTCCTGTCAAAGTATTTTCTTAAACCCCTTTTGGTCCAAAGGAACGTGAGTTTTCTCTGGCACAGAAGAAAACCGTAGAAATGTGGAGTAGAAATGATTTTTAGCTGTTCATACAATTAAGGATGCAAAGTGGTGTCAATGTACAGAAGTACAGACATTTCAGTGATGACAGCTAAATATATGTATGTGAATACAAGTTCAGTCAGTGATGTCTAATACATTTAAACAAAGGTTTTTAACTTGAATATTGATATGTTTATCTTTATACCATGCATATATTACAGTGTATGCTATGGAAAATAACATTTAAGGGTGCTTTTAAACCATTTGCAGACACACAAATCAGTAAGTGTTCCGACAGAAACCAGCACTGCTTTTTCATTTCATTTCATTTCACACCTTTATTTATCCAGCTTGTATCCCATTGAGATCATTGATCTCTTTTTCAAGGGAGACCTGCTCAAGTAGGTTCCACATGAAACATTAAAAACATAAACAGAACAACAAAAGGACATCATACAGTAGCATTACAGGGATTACAATTTACATACTATCCACAAATTGACATACTATCCACAATTTACATACTATCCACAATTTACATACTATCCACAATTTACATACTATCCACAGAAAGAGCTTTGAAAGAGTGAAAGCTTTGTTGGTAGGGGGAAATAGTTTCAGATACCAGTGACATACTAAAAAAGAACCATGAAGTCCAGTTTGAGTAACAGATCAGAGAGTTAGGATGCTTATCGAAAGTCACATGATTAAGTATTACAGATACGGTATTTCACAACATTAGAAACCACTAGAGTGGCAATTATGGTATCTTCTTTTGCAAGGAAATACTAGAAACAATAACAAGGTTAATGCAGGTCTTTGTTGGACAACACAACAACTCTTTTGCCAGACGTCCTGCATTATTTTGCCGTAACCCTGGGCATCATCATCCTCCCTGCGTCAGAGTCCAGTGACTGCCACTCTTCTATATGAACACTGTCACCAGAGTTAATGATCATTGAATTTGTCAGTTCGATTATGCAGCTTGACGTGTTACCATAGAAACCACTACAAGGAATACAGAGCAAATTATTCCCAGTTAATGATATCTGAGAACTCCTGAGAACAATTAGCTAAATTACACCATTTTGCTAAGATATTAACGAAGAAAGGGCTTGGGGCAACATCAGCTTCAAAGGTGGATTATCCTTTATATCACCTAAAAACAATGTTTAAATACGTTTTAAACCATTCCCTGTCCCGTTTTAAATTACATTTAATATATGAAATGATGAGATAGGGGCATAAATGCGACAATACTTTCTAAAAGCATTTTTCCATTTAAAAGAAATCAAACTTCTCCTCGGGCCAAGCTACACAATGGTTGCCCCATATATAAATATATATGTATACCTCTGTAGAGCTGCTCCTTGTCAAAATACAGCTGACCTGAACTGCTAGAAGCATTCCTTCAAAGAAATGAAATTGCAAAGTTATTGCTCTGACCTAGCGTTGTCAAGGAAAAGACAAGAGCACTCTCTCCTTGTGTAACATGTCTGACATTTTCTTGTTTCTTTATCCCAACCCATTATCATGTTTATTCTAAAAACTAAAACTTCCTTTCAGATGACAGATATCCACAGGAGAGGGAGAGGTGGTGGAGGGGAAGTAGAGGGAGGGGGGAGATAAAGCAAGAGCCGGGAAAAGTCTGAGAAGAGAGGAAGATAGAAAATGAAAGACAGCGGGAGAGAGGGAGATTCCGTCAGTGCGGCAATCAGCTGAGCAGACAGGCAAGTCACCTCTACTGTCAGTCACCACTCCCCCCTGTGACCAGAGGACTAAATGAAACACGGCCTTAGAGGTCCTCCATGTTGTCTTTTGTTTCATCCTCTTCCACCATCACTCTTCATCTCCTTAACCGACATCTAACATTTAGTCGTGGAGCCCTGGAGACTGTGCGGCTGGTTGGTTGGACCAAGTGTTTAACAGACTGCTAAGAGACCATGTAAGCACTGACCTCCATTACTATGCAATTAAACGACTCGCATCCTCCTCCAAGGTAAGAGAGCACTTAGGACTCTTCCCCCTTTTCTTCAACGCCATCCCTTTCTTCCTTATTAAAACATCACATCTATTTTTTAAAGTCTGTTTTGACATATTGTTCACACAGCATGTTGACATTGTTTGACCCCAGGCTATTACTTAAAGGGGAAGCTGGAGGCAAAGCGGAAAAACAGGGGCTAATGTTCATGAGAGCCAGTAATTGCTGGTTTTATGCTGATACAAAAATTAGGTCAGAAAAAAAACCATCCTCAGACATACTGGCTGGTAGCAAAACATCAATAGACAATAAGTTATAACCATGCTGTTGCACGCTGCAATGATTGTGGAAATGGGGCAAGTAGAAGCTTTCCATCTCATGATGAAGAGACAGTGGGAGCATCAGCTGTCAGATTATTTCATGGTCCAGAGAAAACCGGAGCGCATTTGTTCTTCCTTTGTGCTTTTAAATACCACAAAACAAATCAATCAATCAATCGTTCGCTTTCACACTCAAGCAGTCTTTGCCAATTTAGGAAAGACAAATAACCTTGGCTCGGATCTTAAAAATAAAAAAAGGAAACATTTTGCTGGCCCCATACACTCACTAAATTAACAGACATACTGAGGGGGGGCTTCTTTTAAGTTTGGAGTGGTGAGAGTGCAGAAAAAAGGCTTTCATTTTAAAGTCTGTGGGGATAATTCTACATCACGCAGGCTGCATCATTATAGGCGATATTTTGGTGGACAAAACATGCCTAGGGAGAGGCTCCTGGCTCTACTCTCTACAGTACAGTGTTGGAAAACACACACAATCTTTGAAAGCAAACTTCGGTGCTTCTTTGGAGTTTGCGAAGCCTTTATTTTCTACATAACCCCCTTATTGGGTTATGCGCTCACCTCAGTTGGAATTCACCCTTCTCCTCTAATTATGGACTGCTTGTTTTTCTATAAGCCCAGCTGAGTCTTTGAATTCAAAATGTTATTCATCTTATTTTCCTGACAGCTTGTTCTTAGTTTTGTTTTGAAGTTCCTTTCAATTGTCGTAACCTTATTTTGCTTCACACAGATTTGTATTTGCCGTTTCCATTTTGTCCTGAAGACTGAAAACCACAAGCAGAAACACAGCGGAGACAGCAGTCCAAACAGCGGCATAATCTCTGCCTGAGGGGAAGGGGGGGAGAGGGTGAGGACACGGGGGCGGAAGGAAGAGGAGAGCCTCTGACCTGATGTTCTCGCCCCTATCTGCTAATTAGTCCTTTTCAATAACCAGATGCTTATAATTAAATTTACATGCAGTCGTGAATAGCCGGATAAAAAAGAACAGATCCATCAGGAGGCCACGACGGAGGCGTTCTGCGACCATCACATGGGGTGTAAAATGCACAAGAACATAAAAAGCTCATTAAGAGAGACAATAAAGTGAGGAGACCCCCAGAGCACTTCAAACACCATCTTGAGCTGCGCCCTGGAAGCATCCGCCCACCTTCACCCTCCTCTCCTCCCCTCTCTCTCTCTCTCTTCCTGGGTCAGATTTGCTCTCCTTCTGTCTCCCCCTTCTCTTCTCAATCATGTTTGCGTTAGACCGCCAATTTGCACTCTCGCTCTTTCATTCTGCACCTGTCCCACGGCAGGTTGTTTGTTGTCACGCCGGTGATGTGCGGGTACCAGAGGTAGACCCTCTCCGCTCTGGAGATGTTCAGAGGAGAAGAAGAAGGGGAATAAAGAACAAGCTCCCCTTTAATGCAGTGATGGCACAGTGCCCTGGCTGAGGGAACTAGCTGCAGAAGAAAAACAACACCACCACGCCACAACAGAAAAGCCTTACTCACTCAGTTACTCCCACTTCGATGCTCTGGCTAGTTAATTATTGCTCAGAGCTATTTAAATACACCTAATTAAAACAAATGTAAAGTAGATCATTAGTTGAAAGATGTTTGCCCCCTGTTGTAGGGGAACGGTTGGCAAGGCCGCAGGAACAAGGGGGGCAGAGGGAGCTGCAGCACCCCCTAGCATAATGTAGACAAACTACAACAATACCAGACATTTAAATAACCTAAATACATTCTACTAAATGTTTTCGTGATAAACCCCTTACTCAGTATACATTTTTTTTAATGTCTCAGCTCAAATTAAGCTACAACAGGTCACAAAGCTACAATATGGCACAAAAGCGCATTTTGGATATTATTTCCATCTTAGGATAAAAAACTGTATTCAAGACAGAACATGTTGAAACTGAAACTGAAAGAAGAATCTACAGCACCCATGGCTCAACAACCACACCTATCATTCCCACAGAGACACAAGCATTCAATTAGGATGAGGCTAACACTGAAAGACGTCGTTCACTCAATGCTGCCAAACAAGGGACCACACACTTTTCTTGGTAGACATTTTGGTGCTGAAGATTTTACCCGTTGTTTTTATCCTTAGTGGTTTGACTTGTTCTGTATCATAAGATTACTCGGACAAAAGAAAAACCCTTTTAGTTTAGCCACAGCCTGTGATGGTATACTCTATGAGTTGATGCTGGAACAGACCTATATTTTACTCAAAGAGAGAGGGTGGGGCAATTCAGATGTCCGACACTAGACTACAGAAATCAAGTTTAATCAGATGTGTATTTTTCCTACAGCTTACTGGTCCTTTTGTCCAAGCCACTTGTAAACTCATGATTCTATGATCTTATGGCACCCTAGATTAGTCTGTCAGTACTTAACGCTAATATCTTCATCAAAAGCAAGTCGATGGAGGATAAACTGGCACCAAAAGGCAATTTCCGGTCGATTTTAAGAAGGTAAACAACAGTTTGATTCAACGAAAGACAGCTGCCAGCAGGCTTTGAGCTGATCAAACAAAGTGCATATTGAGGGGAGATCATCAAAAGTAAATATCAACGGATCTGCCACCCCTCTAATTGCTGTTATTTTCAATAAGGTCTTCACCGGCTCTGAAGATAAATAAACTTGAGTGCAGAAGAGAAAGGGTGTAGGTGCAGAGTAAACACACAGATTATTTAGCGGGAAAACTACCTTTAAAAGGTCATTTTCAGGCAGGAACCAGGAGACTAATCAATATTATAAATAATTATGGCCAGATTTCATTCAGGGGATCCAGCTTCATTCTGTTTGACTTGTTCATTGGCATGGATTTCTTGGACACTCAAAGTCCAACCTCATAATACATTTGAGTATTCAGAATATTATATAGAATATGGCATGAAATGTAAGTAACAATGCAACAAGTTGTTCTAGACAACTTTGTTATGAATGGTACATTTTGTGTACAACATCATTCTAGAAAGCTGAAATTAGGGCAATTGCATCACTGAGACAACACCCCACCCTTCAGTCTCCTGAATTAATGTCAGATGTGCTACTTTCCCAACCTTCACCCCCTAACCCTCCATCACACCCCATAAAGGGCACACCACTTCCTGCATTGACCATTGGCATTTGACGTAAATGTGAGGTGTGGAATAATTGTCTGACATGGATGAAATTTCACAGGGATGATGGCCAAAGCTAGTTGCAATAAACAAGAAATATATTCACCCTAAACCAGAAAGAGAGGATAAAACAAGAATAAAGGTAAGTCAGAAAAGAGCTGCTCCAGATTCCCCGCAGTATGAGGGCCCTTCTCCTGTGTCAGCCTTTAATTAACTATTGACTGTGCCGCCACAGGAACCAGGGAGCAGTAGACGAAAAACCTGAGCTAAAGGCTAATGGCCTGAGAACGTGATACAGCCCTTAAAGGTCTTGCTCTGCTCATCGCTTCTCGCAGTTTAGGCACTGTTTCAAAAATGCAATCAAACTCGCCTCCTGCCGCCAGAAAACCAACAAGTCTTCCAAGAAACCACAGACGTTTCTGATCCAAGTCGGATCACACACTAACACTGCCAACACACACGGAAAGGCATGTCTGTGCACACACATGGAATGTATGGCTTCAGTGTGTGTCTACCTGCCTGATTGAATTGGCAGTGAAACAAGAGAAAAACAGAAATGCTGAAAATGTCTGTGAATGTGGCAGAACTTGCAGAACGCGTTACCTTCTCGTTGTTTCATCATGAAGGGACACACATACACACACCATAGAGACCATATACACACACCCTGTTTTCACTGCCCACAGTCTGACAGGTGCCCATATGCAAAACACATACGCCAACGCACAAATTATATATGCACAGGAGGGAGAGAAACAAACAGTCTCCCAGTTTTACATTGCAGCATGCCAGGGTCTTGGCCCTATGGAATATAAGCTCGCACGTCCAACAATATGCACCTGATAACAAGTTCAAAGTTCAGTTTTAATGAAGTAGAGTCCCACATACTTCATTTTATATATTTTTTAAAAGTTTGCAGAATCTGTATCCTATTCAAAGTACAACCCTAGCCCCAACACAGAATATTTTAACAGCGAGAAAAGGGTGGTTGTGAGGACATGAGCTAATTAACAAGCACTATCAGTCCATCCTTTCACCCCCCATTTAGATATAGCCACCTAATGCAAATTAACAATAATTAAGGGGGAGCTGTTGGATTTTTTTTGTACGTGTCCATCGTCATCTGTCAATCATTTTCACTTATGCATTTTAAGAATAATTACCACCTGAAGCACTGATGGTGTACATCGCTGCTCCATACCTATAATTACAGTGAGGTAATGCATAGCTGAGTGTATTACCGCACATTTATTTGAAGTATGAGCGATTACACTTCAATTATGTATAGTATTTTTATGGCCAGGTAAAAGCAAGATGCATAAGTAAAAGTTGCTCGGAGAGGACACACGCTTGGATTCTCGAGTCTTCTTTGTATTATAATGAGTCTCAGTGGTCCACAAACATGCACATACATTTTCATAACTGGTGGGTGGACTATAGTTGGCACAGCCAGCAAGCAAATGGCTCCGTCTCAGGCATCCGGCATATCAATGAGAGACGGGGAATGTGACTGTCCTGAAGAAGCAGGGACTGGGCAAACAGATCTCCGGCACTTCCAAACCCTAAACTGGACCACAAAATGTCCCAAGGCTCTTGATGACCAACTGTTTTATTCTGCCTTCATTATGTTTTTCAGAATGTTTAGAAAAGATGACTTACCAAATGTCAGTGTTATGGTGCATAACTAGAGGATTTTCAAATCGTAGGTGATTTTAGCAAGCGGGACACCACAGACATCACTACAGATTTAACTGCTTTTTAACATTTTTATGGTACGTACATGCTTCCCAGACAAATCTGTCAAGGAGCAGGACCGCACACTGAGACAGAAGCAGCACCACACTGCGGTACATATACCAATGTATTACTATTTATTTAACCATGATATATTGATGTTTAATAATGTTTGATGTAGTATTTTAGGAGCAGTGATATTCTTGGACTTCTATGCAGTTTCCAACGTGATGTAGAAAGTAAGTTGTCAATATTTATTCATGCTGTTACTGATGTACTTTTTTTTAAATGTTTTATGCTTAAGTGTGTGTGTTCTGTGTTTTACTTGGCTGCAAGACAAAATTCCCCTTTGGGACAATAAAGTAAAAATGGAGTGCCTGAAACCCATTTTGCAATATTATCTCATATGTATTCAATGTACTCAGCCAGCAAATCTAATGGAAAAGCATTAATGACCTCCAGGCTTCGAGCTAGTATCAGTGTATTAGAATAAGTCCAACTGACTGGCTGTGCAAATTAGAAAAAGGGAAGTGGTCGTTACCTGTTGGGCCAATAGGAACACAGGAGAGCTACAGGAGTCAATGGACAGTCGACCCTGCCATTACAATAGTATTATGATCAGGATGGATGGTTGAGCCATGACATCAATATCTACTTATCCATGTGTCCATCTAGAATGGGCCGAGAGGAATTTGATTAAAGGGCTGTGTGATTCATGCTTTCAATTCTATTGATCCCCTTATATCAACTATTACTGGAGCCTCAAACACTCACACACATCACAGAGGAACACACACAGTCCAACAGAAACACACATATAAATGCTCCTTCCACATCTATAAATATCAACCTGAGGTAGACTGACTGCCGAATTGCCACACTTCCACACACACACACACACACACACACACACACACACACACACACACACACACACACACACACACACACACACACACACACACACACACACACACACACACACACACACACACACACACACACACACACACACACACACACACACACACACACACACACACACACACACACACACACACAGTAAAGTAACGCAGGCTTTCATATTGCCGGGGCGAGCTAGACAGCTAGTTTGCTGTGAATTTAAAGCGATAAGCTCAGCAGTGGCGAGCCGCAGCTATTCCTGGACGTTAGGTGCACAAAAACCGGTCACTGCCGGAAGATTTATCTCCCTCTCTGAAATTTCATTTGGCAAAGGAATAATAAGGCATGGGAAATGAAAGTTAATCACGAGTCCTCACCCTCTCCCCTCTCTGTCTCTGTGACATTGGCTTTGAGAGCTTAGCTGAGGCCTGCTTTATTTAGTCAGGAACCTTTTGTCTATTTTTCCCCCTCCGTGCAACCTTTTAAATGCTTCATAAATCCGAAACAATGCACACACTTCTGAAGGTTTGTTGTCCCGCAGAAACTAATTACAATGAGAAAGCCCATCCACCAGTGAAACAAATTGAAATGGAGAAAATGGAGAGGTGGGTAGGTTAGGGAGCATACGGAGAGGATTGGTTAAGCATGCAGCTGTTGTGTGTCTTTCTTATTATTTGATTATATAGATATTTCTTATTTCCATTTCATTTCCAGAGAGTATATTGCAAAAATGTGCAGTGTTACAGTATAAAGAGCAATAATCTACATCGAGATAGAATGTATTATCTGTAAAATGTAATTATAATACTTAATCAGAAACAATATTACCTACACAGAGACCAACCTACTGACTTACGTTATACTTTTATGGTCTCATTCTGGATAAAGGAAAGGGTTCCCCCGAAATGGAAACTCATTTGACATCACATTAATCTGAACCCTTTGCTCTAGTTTACGAGGCATATATTTCCACCGATAAACATAAAATGTCCCTTTTTACTCTAGACACGTCATGCTTCTGTGTCCTAAAAAGGTCAATAGTAGCATTTGTAGGGATACGGGGAAAATTCACTACATAATGTCTGAATGTTCTCATTATGATAGATTCTTCCCGACCCTTTAGAGTGTTGAGCCCAACCTTAAGATTTCAACAAAAAAGTATAAATATGTGCAACCTATCTTTTGAGGTGAGTTGCAGATACCTCCTATGATCACACTGTAAGAGAATGATGCGTCCATGTCTTCATTCTTAAGCATGCTATTAAATGCAAAAGTGAAAGCTGGTCATATATCTCAGTATGCAATTTCAAATCAATTGAATGTATGGATGAACCATGATGTGATCATTATCTCCATTAAGCAATCTTTCTGATATCAACATTGAATTTAATTACATTTCAAAAGGTGTACTGGCAATGCTGAACCCACTGATAATTAGCATCCATCTGAAGTTTTTTGCAGCCTTTAGGAACTTCTAACTTAGTTTTGGTTTTCCTGTCTGTAGATACTCTAGCTCTGGCTAGCTCTGGCTAATTAAAATGTTGGTTTTTTTATATAAATGCTTTGAATTAATTTTCAAGAATCTTGTCATTACTTCTGCCAAGCATGCAATGATTTCGGTTCAGCAGCAGGGTTACTGGGAGAGAAACGACTCGCCTGATTTTCATGAAAGTACATGAGGGTATGTAGCATGGGATCAAGGGAAAACCCGTTACATTTTAGAGGAGATTGGCCTTGGCGGATGGCCGTGGTCTCCCAGTGTCCTTCTACATTTTCTGTCGGTTGTTGAACAATGGCAACACTGTACATATTCTGCTGAAATCGCAAATCTGTACCAGGGTTAGCGACTTTTATGGCGTGGGTGTATGGTTGGAGCTTTACAAAGACTTTAAAGCTCAATAAAGGCATTCAGTGGCGCTTTCGAAACAGTATTTTTATTCCTTCAGTACTTCACCTGTGTCCTGCTATGCACATATTCTACTTTCCAACATCTCAGTTCTATTTTCTGTCTACGTATGTAAACCTTATATTCAGCAGATGAATATAAGACTGTTTAAAATGCACTCATCCAGACCTTCTGTTTTGATCACTTGAATTATAATAGAGCTGGAAGTGCTTAGTTATAGAGGAGAAAAGAGAAGAAAAGAATTGAAGAGAAAAGGGAGAAAGGAGACAAGCACTCTTGTGTAGTTGATGCTTCAACCTCTACAGTAAGCTACAATGCAGCTCAATTGAAATAACCTATAAAGACGACCTTGGGATATACAGTACAGCTGCTCCTCAGGTTCTCCAGTAAAACATTTACATATACTTCATGTAGATAAATAGAAACATGCAAATATTAGGATAGCGGATATAGGGCTGTTTATTGCTGTAGTTTATGACGGGGAACCCATAGAGTGGTTTTTATAAAGCACGGGGGTATAAAGGCTTCAGGTTTTATGGTTGTTGAACACTGATAGCAAAAACCAATAACATATTCCTCTAAAGCTGGTTTCCCTTATTGAGATCATATGGTTTAGTAATTTCGTCATACATGTGAGCAAACGCACGGATAAATACACAAACACCTTATTAAGTGTTAGATAGAGTGTAGTGAAGAGCTTGAATGCAACCATTAGGCAGTGGTAGATGAATCCAATTTTCTTTGAATAAAGAGAAGTCGGTGTCTGTCATTCCCCTCACCAAGTCACTTAACCTGAATCACTTGTGTAAACACACTGTGGGATAAATGGGTATTATCTTAGAGGAGGCCAAGAGCCGGCAAAGAGGGGTGATGGAAATAACTAGAGAAAAAGCTACGGCTTCCACTTCCTGGACAATAAGGATTGCTGTAATGAGTATTGGTGTGTGTGTGTTTGTTCTAGGGTATAGGCAGGAGAAAGATCGAGAGGCAGAGATTGGACCGGCAAGAAGAGAGAGAGAGAGAAAGAGAGAGAGATGACTGTAATGAGGTGTCTGGGATGCTGATGTGTTTTCAGCGATTCGCAGAGTAAAGCTAACAGTTCTTTGTGCACGGTGCTTTAACATACACGCCTCCTGACCAAGTCGAGCTCAACCAGATTGCCTCTCAATGGTGTGATTGTGGTGAGCAGGGCTGTGATTGGCTGCTGAGTTTACCTGCCACTGAGAGAGGACAAAACAAATGTCCCTTTCTCTCGTAAGTAGTGGTACCAATCCTCCTGTGAAAACAGTTGCATAATGCTTTTTTTTGGCTCTGGGGTAACCTCGCTATAGCTAAAGTAATAACCCTGATGATATGATACTTGTTTAGGATTGGTTTTGAGACTTCATATTTAAAAGGAAAGCCTGTGATGCAAAAGTTGAATTTGAAGATGTTGGCATTTACTAGCGAGGTTGGGTCTAAGGAAAAACAAGATCAATTTTGTGAATTGTAAAATCCAGGGTTTTTGGATCTTGACCCAGGTTGTTTTGGTTTCGGACAAAACATACATTTTTCAATCTGCTTTCACAAACGTAATCAAAGTAAACACACCTTAGTACCTTTTGAATACCATTTAAGGGATGCATACATTGTCAAGATGTATCCTTGTGTTTCCCTTTAATTGAAAGTTAAAAGTTTTCTTCACAACTTCAAGATAACGGTTGGTAATAGATATACATTTTTATAGATTTGGGAGAGAAGTATTCCTTTAAAGCATTTTTCATTGAGATTGACTGGTGCCCTTTAGTCAATACATCTCCCATTATCCCTTCCTCTCTTTTTACCTGTCACTTGTGCGTATTTCCCCCCAGACTCCCCTTCTCCATTATCTGTTATCTCCTTCCCTGGGGGCCCGGTCTCCTGCCTTATGGAAAACTCCTGTCTGCCAGTGGGAGCCAACACAGCACTAACACATCACCCAGCGTGACACAACAGACACAAAACTGTGCATTTGTGTTGATGTGCTTCAGCACGGCTATTTCTGTACATGTGCAGGTCTGTGTGTGTGTGAGTGAATAGGGAGCACTTTGAGGCATGCATCGTTTTCCAGGCAGACAAATAAGAAAATGCATGACAACTCTTGCATGACAGCCATGTCATCATCCATCCATCAATCAACCTCACAACACATGCATGCACACAGACAGCATACACACACACAAATGCTCACATTATGCGAATGTAGAAATATACTGATGAAATGTCACTTATGGTCAAATATACAGCAGAAGGAGAAATAGTGAGGAATAGGTTGACGGTTAAAGAACTGAACATGACACCTTAAAAAAAACCTGTTGGCGTAAGGCTCGGCCCACAAAACAATTTTTCTCCTTATTACTGCTCATTCGTTTGTCAATGGATGTTTGTTCGATGTCACATCAAATTCTGCTCCATCTTGGGGTACAGACGGGGACAGAAGTCACTATCTGGACAGGTGGATAGCGATGGAGAAGGAGTAAAAGAAGCTGACAGATGAAAAAATTATACCTTTAAGGCTTCTCTGCCAGTAGCAATCTCACTCTTGAGCGAGCTGTCATTATTTTTAGAACCATTTCAGGCGCAACACGTCAGTCAGCGTCCCTTAATCTTACCAATACGTAATTATAGTATGCAAATTACCAACCACGTACCAATGTGTGCAGCCAACAGCCAGTTAGCTCAGAGCCTCCCCCCCCCCCCCCTCCCCCTCCCCCACACTCCTGTCTCTGAACCCCAAGTGTAAATCACAGCCTTAAGCAGCTGGTCCCTCTGCTCTGTCTTATCTTTAAGCCATATATTGCCTTTTCCATCCTGCAATTTCCCCAAACTTAGCCCGGCTCTCCCCTCCAGACTTATGAAGAGCAGGTTTTATTGGTTGGGGTCTCCTTCAAGTGGATTCAGAAAGGTATGAGAGGGGCAGGAGGGAGGACATATAGATTTATTTGCGGTCGAGTCAGAGGAATGGGCTGCCTATTCAACCGGTATCTTTTTCAATTGTACACAGTAGATATCAAACTGGAGCTCGGCTGTACTGCAGAACTGTTTGGGAAAAGGTCACCGTGCTGCGGCGCTCGCTGCATACAGTCTATTTGTTCAGTTGAAGAGATTCAATTCTCAGCACAAGCCCAACCGGACTGAGAGGACAAGTGTAGCATTTGAAATGTGTCCTCATGCTTCAATTACTCACTTTAAGGAATAGTCATTAGTATGATTAAATGCCTTATCTAAAACACAGAACATGATGCATATTGATTATATCATTACCAGTTGTGCCATATCCAATTGATTCTGCTTCCAGCTTGGTATTTTTGCTGCAGTAATATCATTTGATTGACAGCTGGATTCCGCAAGGCAGAGATGGAAAAGGTTGTTATGTGCTAAAGGCGTGGTCATAGAGATAAAATATGGTCCCAGTCATTTTAAATATTAAATGTATTATGCATGGATGGCTCTCATTCATTTGGTGCATTTTCGAGTTTGATAAGTCTGTGTAAATGGATCATATTTTCAGCCACAGCAGGAGCCCATTGTAAATGGGACGTCAAACGAACACTGCCATCTTTCTGAGAATAATGACAAAACCAGTGGCTGTGTTTATGGCTGTTTTTCATCCTGAATTACACAGCTTGAAATATGGTTTATTAAAATTGCCATTCAAAACTAAAATGAAGCTTTAGTTTCTCAAAGTAACTGGTTTAATTTTTTCTTGATGACTTTAACCGTTAAGGACCTGAACTCCAAATAAAAAGATAGCAGAAATGTTTATTTTCTGTTCCCTCCAGTGTGGAAGAGTAACATTGGTGGAACAGATCGGCGAAGCCCTTTGAGAGCAGAGCAGATTCACCATAATCTGCTGTATGATGTCAGCATGTTATTGTTCTCCCGCTTTGAGCCGTGATTAGACAGCAGATTGGAGACATTTGTTGTGTGCAGTCACAGATTACTGAGCGACACAGTGACAAAAAACAAGCAGCACTGCCAGCCATACATCCAAGAATGGAGGAAAGATGTCATGGTAGAAAAATGAACCTCCTAATGTATCAAACAAGTTTCAGACACATACAGAAAATACAAGCTCAATGATACATTAGATATGTTAATACACTTGCTAACAGGTGTGAACACAGTAGCATACACATAAGAAAATAGTATAAATTACAATTTAGATGGTTTTTTAAACTACTAAATAGGTGCTAGAATAATAGGGAATAGAATTGCTTTACGGTTGAAACACCCCATCACAGAATTTGATGAAATAAATTATTAAAGGTATATTATAGGATGATTATGGAAATCTATCCCTTGACTAATGACATGAAAATTACATGTAATACACACACACACACGATTTACAGGGATGTGCTGATGTGCTGTCCGTGACTGATTTGAGTATACATGACCTAATGTTTGCATGCATATGCATGTGTGAGTGTGAGTGTGTTTTACTGTCTGTGTGTAGAAGTGCCTAAGCACGTATGTGTGTGTTTTCCTCCCCCTGTCTAGCGCCCTAATAGTGTGTCCTGTGGATTAAGTGATATAAATGGATGGCTTTTCCTCCTGATGGACCATCCACCTGCAGGAGGAATGGGCCCCCTGAGGAGAGACGTCTGCACAGGGCCGACCCTCTCTTATTGTGTCTCCCCTCTGGATGGTAGTATTCCAGGGCCACTGCTGAGGATCAGCAGTGAGGGAGACAAATGGAGACGCAGAGGTAATCAGCAATTCAGATCAGTCTCGCTGTCAGAGGATGTGGGTCATAATATGGCTCTGTGTAAAAAGACAATAGGATGTGCTGCCAGTGGGGAGCAAAGGCAGAACTTAGTGTAGCAAAGACCTCCAGAAAATCCAGACTGCATCAGTCTTTCAATTTTGTATTTAAAAAAAGGGAAAAACTTCATTTATTGTTGTCTTTCTCTAGCCAACTGTAAGCATACGTAAAATCATGGGAGGATATTCCCATGCGTGGGAAAAATTTAGCAAAAAAAATGTTCAGCTATCCAAACTTCACTGGCAAGAGTGGGTTCTGCAGATTCGTCAAGCAATCACTTTATTTAATGTATATTTTTCCAAATTCAGGAAAATTATACAAGTAGATGTTTGCCGTTCATAGTGTATATTCAACAGATAGTCTACAGATATATATATTTTTCCACTGTCAATATACATTTTACTTTCTAGTTTAGTTTTATTTTCACATTTTCAGACGTTTGTATTTGTTTATTTTCTGGTCTTTTTTCATTTTCACATTATGTTCAATGCCTTGTTTACATCCTGCTGTAACGGAACATTTCCAAATTTGGGATCAAAGATGTAAGTCTTATCTTATCTTATATGATACATAATGCATTGGAGCTACAACAACATGTTGCGTTTGGAGTGGAAGAAGAGTGTTCTCAGTGGAAAAATTCAAGCTCTTGCTTTTACACTACAGCATTAATCTCTACTGCAGCATAAGGAGCCAAGAAGTGTATCCCTGTTCTCTGGGGGTTGGTCATAGGGCATTTCAGAAAATATTGGGAAATCACTACCAGAAGCAGAATTTGGCAGCTGAAGGAAAGTGGATTTAGCCCAGAAGCAGATTTCTTGATGTCTGGGTTAGTATGCCATTAACGTCACAGATGGTTTATATATTGTACGTCTGAGGGTAGAATTTTACCTATGGCAGAAGTTATTATATCTGATGTAAATGAACATCTGTCCAATATTATTGCAGAACAAACATTTAAGTATTTTACTGCAGATCATACAGAGCTGATGCAAACATGAGTCATAAAGAAACTCCTTTTAAAGCATTTATTTTTGCTGTTCTATGCACGTTTTTCAGCTTCACGGCTGTGTTGCAGAGATAGGAAAGGTTACATTCAACTCTATTTTTGAGAACTTTAACCTACATTTGAATCATGCAAAAGTTTCTAATTTGCATCACAACATCTTCACGCCGTTTGCACCCCCGCTCCCACCTCTCTGTCTTCCTCGAGTCTCCCTCCATCACCCCCACACCTTCGCTACCACACATCAGTAACAATCTCATTTACCGCCCCATTAATTGCTGGAATCCCAGACACTGGTGAGAAAGCTGTGTGTGTGTGTGTGTGTGTGTGTGTGTGTGTGTGTGTGTGTGTGTGTGTGTGTGTGTGTGTGTGTGTGTGTGTGTGTGTGTGTGTGTGTGTGTGTGTGTGTGTGTGTGTGTGTGTGTGTAGTTTGCGAGTAGCAGCAGTGTATTAAGGGAGGAAGGTGAAGCAGGGAAGCTACCCAGGATCTGTCACTGACAGTAAACCTCCACCTTGTGCTGTAAAACCGCTCTGTGGCCTTGCTGATGAAAATAAACCCCCTATTAACTGATTGAGCCGATACAAAACATTGGTAGTTTGTTTGTTTGTTTGTAGCCTTTATTTAACCAGAGGCCTGTACTACGAAGCCGGATTTTCGCTTAGCCGGCTAACTTCAGGGAAAACTCTGAGTTTCCGGTCCTACGACGCTGGTTCACTTTTTAGCGGGCTAGATCTCCATGGTAACTTATGCTGAACGGCTAGCCTGGTCCGGAGTAGGTTAGGTTCCAGGATAAGAGATCAACTCAGTGAAAGCACCGCCTGCTGACCAATCAGAGCTCAGTGTGCGGAGTTTAAAGCGATCAATTAATATTACAGGAGAAAGGAAATACAGTTTAGACTGCCGTTGCAGGAAAGACGGCCGGCAAAAATCAACTGACTGTGTGAACGTGAAAATGAATAGAATATCACCTCCCATCTTCAGAGCAATCTGACTATTATAACATTACCGTTAAGAAAGCTTACTTAAATATCTGCCACAACATAAGTAACCGGATCAAAGTAACATTACGTAGCCTACAGTCCGCGACACTGTGAGTGCAGACGTCGATGTGTGTCCCATTATCATTCATATCACATCATAATGTATAATATATTTCCTTATCTGAGTCAGCTTCTTGAGCCGTATCTGGCCGTGCAACACTTACAGTGTCACATACATTACTGTATGCAGAAGTATTATTTTAAGCAACACATTAAGTTGACGAAACACTCGAGTCAAATGTAATTAAAGTCAGATCCACTCGTGTCTTAGAAGGGGCAGTGATATCATAAACCTGTTAATGTACGCATTCAAACACTTTATCTTTTACCAGCTGTATTCACCTTGCAGGTGCAACTATGTGGCTTTTATCCTGGATAAAGTGTTTAAGTCATGGATGTTTAAAGTTTAACGTCTTCATATTTGTCTAATTATAGTTGACTTTTCATTCAGGAAGTATGACCCGCTGCGCTGTCAGTACGCTTGTCCATGTTTGTGATTGGTCGAATGCTCCAAATACCACATGTGAACGCGCACCTAACTAGATAGGGCAAAGCTGGCTTGAGTTAACGAGTTGATAACCGGCGTCGTAGGACAGTTTAGCGAGAGCGCGTTTGTCTAAGATACCCGCAATATCATTCACCACTTTCATTGTGGCAGTGATGGTGCTATGTTGCTTTCTGAAACTTGACTGATGTTTACAAAGGATGTCATTTTTACATAAAAACACCTTTACCTGCTCACTCACTAGGCTTTCAAGAACCTTGGCCAGAACTGACAATTTAGAGATGGGCCTATAATTATTTAATAAAGTGGCCTCCCCTCCTTTTAGTAGAGGAAGGACATAAATTGACTTCCATATTGTTGGAATTGTGTTCGTGCTAAGGGAGAGGTTAAAAAGAGTAGTAAGAGGTGGTGGTGCAATAAAATCTGCAGCTATCTTTAAAAAGAAAGGTTCTACGTTGTCCGGACCAGCCGGTTTCTTAGGATCTAACTTGGTTAAGGCTTCATGAACGGCTTCAATAGTAAAAGGAGAAAAACTGAAAGGGTTTTCCAAACCACGTTTTTCAGAGTCACAGACTGTGGTGTTCACAGTAGCAGAGTTAGTAACAGAATCAAACAGAGAGCCACAGGACACAAAATGATAATTAAAACAATTTAACATAGTGGCTTTGTCCGATCTAGTGCCAGATGCTGGTCGGTCATTACGGATTTCACCGGTGGATAACGATTTTATGGCTTTCCAAAAATGTCTAGGATTATTCAGGTTCTTTGTGGTAACTGACAGATAATACTTAGACTTAGCACTTTTGATTTGTGATGTGAAGCTATTTCTTAGTTGCCTAAATCACAGCCAAGGATTGTCTCGTCCCTTCACTCTAAATTTACGCAGGGGTGCATGTCTATCAATAATTTCCATAAAACCAAGTTAAAAATAAGACCATGCAGTTTCAACATCATCACACAGATCAATTTTTCCCCAATCAAAACCAAACAGATCATGTACAAAAACATAGGTAGTCCTTATTCTTTCCTTAAATAGTGTGATTAATCTATGTTAAAGCAATCATTCCTTAGTGATTTCTGTTAGTCACAAAAGCTGAGACAAAGAACTTAAGACTCAGACAAGGATTTTAAAGTTGAACAGAGTTGTTGATGATCATATTTAAAGAGTTTTATACATTCAGTTAGTAAGTGCCTGTTTTTTCCAACCCTATAATTTAAAAACTGCAGTCAACACCCGTACGAAAAAGACACACATACACGCACAAATCATCATTTCATCTCTGGCACTGTCTCTTAATGTCTCGCTGTGAGCCAACACTGGCAAACACACACTCACACACACACATAAAAGCACAAAAAGTAGAGTGGCACATTAGCAGGGGGCTGTTAATGAAGTGAGTCCCTGCTGCAGTAATGAGAGAGCAGATTTAACTACATTAGCATCCCATTCTTTCTCAACAGTGCATCAGGTAGGGCATGACAGCGCTCACAGTCAGACACATTACAGTTATTTCCTGCAACATTGATCCGAGCATCGGGATGATGCCGCTTTACAAGAAGAGGGGGGGCAGGGGGAATTTTTGCACGGAAATAGTGTAAGCTCTGTGTTTTTGCTTTATTTGTATTTGTAGTTTGTTTACTACAGTGTTTTTCTTTCGTGAGTATCACAGGGGAGGTTTTTCTTATCCTAAAATGTAATACAAACCTTTGAAAGAAGGCTCTATTTTGAATGCCGGCATAAAAGGAAAGCGAGAACTTCTGAAATTGTTATTTTTGTTTAGAAATTTGGTTTTTTTAAGAATACAAAATAGTGCTCAGTTTCATGGTTTAACGATGCCAGATTTTACCATATCAAGTTACTGTATAATCATCATGTTTTTTACTGAAGTTATTTTTGCCATTTCACCCTCACTTTCCGTACACGTGTGCTCTCTACAGGCAGATGCCAGTTTCAATTCTGGTGTGCAATAACTCTAAAGTGCGTCTCTACATGCAGAGCACATCATGTGGATACTTGGCCATGAAATGAAAGCATAATTACACCAGGGAAGTGCTTTTGTCTCTTCATTTTCTCTCATCTTCACTATTCTGTGCTCCGTTGCTCTCAGGTGGTTCTTACGTGGATGCACTCAGGGGCGGCCTCTCTCTGTCTCTCCATCTTCCACACACACACACACACACACACACACACACACACACACACACACACACACACACACACACACACACACACACACACACACACACACACACACACACACACACACACACACACACACACACACACACACACACACACACACACACACACACACACACACACACACACACACACAAACACACAATGAGAGGAAGGATCTTAGTATATGATGAGCCTTAGTCCTGAATAAAGGTCAAGCAGATTGATGTGTTTCTAAAAATGAACGGCACAAGGATGCAAGGTTACGACCTCTTATATCACCGCTGTCGCTACGCCAATGCCATCAGCGTTGTCTCCATCACAGGAAGTTATATATGACCAGTAAGTGGCGAGTTGTCTCGGACATTTCAAGGCTTTTGTAAATTGTTCTCTCGACACTTTGAGTTGGTATTTCGTCTCTCTCTCAGGTTTAAGTTTGAGATGAAAAGGGATGTTTAAGTGGTGGCTTGGGACGCCGTCAAATCGTCATTGAGTGTCGTACAATAGACACAAAGCGGAGTAGAGAGGGGCGCGAATGGGAGGCGGAAAGAGATAAGAGGGAGAGGGTTGACAAAGAGGCTGTCAGAGACGGAGGCGCTTTGTCATTGTCTGAAGCATTTAATGAGCAAGAATTAAACAATGACAGCCCGTAATAACCTGAGAGCAGTGTGTGTGTTTGTGTGTGGGTGTTTGTGTGTTGATGCCCAAAGGTTTGTTTCCGCACTTATATTAGGATGATGAAAAAGTACCTGACCTGTCAATGTTAAGTATTAAATTGATATTAACGCACCGACAAAAGACAGTTCAAAAGCTTTGGGTTGAGTATCCAAATGAAATATTCTAGAAAGTCGAGAATTTTCTATTTCAACATTGTTATTGATTTAGAACATTTTACGGACCAAAGGAAATGAAATCCCTCTCTACATCCCCTCCCCAACTACTAACTAAGTAAAACCCTAACAGAATATTAGAATATGGTAAAGCTCATGTAAAGAGATTGTTGACTGTCATGAATTGGTTTCCTGTCAGCTAGCTAATAATAGAGACAAACTATATGAAAATACCGTATCATACATTTTGAAGCCATGCTAGTATCTGTGAGGCTGTACTTAGGCTAACCTAACACTGAATACTGATTAGCAATTCTGTAGTTGCGTAGAAGTAGTTTAGTAGTAGTTTCCTCTACACGGTTGTGAATCACTGTCCGGCCTTTCAGTTGACAGTAGAAGAATCAAAAAAATACCTCAGGGAGGCTTTACGCTCTGATTTAAGCCTTCAACATTCACACTGAAAAGGAGCAGAAAAGGCCGCCCACAGCTGCTAAAACACTTCCTTTGAAAATTGTTATAAAAGACCCACAAACACAATGAATTGACTCATCCTGGTGTCAGTGGAAACCGTGATGATGCATGTATGCCAGTAAACCACATAGGAAGTTAGCTTTGTTTAATCCTCCAACAAAATTGCTGAGGTGGGTGGAATCACGTTTCTCAGTGGTCCAAAAAGGCAACAAAGGAATTTAAAATGACTATTAACAGATAATGCAGTCTCTTAATGAGATTAATCCTGCATGTTTGAATCTCGCTGTGCTAGGCCACCCAGTTCCTCTGCTTTCCAGCTGATTCCAATTAGATGCTCCCATTAAATAGCATTGTAATACAGTGGTTTACTGGAAGGAGAACAGGAGCGAGAGGAACAGAACACATTAAGGAAGCTTCTCGTCCCCAGAGGTTAATCTTCCATTTTCAGCCTAATTTACAGAGCACCAGGAAACATGCATACAGGGAGAATGCAAAAGAGCGGAAATAAGAAAAGTGCAATCAGGAGGGAGAAAGCGAGAAGGGCTAAATGAGATGAGCGACAAAGACTGAAATACATTAAAAAAAGGTTGTATATGGTAGACGGAGAGAATAATCAGGGAAAGGCCACAACTCCTCCTGAATTCTGACCAGGCAGCCACGCTGCATGTAGCAGAGACATTTCATTTGCTATCTATTTGAGTGGAAAATGGCTGGTTTTGATCCAATCAGACGGCCTGTCACTGGGAAGTGTGAGTGAGCCAGCGAATATGAGGAAACGTACACACACCAGCCTTCCCCGCCGCAAGCATCAATCTCCACCATCATATTAAACACGCTGAAATTAATCCAGGCCAACTGGGCGATATGCAGATCACACCGCCGTGTGCAAATCATGGAGCAGCTGTCTCAAAGGTGGATGAAAATCCAGCCGTGTGGTTTCTGAAAAAAACAACTGTCTGTCGATGGAGTCAGTGCAGATATAGATATAGATGTCTGTACTGATTGCTGTATCATAGGATCAAATGTGCATACGGTGTAAAACAACGGAGGATCTCTCGGGTGAAGGCATCATGTAAATGTCAAATGAGGCAACAATAACGTTGTGAATATGTTGAAATAGGTCAAGCTGAGTGCAGTTGATCTGAGGTCTTTACTCAGCAGGATGAGCTGCAGCAGGGTGAGCTGCAGCAGGGTGAGCTGCATCCGTGAGGCGACTGTGTCAGAAGAGAAAACACAACTGGACAACCGCTTCCTGTCTGGATACACAGCACCCCCTAGAGGATAATCCAGAACAGGGACTCCCTTCATGTGTGTGTGGAAAGGATTGAAAGAGGGAAAGACAGAGAAAGTGTGTGTGTGGTGTGTGTGTGTGCTCTAAGCGGTAGGCTAGGCTGAGCTGAGAGGGAGACTCAGTGACTTTATACTCTGATAATCTGGATTAAAACCCTCTGGGACAGCATTAAACACCGCCGGCTGGGCATTACACACGCGCGCACACACACACACACACACACACACACACACACACACACACACACACACACACACACACACACACACACACACACACACACACACACACACACACACACACACACACACACACACACACACACACACACACACACACACACACACACACACACACACACACAATCTCTCTGGATTTCTCTCCATTTTTAGTTATTATTTAAATACTACATGATTTATTTTACTAAGACGTGTGTGTACATTTGCATGAATGAAAGTAAACCCTTTAAATTCAGACTTTACATGTATCCATTACATTACTACAGTGAGTAGACAGCCATTTCATCTTGTACCAAACGCCTAAAACCGTTCCTACATTTACACCAGATGACAGGGATATTCTACCGTGCGGCGATGTCAGTGTTCGATGATATGATAGGAAGGATGGAGAGCTGGTGGGCTCTGTGATGGCTGGCCCAGCGGGGGTATTAGGTTTGATTGGATTGGGATTGGGGATTTGTGTATTAAACTGAGATTACCATGTGATCCAGCGTTTCACAGGGAAATCCACACAGCAGAGCTTGCTGAGGGAGTCCACTGACGTCCTGCATGCTGCCTGATTCCATTTGCTTCTGCACTGCCCTGCTGAGTTCTGGGTTCTTCAGTTTTTTTTTGAACTAGTTCTGTTATCCTGTCCACTCCAGTCTGTTCGATTGAATTTGCTCAATTCAGTTCACTTCCCTTCTGTTCTATTATATATTGTTTCTTAGCTGTCTGCTGCGATATTGGCAACAAACTAGATCTGTCGTAAAAACATGGAGGCCGGGTAAACAACATTCATTTCATGTTGCATGTTTCCATCTACAAAGAAATTCATGATTTTCCTTTACCTTTAAATGTGGTATACAAGTTACAGATGTTTTCACAAATAATTAAAAGAAAAGAAACTAGAAAGAAAATGTATGCATACAGTGGGAAAATGAATGTAAGTGCAGTCTGATATTATTAAAAGCTCCAGGATAAGAATAAACTCAGAATCACAGTCATTGTTTTTTGTTTAACATAAATATCTCATAAAGCACATATTTCATATGTGAAAACATTTTACATTCGTTTGTATGACAACTCCAAGTAATTACAATAACAGAAGCTCAGATGGTTCTATACTGAGCTTTTTATATTTTTTAACTGCTTTTTCATTTTCTATTTTGCCTGCTATATCATTGCTTATATATATAGGCTTATATGTTATATATAGCCATTTTTGGTGTTGAATCATATTACTTTTGCTACTGCACAAAACCAATGTCCCCACAGGGATCATTAAAGTTTCATTTGTCTTCTTATCTTAAAACTCTAATTTAACTTTGAGTCCTCACACCTTCCCTGCAGATTTTCACACAGCTCCCACATTTCTTACGTCAGATTCAAAAGGAACCACCTTTGATGCCAGCATTGAGACTGTGCACAATCTGCACTTCTACCATGTAATTCTGTTGATCTCGTCTTTTTATTTTCCATTCCCGTCAGTCCCTTCTGTTCTCAGTCATCCTGCTCTATGACTCTCTAAAGTTATCTGTAATCTGGTTAACCTGACCCCATTGTAGGACTTTATGTTGGAAGTCTCCTGGCCTAATGCTTTTCAGCAATATAAATGGCATGCATGTGGTGTACTAATCTGTGCGAGTCCCCACGGTTGTGTGCGAGCATGAGGAGATTAAAGCTCCCAATGAAAATCAAGATTCAGTGAAAGTAGATATGTGACAACTGTGTCATAAGCCTAAGACATCAAGTGTTTACAGTTGGTCAACCATCCACCAGCCTTTACTCCTTTCTCCCCCTCTGCTCTTTTTCTCTCTCAATGTAAAGCGGTAGCAGTATTGAGCCTACCGAGTGGGTCATTGATTTTCTGTCGGGAATGTAAGGGCTGAAGCCCATTAGGCCAGGACCAGACAGACGGACAGATAGATATGCACACACGCATGCAAACTCACACACAACTGAGGCCATTTGATGTGCCACCACGTGCATCCAAATCAATTCTGAGGCTTGAGATGTTCTGTATGCATTTCCAGTATTACATCACAGCATTTAAAAAAGGTCTCCAGAAATGTTGTACTGCACTTTAATAAAATAAACTTACAAGTCTGTGAGGTCGTGTGTCATTGCCATCTCTAGTCCCTAGTGGTTCCTCTATGACAAATTCCACTACGAGTGTGTTTTGTTGCACCTGTGACAACATCAAAAAGTGTCATTACAGTGTACTTTACTACACCTGTATATTATTCAGCAGGCTTTGAAGTTAAACCACTGAAACTAACAAAAGCTTCTTCAAAAGATCTTAAGCTGATATGAAGTTTCTAAGGGCCTAGTGTATGCTTAAAATGTATTGTACAAAGAGTCTTCTGATAACGTCTAAGGGCAAAAATGGGGTGGGCTGAAGGACACGGCCACCAGATCCTGACATCACAAAAGTGAAATGATCAAGCACTTCATTTCAAGCAGTCTTCTAGTCTGCTATTAGAAGCAGAATTGAAAAATAACGATCAAATCTAAGCAGCCTTGGCCAAGACAAGCCCTATTATTTTCTCCACAGCCAATTTGTGACACAGGCCTTCTGTCAAAAAAAGTGTAACTTTGAGCCCAAGCTGTGATACCCAAGGGTTGTCATTTTGTCAGACTTCATAAAACTCCCATAAGGACTACAGAGGACCTTATACATCAATTTCAAAGCCTGTGTTTAACCTCCTCTGACTAATCATTTACCATACATCATTGGTGTGCCCCTTTAATAATAAAGCTTTATTTATATAGCACTTTTCATACAACACACATAACTTTTTAATGCTATTTGATTTCTATTTCTGAAATATATTGGACTGTTTATTTCTGTGTCTTAATTTCTCTTATGTACATTGCCTTGTGTTTTTTATGCTGCTGCAACGCAAAAAGATTCCCAAATTGGGACATTTTATCAGGGTTAATAGACACAAGGAGGTCAAATGTAATAAATAATGATAATGATAATAAAAATAAAATAAAATAAAATAAATAATGGTTTCTCTCTGACAGATAGAATCGATGCAACAATATAAAATATAAAACCCCATAAAACAAAGTGAACATATAGGTACAATAGAAATACAAATAAAAAGATAATATGAATTGGCTTAACCAAAGTGTATACAAATCTTAAAATAAGATTTGTTAATCATAAAATAAGATTTGTATGGGTTGTATGTGTTGATAATTAAATGATTGAAGTTGTTCTTCAAGTGTCTAAACATTATGTAACCCCCCCTCCCCCCCCCCCCTCTCTCTCTCTCTAACACTTTCTGAAGGACATTTGGTTGATTGATTGCAGTCCAGGCGTTTGTTAAGAGGCTCCAGGTGGAAAGCCGTTATCTGCTGCAGGCCACAAGATTACCTCTCGCAGCTTTCTGCTCCAACTTTCCCTCCTAAAGCCTCCCATTCACAAGCTGCTTCCAAGACACACAAACCACAAACTTGCACGAAAAACTATATGGAGGTGCGCAGATGGCAACACAAACCCAGAAAAACAGATTCCTTCTCCTATAAAGTTTTCCCACTATATTTCACACTCTATTTCATCTTTTCCTGTCTTCTTCTATTCTCTTTCTGTCCAGTAAGTCAACATCTCTAAGTCAACACAGCGGTGCTGAGAGTTGACTCAAAGAAGACCTCAGACTAACACACTTTGGTCAGACTATCCTCCATGTATTATTGACCCTTGGATTCAATATGCCTTACATGTACTCATCACTCCGCCTGATCCCCAGCTGTTTGAGCTGTTAAAATATTAATAAAAGGGTATTTTACGTTTTGCTCTATGAGTGGCGCTCTGTGACAGGTCTGACACTAGAATATGAAAGGACGTTAACACCTTTAAAGAGTTTAGCAGCAGCCGAAGCGAAAGCCTGTGTAGACGCACCTTTCACCTCCGGGCTACTTTTGACAGGAGGCTTCACTGAGGTGGTGAAGGTCTCAGTGAAATAAATGCAACAAAGAGATGAAACAGAATCAACTTTTAGAAGAATGCAACCTTGCTGTACAACCATCAAGGAGTAGAAAGACGATGATCTAAGCCTTGTGGTGCTAAATGGGCCATTTATGTCCCACCCAATGCCTGATTTGATGTGAATGCAGCATAAAGGTTGAACTTCAACATCAATTATCACCAATATATTGAAGATTTCTAATATACAGTCAAGTCTGATGATCAGGTTTTATCTTCTTTGCCATTTGTGTCAATCATTTTTGGTGTAGAATTTGTCTTGTTTGTATTCACAGTACGCTCTTAAATGTCATGATCCAGCCTTGTGGATGCAAAGAAAAGCTTCTAGAAGAAGTATGAGAGAGGGGGGGCCGAGGGGCTGGCAGAGACACAGAGTGGCCCCTCGCAGGCTGCCAAAGGGCATAGCAAAGGGCCTGCAGAGGGTGGCAGCAAGATGAATACACGGGCTATTACGCAGGCTAAAGGAGATAAAAGCAACCAGGGTGAAAGACAAAAGTGCTATGAAGTCAGAGGTACTAATGTATCAAGCTGACAGGCAATGTCAGAGGATACACAGAGCAGCACTGCAAGGTGTTGTGCAACCAGCGATAAAATAAAAGGTATATTTCTACAGGCTAAATCTGTATTTGTCACCACCAGGTTCTGTGGTTTGATTTGTTACAGGACAGGGTCGGGTCACAAGAAAGATGCTCAGTAAAGAGAGAAAATAAGTGACTATTTAATCACTTGCTGCAATACTGTCAATACTGTCTTTCTAACCCTTTCTGTTACTTCTTCTCTGTGTCCCATTTCATTTGAAGTCTAGATTTAAAGCATTTCCGTCCCATTCATGCGGCTCTTCCAAGTTTAGACAAAATTGCAGCGCTTCTTTTCCTAAAATAGACACAACTAGTGTTTCATTGCTGATGAAAGGATTCAACGATTGATACAGAACCAAAGGTAAATTCAGTCGAGTTCAAACGAACCATGTGGACCGACTTCCCTCATATGGAGATGAGGCAAGTCTTATTTCCTCTATGATAGTCTTTCCAGTCCTTCCTGGTGGTAACATTACATTTCTTATTTTACAACTTGGCTAGTTATGGTTTCTGGCAAGGGGTAAAAACGTATAATACCACGATGAGATATTGACTCTAAAATAGGACAGTCTTTCTATCTGTTCTGCGCCCTCACATTTGTATGCTCTCCACCCCTTATTGCACCTCAGCACGTCTTGATCAGCCTTCTTTCACGGCAGCAGGCAGTGGTTCAAACTTGGACAAAGTCTGAACACAACACGACAAGAGAAGAGAGACAGAGCCAGACAGAGAGGGGAATGGATGAAGTTGGGAGAGGAGACATACGGACGGACACAGTCCAACAGACGGAGAGCTATCGGGACATTTGGAGGATACATGAGGCAGTTATGAACCTATTTGGTTTCTTCTACAGGAGCGCCCGAGTGTCACTAATGGCAAAGTAGGGGCTGGTAAACACATTTCTGTGACGGCACGACACTGCCGAAAAACAAATTAAACTCTCTTCTCGCATTTCACACCCTCTCAACCCTTTTCTCTCTGTCTGCCTCTATTACTCATTTCTTGCCACTCTAGTTTTCCATCTCAGTCTCTCTTCTCTCAGAATCTCTTTTTCCTGTCCATCTGTCTCTTTTAACCTATCCTTCTATATTGCCTCTGTCGCTTTCTCCTCATCCATTTCTCGGCTCTATCTCCTTCTCTCTCCTCTCCTTTCCACCATGAACACCCACAAATGAAAAACAGGGCCATATGCGCGGGGACAGCTAGCAGAACTGTGCTCCTGATGTTCCTGCTGAGGCAGTTAAGCATCTCCCAGCAGACCGCGCCCATTTCAGCCTTGCCCAGGACACGGGGACAGTTGGCAGGCACTGCGGAGCCAAACAACACGGTAGCTGCTTTCTGGCTGCTTGTACTGCGATGAGACTGGGAGTGTAATGTAGCTTCTGGGTCCTTGTGTAGACTCGCTACCCTGTGTACAATGGATGTCTGAGCTACTGGTGCAGAACTGGATGAGTGGGGCAAAAGCTCCTCTTGCAAGAGAACAAAAGGCTAGGTGGATGGTATGTGAAATATAAGAAGAGGACTGGCATGACTTGTGTTCATATGCACGCTAAACATACATACAAAAACTCAAAATCTTGCCAAGTATATTTGTCTAATTTCTAGTCAGAATATGTTTTTACACTTGATATAAGAGCTAATAGCTTAAGAAGTAACGATGCAGTGAGATATGGGGTCTTGTTTTTAGACAGAAGTATCTTGTTTCGTCAAAGACTCTTGAAAACACCTTATTGAGTTGTATCTTAGACATTTTCATTGGAAAATCACCAACTAATGGTGCGTTTCCACTACAGCGCGCAGCCCGGTTTAAGAGGGCTGTGACGTCAGCGGCCCGTCTTTGGTTGCGTTTCCACTTGGCCTAGTACCGGCCGGCGGCTCCTAATTCACAGTTTTTCTGGCCTCATAAAATCGTGGGTCCAGGGCCAGAGACAACGAGGCTGAGTCGGGCTGAGTATGCTAAACTAGAGAGAGCGTCGCTGGCAAGGGGACTACAACTACAACAAGATGGACATATTTGACCGTGATTTAATTGTAATACACGTTTCAAAATGATGCCGAAGTAACAACATACTGATACCGGTTAGTAAAAACCATGAATTAATGCTTTGTCAAGTCTGCAGACAGACGGCAGGGGAAAAACCTTTTAAAATGCTTGTTTTCTAAATGGAGATTGGCTAAGCTAACGCAGTATATGCTCCGACCGTCCACACTCACAACAACGGCCTATACAGACATAAATAAAGCAGCGACTGTATTCGCCATGACACAGGCAGTCTGTGGTTTGTACTTGTTTAACTTTTGTCTAGTTTCTGAACATATAGGAGGAGCTGTGAGCTCTGAGTGCTAACAGCTAACGGCTGTGTTGTTTTTCTGGGGTCCTCTGAAGATCACGTCACGGCTCCGCCTACACTGCGTTACTATAGATACTGCCCCAGTTCCTAAACTGTAATGGAAATGCGCCATAAAGTGAGCCAGTCCTAACGAGGCCCAGCCATACCGAGCGGGGCCGAGCGAGGCCGTGTAGTGGAAACGCGCCATTACATCAGAAAGCAGAAAACTATTGAGCATTTCCTGATCCTGGTAGTTCAAAAATAAGTTTTCCCAGCTAATAACAAGATCTGATTTGTCTAAATATCCTGTCTTATTTCAAGAAATCTTACCAAGCAAATGTTCACTTGTTCTATTGGCAGATTTTTCTATTTATTACAAGAGAAGAACACCTTGTTTTCCTTTTTTTTTTTGACTTATTTTTGGAGCAGCTTTTTTTCCAGTGTACAGATTGCATGTACAATCAAAAAGGAAGAAAACAAGTCCTCATTACAGGTCTATGAGCTTCCTTTACTTGTCCCCTTCTGTATCCTTAAATCCCCTCTTCAGAGGCTAGATGTAAAAGTGGAACTTTTGCATCAAATGAAAGCATAAAACGCCAGCATTATCCTCTCCAGAGAGGTCCTCTCTGATCTTCGTAGCCTTAACTTGGGTTAAAATCATTTCTAAGCGCACCAAAGCTCTTTCTGACCTTACTTTGGGAGAGATTTACGCACGTGTGTATGTGTCACTTCTCTTTAGACTCATTGCCTGTTGTCCTTCAACATATCGATCTTTCTTTCCTTCAAAGATGTCAGGGTACAAAGCCTAATTTGTTTGACACTCCGACTAAAGCACATGTATCCCCTGACCCGTGAAGTATTTAAGAACATTTTAGTGTGTAGCATCATACTGCTTTCAAGGTATCTTTGAGGCTAATCAACTGCAGTAATAGGGAACTGGTGCTTTTCAAAGAGCAGATGCTGCACTATGCACTATGTTTGGGCAAACTGCACCACAGTGGCAGTTCTGTATGTACACAGGATTACAATAGAAACTAGTTATAATAGCAATAGACAACAATTTACCAAATAATAGTGCTACATTTTGCAACTCCTCCTAATAAAATATTTAAGCACCCAAATAATTTATGTTCACGCTGTCAACTAAAACTGACCCATGAGTTGGTAAGAATGGAGTTAATTTATTTTTCTGTTTTTTTTTTTTTATGTAAACCCGCTCCTATTAAAATTTGGGAACACGTTTCCAGACACTTTGTTTGGAAACGTTGTACCAAAACAAATTGTACAGTGAGGAACTGGAGCTACAGTGTGCGGTAGTGAACAGAAGGAATCAGATTTTGAAGTTGGATGTTTTTCAGATATTCATAACTTGAAACTGATGTACTACTTGACTTGTATGCCAGTCTTACCAGAAGATATGAAAGAAATACAAACGAGCTGTAAGCAAAGTTAGAAAACCTATGTAATTTATTTTTCATAAATAAGACCTCATTCAATTGCAGGATTTGGATGAGAGTAAGTTGTGTTACCCTATTAAAATAAAGGTCTGTATCAAGGCATATGTTTATGAGAACATTTGCAATTATTTCACCTCAAAACCACCCTTTAAATGTTGTTAGACAGCTAATGTAATGTGTTATTACCTTCATTTACATGCTTGGATGACAAATGACTTTTGTTACTTGCTAACTATCACATATAAATCACATTGTTATTGTACTGCACATCAGGTTCCAAAGCCACAGCAGTGCTACTGTACTCCTTGTACAGCAGAAGTGTGCAATGAGGCCTTGTTTTAACACCACATTACACTAATACTGGCAATGTGACACATCTGCTATTCAGCCAATCTCCCTTTCCTTTTTTCCTCACTCCTCCTCACATCACACCCCACATGCATTCGGTTATCAGGCAAGGTGTCAGAAGAATGTGCTTAACACGTACTGCGAGTGGTGTGTGTGTGTGTGTGTGTGTGTGTGTGTGTGTGTGTGTGTGTGTGTGTGTGTGTGTGTGTGTGTGTGTGTGTGTGTGTGTGTGTGTGTGTGTGTGTGTGTGTGTGTGTGTGTGTGTGTCTGCTCGTATTTAGCGAGGTGACACTTTGGATCGACCATGCGCTACGACAGGGGTTGATGCCGATGTGTGAGGGGTCGCATGGGTCGCTAAGTCACTAACTACTGCTGAGGGAAAGCCAGTAGGGGGTTGCTGATGTTTACAGGGCCCCTCACTAACACCTATACTGAGCTGACGTGTGTGTGCGTGCGTGTGCGTGTGCGTGTGTGTGTGTGTGTGTGTGTGCTTACCTCTTCGTGGAATTTAATTCTTCAGAGGAACATTAGTAACAGACCAGAACACTCCCATCTGCCACTGCTCTGTCCTTCGATCTACCTCCCATCCTTTTTTTCTCTCCTCGTTTAATCATCTCAATGCTCCTTCTTCTCAACTACCTCGCTGTGTCAGTTTCTAACAAGTGGCTCCTATTTTATTTTCTGCTTTCAAGGTCTCTTTCGAAAAAGGTTCAGCCGGTCCTTTGTGGGTTTTTCTTCCATTTACTTCTCTCCCCAATCTGTCATTCCCACCAACTGTTCTTCTTCTGTTGTGTCCGTGTACCGTATCCTTCCCGGTATGCAGCCATCCACCCTCTACACACACTCAATACTTTCATTTATGCTGACATTTAAAACTTAAATATTGGATGCTACCACTGGTGAGAGCTCTCTTTGTCTCTGCATTTGACTCTCTGTCTAATTATTTTTCACTGTTTCTGTTTCTTTTCCCTCTCCTTCTCACAGGCACCCACCCGTGCCTCCGATGTAGTGAATTGTAAAACTGAGCACAATAAACGTTATCACAACAGCCACTGAATTCAGCGAGATAATAAATTAATTAGGCGCCAGCTTGCTAATGACGTGCAAAGAGATGAAATTATGGTAAGGACAAAAAGAATGTAAGAGACGCGAGTAGGGGAAGTGGAGGAGGAGGTGAAATGAAAAGGATACGCAGAAGAAAATGTTCAACCAAGATGGTTTCGATGCATGATGGCGCGCCAGCTCGATTGGCTTGTGACCTCTGCAAGTCAAAGAATTCAAAGAGGCCTCATTCATACAACAACAACGTTTCCCCTTTTTCCCAGTTTGGCTGTTATCTGTCTGATATTACTCGGCATACACCACGGGGAAATCGAGGTTGAAAGTCAAAGCGCTCATGCTCGCACACTCTCTTTCTCGGCTTACCGCTCACATGCTAGTCAAGGTCACTGTGAGCGTGGGCCTCCATTAACTAATAATGGAAGTTCACAACCTTCTGACGTGGGCAAAGAGAGTTTGAAAAAGAACGGGGGGTTTTCTTTGTTGAGGGCTTTTATCCACCTGCATTTAGTGTTGAGGACAAAACATTACAGGTCCATCTGTGGCACATCAAAAACATAATCCCAATGTCAGTGCCTCAGCATGCTTAACATTCACTTTAACACACACGCACACACACACTCACCATCTGGTGCGCGTCCGGCCCGATGTTATACCCCCCCCCTCTGCCCCATGCTGGATTACTCCCCTCAGTATTTACATTTTGCAAATCCAGTGGCGTGACCTCCGCTAGGGGCCATCTGTAATCTGAAGGTCATATTTGCAACATGTGTATGTGTTTTTGTGTGTGTGTGTCTGTCGATGTGTTCTCATGTGTGTCTCAGCCTGTAATTTGTTTATGCTCAGCGCAGGGACAGTATCAGCGTCCACGACATCTGTTCAACACAGGGCCTACACAGCAGAACTGAGCGCATCATCTGCAGGCCGCAGCACAGGGATGGCACACACACACACACACACACACACACACACACACACACACACACACACACACACACACACACACACACACACACAACACACACACACACACACACAACACACACACACACACACACACACACACACACACACACACACACACACACACACACACACACACACACACACACACACACACACACACACACACACACTTGTAAATTGGTGTGTTTTCCATGTTTTATAATGCCTATCGTTATAAAGGTTCTTGGTTTATTTTACTTTTGTTTTTGCTGGGATCTATGTTGAAAGAAGCATTAGTTTCAGCGCATACATATTAATGTTACTATCTATTTTACGTGTTATTGTTGCGATTTGTATTGACTGTAAAGTTTAATGTGTGTTATAAAATGTGGACCCCAGGATGGCTGGCTGTTCTTTAGAACACAGCTAATGGGGATCATACTATAAACAAAACCATTCATCTGACATCTATTTTATGTTTGTACCGACTGTAAGCCCTTTGAGGCAGATTTGTGATTCGTAATACATGTGCGATCAAAACTGTGGTAGGCAAAGTTTATATTCCTGCGTTGGCAACAACTTCTAAAACTACAAAGCAAAGCAAAAAAGGAAGACATTTTGAAATAGGGAAAATTCAAAGATGTTGCTAATTTAGCCTTTTGCCCACAGCTTTAGCTAGCGTCGTTACGGCTAAGGCCACACTATTAGCAAAACATTTTCTCCTTTTCTGAAATACTTAGACGATATTGTAGCGAGCCTCCAATCACAGTCTTTCATTCAAAGGGCTTTACAGGCCCACGTGTTTAGCAAAGAAAAGCATCTGGATAACGATCAGGGTGGTCGTACAAAACGAATGACTTGCAAAGGTTACTGAATAAAGCGACTGATTGTTTTGTGGGAGGGGCCTTTTCCAGAAGACTTGAATTACAATATGCTACAAGGCTTTAACTAAATGTTTGCCAAATAATTCCACATATAGTGTGTTTGTCTGCACTCGAGCACATATCAAATCAAATCAAATCAGGTTTTATTTATAAAGCACATTTAAAAGCGATTTTTGGTCGAGCCAAAGTGCTGTACATGTACATACTGTACGTTGTGCAGTTGTATGCATCTGTGTGGGTTGAGACATTACCAAATCTTCTCGGTCTGCCCAGAGAGACAACACAGCGGGCAGAGGAAATGCTCTGAGGCTAAATATCGGAGTTTCAATGCCCAGTATTTCTTGCCAATGATGACAACAACTCAAGTGGGATCCACGCAGAGAAGCAGAACAAAAAGACTGAAATGAATTTACAGCTCACCCATTGGGGGGCGGATGTGGTGAAGATGTAGTGATGATCGTCTCTGTACTCTGCTAAAATGAAATATGATGGCGAGGGAGCTCAGTAGTGCCATTTCCTGCCTGGCACAGGAAGCTCCCATCTGGAGCTGAGTGCTGTCTGTCCTGCGTTGTTGCGTTGCGTGGCGTTATAATAGCTCTTGTCACTTCTGCTCCTGCTCTCCATGTCGTTGTTATTTCTGTAGGTCAGCTGAGGGAGAAGGGAGAGAAATAAATCATATTCATGGTTTAAGATGTTGTGTTGTGGATCGATGAAGACAGGACTGGTAAAACAGACATAAGTGAGCAGTTTATTATTTGAACTGGGGGGGGGGGGGGGTGTAATAGAGGCATTGAAGGGGTCTGAAGGAGGAAGAGGCATGCTGGCAGCTGCCCGTACGACTGTCACATCCCACCGCCCGCCAGAAAAGCAGAAGGAAACCACTCGTCATCACCGTGACAACTAACGCGTGACGAGAGGGGGGAGGAGGGTTATCAATCAAAAACTGATGCAGGGATGAGTGCACCCCCTCGTCTGTCTGCTCACACGCGCACACACACACACACACACACACACACACACACACACACACACACAAAGACACACACACACACACACACAAAGACACTCACACACAATGCCATCATATTTCATTTGGGTCATCAGGAACAAGTGTCTGCAAGAGGAAATCTCTGACTGTGATAATGTATTTTCGTCTTTAACAAAGTGACTGTAACCCCCCGCAGGGATAATGTTCAGAACACAGACAAAACTGGAAGCACAAGAGGAGGGAAACAGCGACACAAGTGTGTACTAAAAAACACCCCAGAGCCTGAAACTGTGACACTGAAGGCAATATGCGTTCGTGCTGTAGACAAAAGCAATAATTCATTTATAGGGTGATTACAAAATCTATATTTCCCCACATTGGTCATTTCATATCTCCATAAAGATTCAAATCACAATATAGCATGTTTTTCTAGTCATTCAAAAATAGGTAGTCTACATAAAAAAGAACATTGTATTTTAAGTACTCAGGTGCAAAATGATAAAATCAGACAATAGTTTGATTTACCGTGAATTTATCAGATTTTCTGATACATTTTATTTAGTATATTAGTATTCCTCCAGAGACCCATCCATTCATTTTTGTCCTCTGTGGAGCACATTGGGTTTTGGTCCATTACTTTGAGGTTATACATGCCACAGCATTAAGTCCAATTGTACTCCACAGAGGACATCCTGGTCTTTTCAAACATATGACATATGTGGGGGTGTGGCTTTGAAAAAGATAAATTCATTGTATTTCAAAATGGCGTCCATCAACACAAGCACTATTTATAGAAAGAGAAATGGTAAGTTTGTAATTTTGTAATTACCAGTGTTGTGAGTTCAATATTTTTAATTAATTATAGTAAGGGAACATCTTAGGAGTTAGTGTAGTGAGTTTTCAGAGCAGTGTAATACTTATTTGACCTAAAAATAAATGTTTTTATGAATGTCCTCTGAGGAGGACATGGGGATTTGCTAACTTTTTATTTCCCCCATTTTACACAACACAAATGGAGTCCACTATGGGCCAAAACCAACACTTAGGTTTCTGTAGGGTTCATGGCAGACGGATGCAGTGGGAAAACATACATCAAGTGCCTCAAGTGTCAGATGTATCTCTGCATTTCAAAAAAGGATGGAGTACTACAAATGAGGGCTCAGTATTTGTTGCATTGAGTTGTTGTGCTCTAATGTTGTCTAAATGTACTTGCTTCGCATAACTAACACCCGATGTCCTCTACAAAGGACACACAGTAAAAAAAAAATTAAAAAAAATGTTTTTAGTTTTTGTTAGTCATTATGTTTATACCACCCTAAAGACTTGTGTGATCAAAAAGAAAAAGGAAATTTGAAACCTTTTTTTTTCTGGGTCTCAGGAGGATATTTCAAACAATTTAGACAATGTTATTGTTTATCATGATATATTTCAATAAACATATCAATCAAAATACTTTATTAAATCCAGGGGGAAATTGTGTTTGGTGCCAGTTACACCATGTTGAAATAAAATAACTATTTATATAAACAAATAGCTTGAAGCCACCAGGACACAGCATCTTAGGCACGGTATAATGACTAAGGTACGATTCCATTGAAAGATCATTTATAATATTAGATGATTTCCCATGCTTTAATCTAGCAAATAGTTTGTTCATAAATATAGATTCTTTATTGCATAATCTAAAAACAAAGAGAAAGACTGTGATCAAGATTTGAATAATATTACACTAAATGCGTTTTGTGTCCACACATGTAAATCCACTTAAACATGTCTGGTGGATTTCTGCTTAGTTATACAGTTAATCTAACATTACCTATTGCTATACATATCGAGCAGCTTCATCTAGCTAGCAGCTCCATTTGCAGACTTACTGACTGAGGACAAAAAGGAAGGCAACTGTAGACTACTCTCTGAGGCTTTGTTGCATGAACAAACAGAAAGGGAATACAACTATGAGCACTGAGCACCACCCAGTGGTTGTTTTGTATTGAAAGCTCTTATTAAAGGGCCCATGTCATGGCCATTTCCACTGATCATAATTACATTGTTGAGGTATACTAAAATAGATTTATACTGTGCAATTTTCCAAACTCACATTGGTTTCGCATACAGCATCTCTGTCAAGTATGTGTATTCAGCAGTATTCACTCTCTCCACTAAACGACTCGTTGGAGCTCTTGCCCCCCCCTCCCTGTGAGCCTAGTGTGCTCCGATTGGTCAGCTCGGCCACTCTGTTCTGATTAGTCAACCACCAGAGAGGCTCCGCCCATGTCTAACAGTGCTTTTTTCGGCTCGCTCTCAGCAGAACATCAGTCTTATAATGGCGTCGGTACAGCCGTATATTTTATACGCTAACTAACCGAACTGTACCTACAACTGTTGTTATAGAAGAGTGTGACGGCCCCAGGGCCTTTGTCTTACGATGGGGTGGAGCTGAAGAGGCTAATCAGCGCGATCACGGACACCTGGCCGGAGCCGAGGTGCTATTAAGCCCAGCTGCCCGGAGTCACACGGCGGCCCCTGTCTCTCTCCAAAGCGGCTCGGCGATCCTCTCCCCTCGACCACCTATCTCTGCATTTACCACAATAAATGTGCCGTGGTTTTGTAAACTCGTGTATGTCTCCTTGTCTTTCCGTTGTGGCCTACGAGCCGGTCATAACAAAGAGTAAGTTATTTTTACCTGTTATAAACTACTACTGTTTGATGAGAAATCCAATCATGGTTTGCTATATATGAATGATATGTTATAGGAGCAAATCATTCAGGGAAGAAAGGATAGGCCTACTAATTATTTCCATTAAACTTTATTTTTAGAAATGTACAAAATGAACATAAATATACATATATACACGGTATATCATCAATTCCTCCCCGTTGTCGGCATCTTGCCTATAGCAGCCGGGGCTTTTTAGGACGATGCATCAGTGTGGTAGTCCCGTCATGTATTGTCCGGCAGGATCTGGCTGGACGAAATCAAATGCAAATCACAAAATATTAGAGAAACTTAGTTGTTTTAGATTCGTTAGTAGTAGTTGTGGTAGGAGTCTATCTAATGAACACAGTAGCTTGCCAGCTAATATGCTAACCTAGCTTTGTTTACTTTGGTAGCTAACACGATATGAACGCTAGCTCGGAGGAACGGCTTGTTGGAGCTCCTGCCCCCCCTCCCTGTGAGCCCAGTGTGCTCTGATTGGTCGGGACGTTTGCGAGGCTCGTTGTTGCGATCTGCTGCGAGGAGCGGACAGGCTTCCGGGTCGGCGATACAGCGAGAACAAGCGAAACTCATCCTGAGCACACACAAACACTCAAAGCCGAAGTAAAAACAATAAGTGTGGCTTGATATTGAGTAAGAAAAAGGTTTATAACGCTGTGAGCAGGGGCGGACTGGCCATCGGGACGTTCGGGACGAATCCCGATGGGCCGGCACTGAAGTGGGCCGGTCGGACGATGTGGGCCGGTCGGATAAGTCACTAGCACTCCCCCCCGTCGACAAGTTACTAGCGGTATTTGCTTGCGGTACCGAGGTGGGCCGGCGGTACCGAAGTGGGCCGGTCGAGAGTCCCGGGCTGATTTGTAGTCCCAGTCCGCCCCTGGCTGTGAGAATGGGTCTGCAGAGAGCATTTCTCCGCGATCCCAACTTAGTAGCCGGAAAAACGTTTACCCATTTAAACAGTCGTGGTAGATACCTTGTTTGTTTTAAACATCATAAATACACAAACAACAATGAATACTTACAGGTTGTGTACCTGAATCTCCCGCTAGTCCAAACAAAATAGGAACAGCATCGTTCTTCAGTGCCCTACGCTGTACATATCCGGCATGAATCGCTGAAAGGTTTGGGAAGCTTTGTTTCGTGAAAGGCTGGCAGAGGGTGTGGCCTCTGAGTATTCACACGTCACAGTACCCAGGAAGTAAACAATGGAAAATGAGAAATCTCCAACGAGGCGTTTTGGGGCAGCATAGACTGTGTTAGAGTTTTACTCGCTACAGGTTGTACTTCGAGGGTTTTTGACTCTGCAGACCGTTTACATGCATAAAAACCTTCATAACACACAAGGGGACGGGTAATAACCGGAAAAGCATGACATGGGACCTTTAAAGTCACACCCTGTCAATTTTGAAAGAAGACAGGCTAAATCTCTTCCTCACCCAAGGTAAGAAGTTTAATACACGTTTAATTAAATGCACATATTCAAGATCAAGATTTTGCTGCTAGAGCTTTAGCTTTTGCTGAGTTATTGCTGTGTATCTGACATTAGTCTTTTTGCTGATTTCATAAGTTCAACCTTTTTCTTTTATTCAACCAAATTCAACCAGAAAATCAAATTCTTGTTGATTACATAAATTCTATAAAAAACTAAACAATTTGTTTTAAAGTTTAGGTTTTTTTCTGTACTGCCGGATTGCTTAATTATAATCTTCCCTTTCTCAATATATATTTTTTTTTCATTGTACACACCCAAAAGTGCACAGCAGTCTGAAATTATTGTAACACTTATTGAGGAAATTTTGAATTTTGTGATTTTGTTTTACATTATCTATTGAGCAAATACATTTAGCATCTCTAACTGTCATTTAAATAACAGTTAGAGATGATTAGGAATAAATGCCTCCTTCTCTTTTGCTCACAGCATTTCCCAACCCTACACATAAATTCACACTATTCATTATCTGATCACAAACTGCTTCTATAGTCACTGGGCAGATGCTGCTCTGGAGATCAATTCAGTCAATATTTATAGAGGTAGTCATTAGGTATAACATGAGTTGTTGATTTGCACATGTCCAAGTCAATCAAAACAAACATAAACATGTGTGACAATATCACACACACTTCATCCCATTATTATACTGTCATCTACTGTCAGGAGATCCACAGTGGTAGTGGGGTGAACCAACAGGCATGACTGTCGCCAGCGGTAAAGGAAGAATAATGAATGAGTAATGAATAATAGAAGAAGAATAATGACTTGGGGAAAGACACACACTCATACTAACACACTTGCACACACATGAGGGCAGACATGTATAATTATACAGTATCATCATCTATCTTTTCACAGTGAGGGAGAAGTTCCTCTGTTCCTTTTGGTATACATTATTTCATTAAGAGGAAGTCACAGATGGGTACGGGGTGTATGCAGAAACTCTATCATACGCCTTCTCTCTCTTTAGCAATCTGACGTATGTGACTTTTGTAAAGAACATTTCTTCATCGGGTCTATTGCTTGTTACATGAGGAAATGAAACAAGCTGGTGTGGTTTCTTCTGTTTCTTAAGGTGCATGGCAACTAAAGACATAGTTCTCTTATTGCTGGATTCTGATTTACTTTGTTTATAGTTTTACTATTAAACTCTTATACCATAAGACGATAGTATAATAAACCTACTTAGGGTCATTGGGGTGAGAACCAGAGCTCACACACCTGACAAATGATTGACCAATCACCCACTGAGCTGTAAACAGTAATAATTCAACTTGGCCTCTAAAAGCACCTATTAATGACTTGTTTACATCTGTGTGGTTCTGGTTGCATTTATTCAAAAGATAATGCTAATAAATGTGTGAAACATAAAGTACTGATGGGGTTAATGCATGAGCTGTGTTATCTATTCGAAGATAACAGTACATTGAGTGTACTGTCAAATTAAGAGGAAGTTTGTTTGAGTATTTAAAAACGTCTTTCCAATATGTTTCAATTGAATGCTTTTTCAAATGTTTTACTCTTTCTGAGGATAGATACCCAGTGCTTAGTTGTAATTTAGTCTATCACATGGTGATATTGCTAAACTTACTTCTACAGAAGCAGTTTTATGTTGAGAGAGAGATCACTTCCTGCATTTCAGGATCAAGACTAAAAGGTCTTAACTTTTTGTTTGTGCCAAATCAATGTGTATTAAAACATATACTGTCAATAGTTATCAGTTTTAGGAACACAGGAATCCAGCAACTAAAGAAAAAATATCACTGACACTGTGTGAACCCATCTCTCCTCTCAAGACATTTATGATCAACTTTTAGATGATCATGGTTAGAACTCCACATAATTAAGAGTGTTGTTGAGATTGGGCATCAGCATTTAGTGGTTATAGTTAAGGTTAGATTGAGCCTCCAAAAAAACATATTATTTGCTCATAAATTGTCCTGAAAGTGACCAATATGTCAGTATGAGTGTAAAAAGAACCACCAAACAATGTAATGAGTGTAATATAACTAAACCATGACTATTCCTGTGCTTTTTGCAGAATCATAGAATGTTTCTCCTAACCGGCTCTGGCAGCCAGTGAGTGTTGGCCTCAGGTGAGAGGTCTGGTGTCAAACTGTTGAACAGCGACAATCTTAGCTGTCATCACAGCCTGAGCCTGAAGGTGACCACTGTCGCAGATATGAAATGTTAAGAACCAAGTGTGTTGAGAGTCTGATAGACTTGCCCTCCAGCTCAGAATTTTCAAAAAACCATTAAAAGTTCTGTGGAGTTTGGTTAACTGTTTTACCTGCAGGTCTTAAGTTGATTGACAGATTTAAAATGTTACATACTAAATGCTTTCATGGGTGGGATAAGATTTAATTATGATTCTGTTTATGCTCATTTGTATTTGTGTTACTCCTACCCTTTGGTTTGATTAAGCTATTATCCTGTGTTTCTTATGTTATAATAGTTTTCCTGTCGTATTTTGAGTTTGTTTTCACTGCTTCCTTTGTGGACTATCATTTAATTGCCATTGGTATAGGAGGTGGACACACTGACTTCCTTTTATTGAAAGGTTCCCTCCATTCAATCCATTCTCACGAGTGCTTTAATTTAAACATCTGATTCATTCTTGTACCTGTTTGCTTGAAGTGAGTGTGTCACGTACTTTTAGTTCGTCTCAAAACAACATGCTGCGTACTTTTTTTCTCCTGTTATTTTTATGTGAGAGCACAGGTAAGCCCATTCCTATTAAGGAATGTAATAATAGAATACATGGTATAGGTTTCAAATATAATGTCAGCAGTTTGTTGTGCTTCTTTTTGTATTTACAGGACAAACCACGACTACAGAATGGCCCACAACAACAGCTGCTATAACGACCTCCTTGGAAACGTCTACACCTAGAATGACCACAGAAGGTACAGTAAAATCCCAGATACCACTGCCTACAATGACTTCCTTGGAAACTTCTACTAGAATGACCACAGAGGGTAGACCTTGTACAGTTATTCCAACCAAATACAATTATGGAAAGCAAGTTGAACAGCCACGCTAGGAGCTCCGTAAGGATTTACACTGCTGTACATTACACATCAGTGTTTTGAGCATTCTTACCTACAAATATGTATTAGGGGGAAGGGCCTCTTGGTTCTGGAAACGTTTTTGTGTTCCCATTTTAACCTTATCTTTAAACAATATGCTCAATGGTAGCCGACTGAACAGGTAAAAACAAAGTAGTCCCCTTAATTATGTAACAATTATATAGGATAATGTCAAGGGCACCCATTAAAATTATGTTTTGTATGTCATTTTTAGCATGGCGGAACAGTTTCAACACTACAATATGTGCCTCACCAGCCATTGCCTTACGGGGAAAAAAGCCTGTCAAAAGTGTGGATCGGAATTATAATTTTTCTGAATTTAACAAGAATAAACCCAGAATCTAATTGTGATGAAATTAAAGCTTTGTGTTTTCTTAACAGCATAATCTTTATAATCAACTCACCCTCAAGTTGAACATGTAACATCAATTTAGTCTTAGTTTATGTCTACCGCCACCGCAAACTTTGCTGAAAACAGGCCTCTACTTTTTGTCAAATAACCAAAATACCAAAACCAAAATAACCAAATATTTTCTAACAGTTATTTATTATCTTAAAGTGATTTGAATATGGCCTGTTTCACGCTTTACGAAGCAGTAAAAGAGCAAGTTGTAAGTAACATGACAATAACTATGGAAAAATGTATGGAAAATGTGCTTCTGGAGCAGCAGTTAGCACGAAACACCAAGTACAGATGAGTCTCATCTGTACTGATTTTGCAGGTTCTTGGTCATAAAGCCAAGAACCTGTGAGCACAGGTAAGCCCATTCCTATTAATGTAATAATAGAATACAGGGTATAGGTTTCAAATATAATGTTAGCCGTTTTTTGTGCTTCTTTATGTCTTTACAGCACAATCCACGACTACAGAATGGCCCACAACAACAGCTGCTAGAACGACTTCCTTGGAAACGTCTACACCTAGAATGACCACAGAAGGTACAGTAAAATCCCAGATACCACTGCCTACAATGACTTCCTTGGAAACTTCGACTAGAATGACCACAGAGGGTAGGCCTTGTACAGTTATTCCAACCAAATACAATGATGGAAAGCAAGTTGAACAGCCACGCTTATAGCTCCGTAACCCTAATGTCATGTACAGTACACATCAGTGTTTTGAGCATTCTTACCTACAAATATGTATTAGGGGGAAGGGCCTCTTGGTTCTGGAAACGTTTTTGTGTTCCCATTTTAACCTTATCTTTAAACAATATGCTCAATGGTAGCCTACTGAACAGGTAAAAACAAAGTAGTCCCCTTAATTATGTAACAATTATATAGGATAATGTCAAGGGCACCCATTAAAATTATGTTTTGTATGTCATTTTTAGCATGGCGGAACAGTTTCAACACTACAATATGTGCCTCACCAGCCATTGCCTTACGGGGAAAAAAGCCTGTCAAAAGTGTGGATCGGAATTATAATTCTTCTGAATTTAACAAGAATAAACCCAGGATCTAATTGTGATGAAATTAAAGCTTTGTGTTTTCTCAACAGCATAATCTTTATAATCAACTCACCCTCAAGTTGAACATGTAACATCAATTTAGTCTTAGTTTATGTCTACCGCCGCCGCAAACTTTGCTGAAAACAAGCCTCTACTTTTTGTCAAATAACCAAAATACCAAAACCAAAATAACCAAATATTTTCTAACAGTTATTTATTATCTTAAACTGATTTTAATATGGCCTGTTTCATGCTTTACGAAGCAGTAAAAGAGCAAGTTGTAATTAACATGACAATAACTATGGAAAAATGTATGGAAAATGTGCTTCCGGAGCAGCAGTTAGCACGAAACACCAAGTACAGATGAGTCTCATTGGTATGTCTTTGATTTTGCAGGTTCTTGGTCATAAAGCCAAGAACCTGTGAGCACAGGTAAGCCCATTCCTATTAAGGAATGTAATAATAGAATACAAGGTATAGGTTTCAAATATAATGTTAGCAGTTTTTGTGCTTCTTTTTGTCTTTACAGCACAATCCACGACTACAGAATGGCCCACAACAACAGCTGCTAGAACGACTTCCTTGGAAACGTCTACACCTAGAATGACCACAGAAGGTACAGTAAAATCCCGGATAACACTGCCTACAATGACTTCCTTGGAAACTTCTACTAGAATGACCACAGAGGGTAGGCCTTGTCAAAGTCAAAGTCAAAGTCAGCTTTATTGTCAAGAATTCTACATGTTGTACATCCAGAAATATCGAAATATCGTTTCCCGCAGTCCTACAGTGTGACATATATACATCAAACAAAAAACAAAAAGGGCCTAGATAAACATGGTATACATTAAACAAAACAAAGGGCCTAGATAACCGGGGTATACAGTTTAAAATGTTAATAATATAATTTAAGTGTTCAAAGTACAGTTTCAGTGCAGTAGCAGCGGAGATGGGCAGAAAAGTGAGTTAGGGGGTTAGAGTCCAGGACCATTTGGGGCAGGGGAGAAAGGTCGGAGGCACGGTGGAGAGTTCAGGGGAGAGATGTCAGAGGGCGGAAGAGATGGAGGGAGGGGAGAGAGTTCAGCAACCTGACCGCCTGGTGGAGGAAGCTGTTGCCCAGCCTGGAGGTGCGCGAGCTGAGGCTGGGGAACCTTCTTCCTGAAGGCAGGAGGCTGAAGAGGCTGTTGGAGGGGTGGGTGGAGTCACCCACAATGCTGAGTGCTTTGCGGGTGAGGCGGGTGTTGTATATGTCCTCTAGTGATGGGAGTGAGGCACCGATGATCCTCTGGGCAGAGTTCACTATGCGCTGCAGGCTCTTGCGGTCGGCGGCGGTGCAGCTTCCGAACCACACCGTGATACAGCTGCTGAGGATGCTCTCGGTGGCGCCTCGGTAGAAGGACAGCATGATAGGGGGTGATGCTCCGGCTCGCTTGAGCTTCCGGATGAAGTACAGGCGCTGCTGGGCTTTCCTCGCTAGAGCGGTGGTGTTGTTTTTCCAGGTGAGGTCCTCAGTGATGGTCACACCAAGGAATTTGGTGCTGGCCACCTGCGTCACAGCAGCGCCGTTGATGGTCAGGGGGAGTGGGGGTCGACGGTGGGTTCTCCTGAAGTCAACAACTATCTCCTTTGTTTTCTCCAGGTTGAGGAAGAAGTTGTTGTTTTGGCACCACAGGGCCAGCTGGTTCACTTCCTTCCTGTAGTTAGTCTCATCGTTGTTGCTGATGAGACCCACCACAGTAGTGTCGTCTGCAAACTTCACGATGTGGTTGGTGCTGAAGGTGGGTTTGCAATCGTGGGTCAGCAGAGTGAAGAGAAGGGGGCTGAGCACACATCCTTGGGGGGCCCCCGTGCTCAGTATGAGGGTGTCTGAGGTGTTATTGTTGACCCGTACAGCTTGTGGTCTCTCTGTGAGGAAGTCCAGCAACCAGTTGCAGAGAGAGGGGCTGGGGCCCAGGTCTGTACGTTTTTGTACAAGCTGCTGGGGGATGATGGTGTTGAATGCTGAGCTGAAGTCTATGAATAGCATTCTGACATAAGGGTCCTTAGTCTTAGTCTTAGCCTTAGTGTTAGTGTCCAGGTGTGTGAGGGCTGGGTGGAGAGCGGAGGAGATTGCATCCTCTGTGGACCCTTTAGCTCGGTAGGCAAACTGAAACGGGTCCAGTGATGGGGGGAGGGTGGATTTGATGTGCTTCATGACCAGCCTTTTCGAAGCACTTCATGATGGTGGAAGTTAGTGCGACGGGGCGGTAGTCGTTGAAGCCGGATGGAGATGACTTCTTTGTCACTGGAATGATGGTGGTTTCCTTGAAGCACGAGGGAACAACAGCCTGGCTCAGGGAGATGTTAAAAATGTCTGTGAGGACATCTGTGAGCTCTTCCGCACAGTCCTTCAGCACACGACCAGGAATGTTGTCAGGTCCTGCAGCCTTGCGGGGGTTAATCCTCAGCAGTGTGCTCCTCACACTGGCTGGTGAAAGACGCAAAGCCTGGTCGTCGGTGGGGGGGGGTGGTTTTCTGCGCAGGTGTGTTGTTCTGTGCTTCAAAACGTGCAAAGAAGCCGTTGAGGTTGTTGAGCAGGGAGGTATTACTGTCACAGGTCTGTGGCGGTAGTTTGTAGTCCGTTAGGGTCCTTATGCCCTGCCACAGGCTCCGTGAGTCCCTGCTATCCTTGAAATGTCCTGTAATTTCTCGGGTGTATTCTTGTTTTGCTTTCCTGATGCCACGGGACAGGTCAGCCCTGGCTGCTTTCAGCCCAGCTGGATCTCCAGCTCTGAAGGCGATGTTGCGGGCCTTCAGCAGCGTGTGGACCTCCCCTGTCAGCCATGGCTTCTGGTTAGCCCGGATGGTGATGGCTCTGTTTTGTGTCACATCGTCAATGCATTTGGTGATGTAGCCCGTGACTGTCTCTGTGTATTCTTGTATGTCGGTGTGATGGTTGTATGTGGCTGCCTGCTTGAACATGTCCCAGTCTGTAGTGTCAAAGCAGTCTCTGAGTGCAGCTGTGCTGTCCTCTGACCACACCCGAACCTGTTTTGAAACCGGTTTTGTGGCTTTTACCCTGGGTCTGTAGGCCGGTTCCAGCAGAACAGTGAGGTGGTCAGAGAGGCCGATGTGGGGGAGGGGGGATGCCTTGTATGCTCCCTTGATGTTGGTATAGACCAGGTCTAATGTGTTTTTCCCCCTGGTTGGAAAAACAACATGCTGATATATTTTAGGCAGCACAGTTTTTAAGTTAGCGTGGTTGAAGTCTCCAGCTACGATGAGTAGGCCGTCTGGGTGTGCTGTCTGTTGCTCACTGATGGCTCTGTACAGTTCACCGAGTGCCTCCTCTTTACCCTCGCTACTGGGGTTAGGCGGGAGGTAAACAGCCGCCACAAGAATCGCTGTAAACTCCCTCGGCAGGTAAAAAGGACGTAATTTTAGAACCATAAATTCCACCAGTGGCGAGCAGTGTTTGCTAACAACAACAGTGTCTCGGCACCAAGCGTCACTGATGTACACACACACACACCGCCGCCACGAGTCTTCTTTCCCCCGTTATCTTTTATGTACAGTTATTCCAACCAAATACAATTATGGAAAGCAAGTTGAACAGCCACGCTTATAGCTCCGTAACCCTAATGTCATGTACAGTACACATCAGTGTTTTGAGCATTCTTACCTACAAATATGTATTAGGGGGAAGGGCCTCTTGGTTCTGGAAACGTTTTTGTGTTCCCATTTTACCCTTATCTTTAAACAATATGCTCAATGGTAGCCTACTGAACAGGTACAAATTTAATTTAATATGGCCTGTTTCATGCTTTACGAAGCAGTAAAAGAGCAAGTTGTAAGTAACATGACAATAACTATGGAAAAATGTATGGAAAATGTGCTTCCGGAGCAGCAGTTAGCACGAAACACCAAGTACAGATGAGTCTCATTGGTATGTCTTTGATTTTGCAGGTTCTTGGTCATAAAGCCAAGAACCTGTGAGCACAGGTAAGCCCATTCCTATTAAGGAATGTAATAATAGAATACAGGGTATAGGTTTCAAATATAATGTTAGCAGTTTTTTGTGCTTCTTTTTGTCTTTACAGCACAATCCACGACTACAGAATGGCCCACAACAACAGCTGCTAGAACGACTTCCTTGGAAACGTCTACACCTAGAATGACCACAGAAGGTACAGTAAAATCCCAGATACCACTGCCTACAATGACTTCCTTGGAAACTTCTACTAGAATGACCACAGAGGGTAGGCCTTGTACAGTTATTCCAACCAAATACAATGATGGAAAGCAAGTTGAACAGCCACGCTTATAGCTCCGTAACCCTAATGTCATGTACAGTACACATCAGTGTTTTGAGCATTCTTACCTACAAATATGTATTAGGGGGAAGGGCCTCTTGGTTCTGGAAACGTTTTTGTGTTCCCATTTTAACCTTATCTTTAAACAATATGCTCAATGGTAGCCTACTGAACAGGTAAAAACAAAGTAGTCCCCTTAATTATGTAACAATTATATAGGATAATGTCAAGGGCACCCATTAAAATTATGTTTTGTATGTCATTTTTAGCATGGCGGAACAGTTTCAACACTACAATATGTGCCTCACCAGCCATTGCCTTACGGGGAAAAAAGCCTGTCAAAAGTGTGGATCGGAATTATAATTTTTCTGAATTTAACAAGAATAAACCCAGAATCTAATTGTGATGAAATTAAAGCTTTGTGTTTTCTCAACAGCATAATCTTTATAATCAACTCACCCTCAAGTTGAACATGTAACATACATTTAGTCTTAGTTTATGTCTACCGCCGCCGCAAACTTTGCTGAAAACAGGCCTCTACTTTTTGTCAAATAACCAAAATACCAAAACCAAAATAACCAAATATTTTCTAACAGTTATTTATTATCTTAAAGTGATTTGAATATGGCCTGTTTCACGCTTTTACGAAGCAGTAAAAGAGCAAGTTGTAAGTAACATGACAATAACTATGGAAAAATGTATGGAAAATGTGCTTCTGGAGCAGCAGTTAGCACGAAACACCAAGTACAGATGAGTCTCATTGGTATGTCTTTGATTTTGCAGGTTCTTGGTCATAAAGCCAAGAACCTGTGAGCACAGGTAAGCCCATTCCTATTAAGGAATGTAATAATAGAATACAGGGTATAGGTTTCAAATATAATGTTAGCAGTTTTTGTGCTTCTTTTTGTCTTTACAGCACAATCCACGACTACAGAATGGCCCACAACAACAGCTGCTAGAACGACTTCCTTGGAAACGTCTACACCTAGAATGACCACAGAAGGTACAGTAAAATCCCAGATACCACTGCCTACAATGACTTCCTTGGAAACTTCTACTAGAATGACCACAGAGGGTAGGCGTTGTACAGTTATTCCAACCAAATACAATGATGGAAAGCAAGTTGAACAGCCACGCTTATAGCTCCGTAACCCTAATGTCATGTACAGTACACATCAGTGTTTTGAGCATTCTTACCTACAAATATGTATTAGGGGGAAGGGCCTCTTGGTTCTGGAAACGTTTTTGTGTTCCCATTTTAACCTTATCTTTAAACAATATGCTCAATGGTAGCCTACTGAACAGGTAAAAACAAAGTAGTCCCCTTAATTATGTAACAATTATATAGGATAATGTCAAGGGCACCCATTAAAATTATGTTTTGTATGTCATTTTTAGCATGGCGGAACAGTTTCAACATTACAATATGTGCCTCACCAGCCATTGCCTTACGGGGAGAAAAGCCTGTCAAAAGTGTGGATCGGAATTATAATTTTTCTGAATTTAACAAGAATAAACCCAGAATCTAATTGTGATGAAATTAAAGCTTTGTGTTTTCTTAACAGCATAGTCTTTATAATCAACTCACCCTCAAGTTGAACATGTAACATACAGTTAGTCTTAGTTTATGTCTACCACCGCCGCCGCAAACTTTGCTGAAAACAGGCCTCTACTTTCTGTCAAATAACCAAAATACCAAAAACGAAATAACCAAATATTTTCTAACAGTTATTTATTATCTTAAACTGATTTGAATATGGCCTGTTTCATGCTTTACGAAGCAGTAAAAGAGCAAGTTGTAAGTAACTCTTAGGATGGCGTGGAAGGGTAGGACTCAAATGCAGACTATCAAAAAAGGTAACAGGTCTCGTAACAAAAAGCGAGCTTTATTTTAAAAGCTGATCAAAAACAAGGCATGAAACAAATGGGTTGTACAAAAAACTGACCGTGACCAACATGGAGGGAGACAGGAGAGACAACCGTGACTGACATGGAGGAAGACAGGAAAAACCAACAATGAACCGACAGGGGAACACAGGAAGAGACAAGACTAAATACAGGGAGGGGTAATCACAAGACAAGACACAGCTGGGGTAAGAGAGGCAGAAACACAAGGGCAACAGGTGAACACAATCAGACAATCAGACACACCAGGGAAACTAATGACAGGAAGGCAAACACAGGAAGAAGGAACAGAGAAGACACAAGGAGGAAAACATTTCAAAACAAAAGGTGGAAAATGAAAACATAAATACAAAACCGTAACAGAACCCCCCCCTCAAGGGACGGATTCCAGACGTCCCAAGAAAACCCCCAAAAGTCCAAAAAATTCCAGCAGGGTGGGTGGAGGGGGTCTGGAGGACGGGTTTGGGCTGACAGCCCAGGGGCACAGCGGAGGACCCAGAAGGGGTCTCGGGCGGACGGCCCGGGGGCAAGGCAGAGATCAAGGAGGGGGTCTCGGGCGGACGGCCCGGGGGCAAGGCAGAGTTCAAAAAAGGGCGAAGACCACAGCGGGCGAACTCAGGGGGCCGGGCATGAGAGCAAAGGCAGCGGCTGAAAGCGTCAGGAGGCCGGGCTCGAGGGCGAAGGCCACGGCTGGGGAAATCAGGGGGCCGAGCTTGAGGGCGAAGGCCCCGGCACTCAGGGGGCCGGGCTCGAGGGCGAACAAGAAGGCGTCGACGGGACAGCTCCGGAGGAGGGGCAGGAAGGCGCTGACGGAACAGCTCCGGAGGCCGGGCAGGAAGGTGCTGACGGGACAACTCCGGAGGACGGGCAGGAAGGCGCTGACGGGACAGCTCCGGAGGCCGGGCAGGACCCGTTGTCGGCCAGACAGGAACCGGAGCCGACGGAACAGGCGTAGACGGGACCCCGGATGGAGCAAGGGCTGGTGTCGACTGGACCTCCAACGGAACAGGACACAGAGTTGGCAGGACCCCCGGTGGAACAGGTGTCGGCGGGACCTCCAACAGGACAGGACACAGAGTTGGCAGGACCCCCGGCGGGACAGGTGTCGGCGGGACCCCCAACAGAACAGAACATGGAGCTAGCAGGACCCCCGGCGGGACAGGTGTCGGCGGGACCCCCAACAGGACAGGACATGGTGTAGGCGGGACCCCCAACAAGACAGGACATGGTGTAGGCAGGAAATCTGGTGGAGCAGGTGTCGGCGGGACCCCCAACAGGACAGGATCTGGTGTTGGCAGGAAACCTGGCGGAGCAGTAGTCGGCGGGACCCCCAACGGGACAGGACATGGGGTTGGCAGGACCCACAGCTGAACAGGTGTCGGCAGGACCCCCAACGATACTGGACGTGGAGTTGGCAGGACCCTCAGCGGAAACCCCAACGGCACATGACACAGGGTTGGCAAGACCCCCGGCAGAAGAGTAGTCGGCGGGACCCCCAATGGGACAGGACATGGAGTTGGCAAGACTCCCGGCAGGAGAGTAGTCGGCGGGACCTCCAACAGCACAGGACATAGGGTTGGCAGGACCCCCGGCAGAAGAGTAGTCGGCGGGACCCCCCAACGGGACAGGACATAGGATTGGCAAGACCCCCGGCAGAAGAGTAGTCGGCGGGACCTCCAACGGCACAGGACATAGGGTTGGCAGGACCCCCGGCAGAAGAGTAGTCGGCGGGACCTCCAACGGCACAGGACATAGGGTTGGCAGGACCCCCGGCAGAAGAGTAGTCGGCGGGACCCCCAACGGGACAGGACATAGGATTGGCAAGACCCCCGGCAGAAGAGTAGTCGGCGGGACCCCCAATGGGACAGGACATGGAGTTGGCAAGACCCCCGGCAGGAGAGTAGTCGGCGGGACCTCCAACAGCACAGGACATAGGGTTGGCAGGACCCCCGGCAGAAGAGTAGTCGGCGGGACCCCCAATGGGACAGGACATAGGGTTGGCAGGACCCCCGGCAGGAGAGTAGTCGGCGGGACCTCCAACAGCACAGGACATAGGGTTGGCAGGACCCCCGGCAGAAGAGTAGTCGGCGGGACCCCCAACGGGACAGGACATGGAGTTGGCAAGACTCCCGGCAGGAGAGCAGTCGGCGGGACCTCCAACAGCACAGGACATAGGGTTGGCAGGACCCCCGGCAGAAGAGTAGTCGGCGGGACCTCCAACAGCACAGGACATAGGGTTGGCAGGACCCCCAACGGGACAGGACATAGGATTGGCAAGACCCCCGGCAGAAGAGTAGTCGGCGGGACCCCCAATGGGACAGGACATGGAGTTGGCAAGACCCCCGGCAGGAGAGTAGTCGGCGGGACCTCCAACAGCACAGGACATAGGGTTGGCAGGACCCCCGGCAGAAGAGTAGTCAGCGGGACCCCCAACGGGACAGGACATGGAGTAGGCGTCGGCCGTAGAGCCAACAGGACACGGGGGGCTGGCGTCGGCCGGAGAGCCAACAGGAGACGAGGTGCTGGAGTCGGCCGGACCACCGACAGGACACGAGGGGCTGGAGTGGGCCGAACCACTGACAAAACACGGAGGCCTGGCGTCGGCCGGGGAGCCAGTACTGGAGCCGAAACTGGAGCCGGAACCATGGCTGCTGGGGCCGGAACTGGGGCCGGAACCATGGCTGCTGGGGCCGGAACTGGGGCTGGAACAATGGCTGCTGGGGCCAGATCTGGAGCTGGAACAATGGCTGCTGGGGCCAGATCTGGAGCTGGAACCACTGGAGCACGGGCTGGAATCTTGGTCTTGCGTCTCCTAGAGATTCTTTGGAGGATCTGTGGGCCTCCCAAGGCCTGGTCATACCCCAGGAAAGGGTTAGAGGCTTCGGACAAGTCCTCCGGACTACTTGTGAAAAGTTGTAGCCACTCAGGCAACATGCTCCTAAGCCAGGGCTCGCGAGCAACCTCCTGACGTGCCTCCTTCAACGCAGCCTCTCTACCACGTCTAGAAGAGGCGCCATTCCAAGTATAAAAAATGTACTCCAGAGAGTACCCAAGACATTCTGCCTGTGGAGCAAAACGATCCGAGTCTGCTGAGTCCAAAGCTGGTCGGTTCATTCTCTTAGGATGGCGTGGAAGGGTAGGACCCAAATGCAGACTATCAGAAAAGGTAAACGGTCTCGTAACAAAAAGCGAGCTTTATTTTAAAAGCTGATCAAAAACAAGGCATGAAACAAATGGGTTGTACAAAAAACTGACCGTGACCAACATGGAGGGAGACAGGAGAGACAACCGTGACTGACATGGAGGAAGACAGGAAAAACCAACAATGAACCGACAGGGGAACACAGGAAGAGACAAGACTAAATACAGGGAGGGGTAATCACAAGACAAGACACAGCTGGGGTAAGAGAGGCAGAAACACAAGGGCAACAGGTGAACACAATCAGACAATCAGACACACCAGGGAAACTAATGACAGGAAGGCAAACACAGGAAGAAGGAACAGAGAAGACACAAGGAGGAAAACATTTCAAAACAAAAGGTGGAAAATGAAAACATAAATACAAAACCGTAACAGTAACATGACAATAACTATGGAAAAATGTATGGAAAATGTGCTTCCGGAGCAGCAGTTAGCACGAAACACCAAGTACAGATGAGTCTCATCTGTACTGATTTTGCAGGTTCTTGGTCATAAAGCCAAGAACCTGTGAGCACAGGTAAGCCCATTCCTATTAAGGAATGTAATAATAGAATACAGGGTATAGGTTTCAAATATAATGTTAGCAGTTTTTGTGCTTCTTTTTGTCTTTACAGCACAATCCACGACTACAGAATGGCCCACAACAACAACAAAAAAAAAAAAAAAAAAAATAGGGAGGGATGAAACCCTCTTTAATGGTCACACATGCAGAGCACACAGCACACACAGTGAAATTTGGCCTCTGCTTTTAACCCATCCTAGTACAAGGAGTCTAGTACTAGGAGCAGTGGGCAGCTATTGTACAGCGCCCAGGGAGCAATGGGAGTGGGGGGGAAGGGGGGTGTCCGGTGCCTTGCTCAAGGGCACCACGGCAGGGCAGGAGGTGAACTGGGACCTCTCCAAGTAGAAGTCCACACTCCATATTTAGGTCTGGTCGGGGACTTGAACCAGCGACCCTACGGCTCCCAGTCCAAGCCCCTACTGACTGAGCCACTGCCGGCTGCTAGAACGACTTCCTTGGAAACGTCTACACCTAGAATGACCACAGAAGGTACAGTAAAATCCCGGATACCACTGCCTACAATGACTTCCTTGGAAACTTCTAAATGACCACAGAGGGTAGACCTTGTACAGTTATTCCAACCAAATACAATTATGGAAAGCAAGTTGAACAGCCACGCTTATAGCTCCGTAACCCTAATGTCATGTACAGTACACATCAGTGTTTTGAGCATTCTTACCTACAAATGTGTATTAGGGGGAAGGGCCTCTTGGTTCTGGAAACGTTTTTGTGTTCCCATTTTAACCTTATCTTTAAATGCTCAATGGTAGCCTACTGAACAGGTAAAAACAAAGTAGTCCCCTTAATTATGTAACAATTATATAGGATAATGTCAAGGGCACCCATTAAAATTATGTTTTGTATGTCATTTTTGGCATGGCGGAACAGTTTCAACACTACAATATGTGCCTCGCCAGCCATTGCCATAGGAAAAGCAAAAAATAGTCAAAAGTGTGGATAGGAATGATTTTTATTCTGAATTTAACAAGAACAAACCCAGCATTTAATTGTGATGAAATTAAAGCTTTGTGTTTTCTCAACAGCATCATCTTTATAATCAACTCACCCTCAAGTTGAACATGTAACATCAATTTAGTCTTAGTTTATGTCTACCGCCGCCAAAAACTTTGCTGAAAACAGGCCTCTACTTTTTGTCGAATAACCAAAATACCAAAAACAAAATAGCCATAGAGTCATTTATTATCTTAAACTGAAGATGTAATATGACCTGTTTCATGCTTTACGAAGCAGTAGAAGAGCAAGTTGTAAGTAACATGACAATAACTATGGAAAATTGTATGGAAAATGTGTTTCCGGAGCAGCAGTTAGCACGAAACACCAAGTACAGATGAGTCTCATTGGAATGTCTTTGATTTAGCAGGTTCTTGGTCATAAAGCAAACATTTGGGCGGTTATTTTACCCTGATTGTGGCAATACATGAAATGTTTTTTATGTATTAATAGTTTTGCGTGTCCTTTTTTAAGTTTTTCTTTCTACTTCCTATGCAACATGTGTCTATTGTTTAAATGTAGAACCAAGATTTTAAATAACAACGGATAGGAGAAGTGCACACTGATAGCCTGTGTATCAGATTGGGGAGAGATATTAATTGTTTTTGCACAGTTATTTTGTTGAATATATGTAGAAGGAACTTCTAACTTCCCTTTATTTCAGTTTCCTGGTCTTATACTTCCTCCATTCTCAGCTGTTCTTCAATTATAACATTTGGTTCATTCTTGTACCTGTTTGCCTGAAGTGATTGTAGCATTTGCTTTTAGTTTATCTCAAAACAACATGCTGCGTAGCTTTTTTCTCCTGTTATTTTTGTGTGTGAGCACAGGTAAGCTCATTCCTATTAAGGAATGTAATAATAGAATACAGGGTATATGTTTCAAATACAATGTCAGCAGTTTTGTGTGCTTCTTTTTGTCTTTACAGCACAATCCACGACTACAGAATGGCCCACAACAACAGCTGCTAGAACGACTTCCTTGGAAACATCTACACCTAGAATGACCACAGAAGGTAGGCCTTGTACAGATATTCCAATCAAACAAAAATGTTTAAAGAAAGTTGAACAGCCACGCTAGGATGTACACTGCTGTACAGTACAGAGGAGTGTTTTGAGCTACATGTTAACATGCACATTATTAATAGCTGGAAACGTCTTCTACTTCTGGAAATGTTTTTATCCATTCTGTAATCCCATGTATTTTTTCTTTTAAGCTCAATGGTAGATTACTGAACACTGAAACAAAGTAGTACCCGGAATTGTGCAACAATGATATAGGTTAATGTCGTGGCCACCAAAATGTATTATTTTGTCACTAAGATATTATGTTTCCTACTTAATTATAGCAATTGCCTATCATGAAAAGACCAGTCAGAAGTGTGGATCAAAATGATTGCGGATCCAAAAAGCTTTGTTATTACAGTTGAGAATATAACATTGTGCCAGAAAATGAAATTAATCAAATCTGCAGTTTTCTCAAAAGCATAATCTTTAGCTTCCACTTCCCATTAACAGCACATGTAACTCAATTTTAAGCTATTTGGGAGTCTTAGTTCATGTTAACCAAATTGTTTTAAACAGGCTTGTACTTTCAATCAAAGAACCAGATATTTTTAACAGACATTTTCTTATCTTTTGTACTTACTAATTAACAGGAAAATTGTGATCAAATCTGTAGAAAAGCTCCCACTGTAAGTCACTCAAAATCCGCTATTGGAAAAAGTAATAAGAAATGTACTTCCAGAATAAAGGGGGATATCTCACATTTGTTCATTAATACTAAACACAAAGTACATATGAGTGTGAGAAGGATCTCATTAATCCTGCATCTAGTCGGTCATAAAGGAAAGTATTGGGCATCGATACGTTGACCTGATGATGGCACTACACGTATATAAACGGTTATGGGATTGCCAAAAGTCATCAGGGCTCATCCTCTGGGGAACATGAATGTCTTTACAGAATTTCATAGCAATTCATCCAATATTTCTTTAGGTATTTTCAGTTTTTACCTCAGTGGTTAATGGACCGACCAACAAAAAGACATCGTAATGTCAATATGTTCTGTCTGAAACTGTTTGATTTACTCGCTCCTTCATCCTTTCATCATCCATCATTCTGTGTTAAACTCACTTGTATACCTCTCCAGGACAGCTTCCTTCTCTGCAGGTGGTAGCCACACCAGACTACCCAGTCACAGAAGGTCGTACAGTCCACCTGTACTGTGGCCCTTCCACCATACCAGACTCTGTCAATTGGTCCTGGAAACACTGGAAAACACTGGAAGACTCCCAAGAAGTGGGACACTTAAGGGATCTGACACTTACCAGGCCAGAGCAGAGTGGGACTTACCAATGCTTTGCCAACAACACAGTATCTAGCCGTCGGAGCTCATCGCACATCATCTCTATAACCTCCACTCATACAACAGGTTGGTGATCTGTTTTGACTCTACCTTTAAGCTCTAAAAGCCTAAATGCATCATTCAGCTCATTGGCTGATTTGGTTTACGCTCACATACTCATACCTGTTTCTGGCCACAGTGGGCAGCTGTGTCAGCAACAAGACGTTGTTATCCGCTAACATTTAGCAAGCTACAAAACTAAATACAAAAATAAGTGTTAACATTGAGACCTAGTTGTACAGGAGCACGACTCCAAATAAAGGCTATGTTGTTTTGTATTTCCTGGATGAGTATATAGGTAACTGGTTTGTAAAAGAATCTCAAAAATATCAAATTTCAGTTTTACATTTACATTTCTTGTTCCTGTGCGACCATGCATATTTGAATCAGAAACAAGAAAAGTTTTCATGCAAAGAGAAAGAAAGTTGTGTTGTCTTTTTAACTGATAATCATAATTTGCTGTTATCTTTAATCAAAGCCTTTCTCCCACATTTCTGTTTCCCCAACCTACAACAGTTGCTGAGAAGTTAGGAATTGCTGCCTTTGTCTTCTTTCTCCTGGCCTTGATCGCCATCTTTGGTATACTTTTTTGGCTCGGATATCAAAGACTTGTTGCCACAAAGACCACCTCAAACACTGCAGCTAAAGGTAAAAAAACGTAAAGCATTTCCTGCTGGGTCATATTTTAAGCTGATGGTTTGTGGATGATTTTATGTTCTTGGCTTCCTTAAAGGTTTCCCTGGAACGGATAAGTCTCCAAAGTAAGTTACCACAGTTTGCAATTTGTTCACATGTACAGCTGACTCAGAAGACTGTATTTATTCAAGTCTGATCATGTTTCTACCCCCCAGGGGAGGTTTTCCACCAGCTGAAAGCGGCGGAGATGTGTACATGAATTACACCGGCAATGACTACACTAATCTGGACCTCACCAATGTGACTGGGAATGATTACTCAAGTCTTTAATGATCATGCATTGGAAGGTGGAAATATACGCAATGGAAAAATACAAAATGTCAGTAGCAGGATATTTGCAAATAAAACTCAGCAAACCCTTCAACCTGAATTATGAGGTTTGCCATAAATGTTTGATTGAATGTTTTTAGACAAAAATAACTTGCCACAATCTGAATTCGGGCTTGGTTAAAATATTCCCAAATCAACAAGAAAGCTCTTGTTTGCTCTGTATTTAGCAGATTTCAATAAAACCTTTAATTTGTATGTGTCTCAAACTGCATGTACTGTTGTTTTTTGTAATGTTTTGTGTATCAAAACTGATAGATATTGATATGACAGACACTGAGTTTCAATTTTTTTTTAATCCCTCGTGATACAGAAAATATTTTCTTTATTGAGTAAAAAACAGCATATTTTCCTTTAGGAGGCTCAAAATAGCATTGCAAACACTTTATAGTACCACACTAGATCATCAAAGCTGTTCCTCTGAAAAATATGCTTTATAAATCTGTTTAGCAACGGCAGGTTGGCATACACTACATACAAAATAAAATACACAATAGAACAAAAGCTCAGTGAAAGATAATAGCCATTGGGTTTCTTTGTCACAGTGAATCAAGGGTTTTTACACATTATGTCACAATATTGAATTCCAGAGGGGAAATGTAGCTCAAGCTTTACTTATGTTCCCTTATTTCGCAATCAAGGATTTCACTTGTCTATGAACAATTTAAGAAAAAGAAAAGAAAACTGTAAACTGTGTGTTTATCTGCGACAACAACATGACATTTTACTGATATTATGCTAATCATATACACACTGGTGGCGGAGGCTACCATAAAGAGTGCCACCTGCTTATCATGAGAAAAAACCTTTACACACACTGCCAATTTCATCCCAGGAAGATGGTCAATTGCACTTCAACATGTTGACTGTAGGTGGCAGGAATCAACCTTTATCTCCTGAGCCACAGGATTCATTCTTGGCTTCTTTACTGGTTTTAGAACAGATCAACAACTTGTTGTTGGAGGATTTAAAAACATGTCTGGTGCTACATCAGTTAATTTCACAGACTAAAGAGATAAAGTGCCCTCCTGCAGATTCTCAGGGTCATTATTGATTGGTATGTACTTCTGCTTGCAAAACTTCTGCTTTCACATTTTTATTCTACACAGGAAGAGCGGTAGAACTTGTGAAATTCAGACCACAGCCTGTGTGACTAAAACGTCAAGATAATGTTTGTGAGAAAACATTCAATACTTAAGGGTGTGCAACCAAACCACCAACACTGAATTACATAAAACTTAAAATTGCTTATTGATCCAGAGGTGCAAAAAAACACTGTATGTTTTGAAATCATGAATCATTGGGGTCCTGAAAGTATTTAAAACAAGTAGGAGATATCTACATCTTCGTAAAAATATATAACACGTTTTAATCAATCCATTTCGGGCTGTTGGTGCTCGCTATTAAGTCTCATGTTTGCTGTCCATGGAGATCAGTGAGGTGGTCGTCTGAGAGCAGCCCTCTCCCTTTATCATCTTCTTCATATGGGCCATGATGAACCCTCTAAACCTTCTTGTAGCAAAATAATAGACTACAGGATCCAAAATGCAGTTGAGGCTCATAAGAAGCAAAGTGATCTGATGGGCGTCATTGAGCACCTGAAGAGTTTTCTGGTCCCACTCTACGTGTCCCCAGCCCTCAGAGATCTGCAAGACTGCAAGTGTCCAGAATCCTTGAACTACATGATGGGGCAGGAAGCTGAGAACAAACACTCCCACAACTGCTAACAACATCTGCAGAGCTCTCCGTTTCACCCCTCTGGGCCTTTTAGTTGAGGCAGACATGGTCATGGTGGACTTTCTCGATATATTCATTGATCGCAACTCTGACTGAGGAGGACCTTGAGAAAGTAGCGCTCGAGCAATAAGACAATTACACACCACGATCAGAAAAAAGACAACAAAAAACATTCCAATTATTGCAAAATGAGTGACTGCCACTGTGCTCTTCTCGAAATCTGTTTCATTCTGGTACCCCTCGAAACAGCGTGTGACGTTATTCTCATCCGTTTTGGTCCCTGGAGAAGCCAGGTAGGGAATAGCCATCGCAATGGTCAATGCCCAGATGACAACGCACACGATGATCCCACGTCGTCTGTGGTCAGAAGAGGCCGCATCCAGAGGCCGGGTCACTGCCCAGTATCGGTTGACGCTGATGGCCCCGAGGAAGAGGATGGAGCAGTAGGTGTTGATGAAGAACAACGTGCCAGTCAGCCGGCACATGAAGTCTGTGTAAACCCAGTGACCATGCCCGCTGTAATACCCAATCCAAAAGGGAAGTGCACAGACGAAAAGGAGATCAGCGATGGTCAGATTTGTCATGTAGATGCGGATTTCACCCATGGCCTTGGCTTGGCGAAGGCATCGGAGGACAAACAGCACGTAGAGGTTGGCAATGAGGCCCAGGATGAAGATGATGCCATATGCAACTGGGAACAGGATGTAACGAAACTCAGACTCGAGGAAGAATGAGCTGTTACCCGCCGAAGAGCCCAGACCAGAGGTCCCTGTTACGGCAACTTTTTCTGCAGATGAGAAGGCCATCTCTCTGTGCGTCTGTGGGAAACAAAACACACTATAGTTATGTCCTATCACAACGTAAAGCGCTCTGATGGTTTTTTTTGTCAGAAAATGTACACTTAGTTGCCAGTTTATTTGGTACACCTAGCTCAAACTAAGTCTTATACAAAATAAAGACCAACTGTTTTGGTTAAAACTAGTTTTGGAGAAGTGTTGAAACAAGTATAGGCATAGCCTTAGGAACATGTTTCAAATGGGGGATGCTGTGGGGATGACGCCAGGGCCGGTTCTGACTAATTTGCTGCCCTAGGCAAGATTTTAGCTGATAATGAAAAACCTCTACAAAAGACCAATACACTACAAAAAGAGAAACGTATTGACATGGTGGACAGCTTATATAAAAAGGCTTCAAATGTATTTAGTATTGTATGAACATGTTTCAATTGGGGGGTGGAAGTCACATCCTCTAGGGGGTCTGCTCCTGGTAGATTTTAACATTTTAAAGTAAAATGCTTCAATCTGGTGCACTTTGAGCGCCCAATTACTAGAGACTAGACTAGGGGGTACAACTCTAAACACCCATATGAAAAAGATCTGTTTGCATTTTAATAATCAAATAAGTATGTGAACATAACCAATAACCTACCATAGCCAATAACAAATAAATGTAGGCTAACTTATTTTATTTTTGTGGTTCATTTATATCTTATTTTACCTAGTTAACATTTATTTATTAATGCATATTTTTTATATCTCCAGTTCTAAACGATATTTTTGGTTTACTGTCCTATAGTATACATTGGAATGATTTCAAACCTGTTTTTATTTATCCTAATAATTATAAAGGTGTGCCTTGGAAATATTTGTTTATATAAATTGTGATCAAAACGTTTGAGACCCACTGAGATAACTTAGACTAAAGTGAACTATCTAAACCAGGGATGGGCAAATGGCGGCCCGGGGGCCCTGAGTATAGGTAATTTTGTAGGCTGCAGTCTTGTGTTAAATTGTATTGCATAATACCAAGCCGTTTTGTCAATATTGTTTTCAGCAACAACAAAAAAAGGACAATATAACCTTACCATGTAAGGTGTGTCAAAACAATAAAAGTACGTTTTTGTATTAGTGGTAGATTTTGTGAGATGTCACTTCAATCTTCAGACGCTCAGTTCTAGTCCAAATTAGTTTAACAGTTTTTAAAAAGGTTTGATCTGCCTCCCCTAATGTCTCATATCCTACTGTTTGTTTGTTTCTAGGAAAAATACTTAAAAAGACAGTCTACTTACCAGAATGCTTCTTCTCCTCTTATATCTCCCAGGAAGTGGTCACTGTGAATGCCTCGGCAGCTATAAACTCGTTTACAGTTGAGTGCCTGTATTTGGGCGTGATGAAGTTGTGCTTCAAAATTCAATACTAAGGAAGTGTCACCGTCTTTCGGTCTTTTTTGGAAAAGCCCCTCATGGTGCAACAGGCGTTAAACTCGTGTTACCGACTTCTAAAACGAAGCAAGACGTCCACTTGGAGCAATCTTGGAGTTTTATAGTTAGTCTTCATTTCCTGGTCCATAAAAATGTGTTTTATTTGCCCTGGGAAAGTGGAGACACTGCCAATAATCTGACGGATTTAAATTAAGCGAAATTTGCCCGAGAACAAAGGAAAACATCAGTGCATTATTATTTATTAAGAAACATTTAATCACTGACGTTATTATAACAATTCAGCCTGATATCTTATTAGCTAAGGGGTTACTAGCGGAGAGAAACAATAATAATATTCGGGTGATTAATTCCATTTCATTCCAAAGTTTAATAAAATATCACAAAATATCAAGAAATATTTAATAAAACCATTAGTAACTATTACCACAACATTATTACTTATCAAAATACTAACTTTAGTTGCCCCAAGTTGCCACCAAAGAGGTCAACTGTAAGTTTTACTTTCTTTTAGGATCCAACATTAAACATTGACTAAATAAAGTCTGTAATTGATTCACAGGCTGTCAGAACTTTTCACCTCCACAGCGAAACATGATTATGGCCAATAGTCTTGAACTATAACAATTAATCCAATAGTCTTGATCCAAATGATGTTTAATTTTTTTCTGAGTTTACATTCGTTATATTTAGTCCATCACGTATATTGGAGGGGCATGTTTTTTATTTCTAGTTGTGTCACCATGCCTCCTGACGTTGGCATACATTTTTTCAGGGTACGTATTGTATATGACAAAAGGTTTGGGTCTATAAATATATAATAAATAGCCTATGTATTGTGTGGTTTTTCTTAATCTGTATAAAATAGTGTTATGTGTATTTCTGGCTCATCACAAGTCGAGGCTATTGTGCAGTAATTCATTTTGACCACATGGGGGAGGAAGAGGCTAATACAAGAGGAACATAAACTGAGTGACTTTAACCCAGGTGAGGCCCTGCTGCATGAACTACCAGTCCCACTCTTCAAAGCAGCAGCCCCCCCGAGTCTCCCCTGTGGTAAATGTTTAATTCAGGCCCCTATGTAGAAGCACACAACACAACACGTCCCCCTCTCCCTGGTGCCACAGTGTAATTCCTAGATTAAGGTTAACGAGCCTCCCAAACCTTATTGCTGTTATTATGGCTTGGCGGAGGAACAAGAGAGCAGAGCCTTTTGGTGGTTGTGCCCTGCATGACTGCCAGACGTATTGTGCCATTGCTGGGTATATACTGGCTCAGACTACACTGGAAAAATACATACATTTTTTTTTCACGATACATCTTGCTGCTCGTGGTTTGGGTGTGGATACAAAAGATTCCACAGCAAGCAAGAGAGATTTGTCTTGGTCATTGAAAGCAGTTTATGTGAGATGTGGTTTGGTTCAAACAGTGTTGAATATGTGTCATTGTTTTTTAAATATATCAACAACACTATACAACTCTTATTACTTTATCCAGGTTATTTATTTTTCAAACATTGAGTCTCACGGAAAGTCACATATAATTGGATGATGAAACCACATGACTAGAAATGAGTAGAAGAGTAGTACAGCTGAGTGTTGAGTGCCTTGGTAGCCGAGTGGTTTGGTAGCAGCGTCCAGGGTTTGATTCTGGCCTTAGGACCTTTACTGCATGCATGTCCATATTTTTCATTCAGACACCACTCTCAGACATAGAGTCGCGGTTGTTTCATCAGATAGAAATAAAAACAATGCAATGCAGGATAAGGATTAGTATCAACTTCTCTCTTCACTTTATCATTAACAGAGTTTCCGATACATAATTGGCTTCCCCAGGAGCAGAGAAGTATGACAAAGAACTGAGAAAATATAACTGGTGGGAAAACGTAACTTTAATGTTTGCTCGTGTGACTTAACAGTTGTTGTTAACTCACATTTGAAGGCAACTTTTTTTATGGGAAGCCTACTTTTTTTAGACAGGCTTGCATTATTTTAGAGTGTATATGTTAAATAACTCTTGAAATCAAATATAGACATACCATGTTGTTGCACTGGCAGTACTGAAACGCTTCACAGATCTTCCATAAGCTGAACACCTGCGTCTGGCTTTGGCCTGCATGCCAACTGATTATTTTTCTCAATTATAATCCTCTATATGGCCTCTAAATGGCCCAGAGAAAAATGTAAAATAATCAGATACAGATCCATGCAGGTGATCCCTGATGTTCTGCACTGCTGCACAGGTCATTCCAAGGAATCCTTCCTCCTGAGGAGTGGCTGTACTTTCACTCCAGGTGCAGAGACAAAGAGAGGGAAAGTTGCCAGGACCTCATAATTTCTTTCCTTATTTTAATGGGATAGCTAGCTATCACCCTGGAAAGGCAATATAGTCAAAAGTCAGAGTCATGCATTCCTCCGGGAGGCAGGAAGGGAGGGAGCTGCCTGTGTGGAGCTCCTCTTGTCCCATTAACACCTTTTCACAGTTGCTCCTTTACCTCACCTTGATCCATGGCACTTTGCCTCTGGCAGACATGAAACACCCTTGTGGGATGTTTTACAGATTGGTAGGCCGTGGCTGCACACTCAGGCCACTTGTGTAGAAAAGAGAGAAGCTGAGAACTGATAAATAGGTAGTGTTCAGATGCACGTCTTGTTTGGCAGAGGGTTCTTGGCAGTACAGTCAGTGTAGGTCTCTCTCAGGCAGATTTATTGCATGCCAGAGGCTGAGGTTTGAGGAATGTCCCCCTGCAGTGAGAAACAGAGGGCCATGGGAGGGTGAGCTAGACAGACTGAGGCATCTGTACTTTAACATGATATAGAACCTGACATTAAAACAAGATTTTTGTATGCATATCAAAGGATTTGGAGCTCTCTCTTTTATTGGAAATTCTGTGTATTTCCAAATTAAGACATAAAAGGATCAAACATCAAGATCAGGAAGAACTGTTAGCCAGTACTGATTGAAGTTAAAAAGACTGTCAAGATTCAAACTATTTAGATTTACATTTAGTGAGCAGCATTTTAGTGAGGCTGTCCCTTCGAACATACCGTCTGCACACCAAGTTATTGATGTCAGTTAACACAATGTTGCAGAATGTTGTCAGTGCTTTATTACATTAGATAAGCGCATGTTTCCCTCCATGACAAGCTGCCCCTCATTTTGATCCATCAGGGTTACATCTGTTTGAATACTTGCCATAACCCACTCTGAGAGGACAGTGAATTAAGCACATTAATCCTTATCCCCGCTGTAAAGCAGACACAAAGTAGGGAAAGCTTTAGTCATATTGAAGCATTAAATCCTTCTACTGTGGTCTAATTTCTTTCTTACATGCTTATTATTCTAGTCAAAAGAGTATTGTCAGGTGACTATTGACATGATCCTTGCACTCTGTACTATTGACTGCTTGTAATGTTGGTGATATACGCAGGATTATTAGAGATTAGTCTGCTGTTGCAACTGCAAGCCACTCTGGATAAGATAAAATACCTCAGATGTGAAATAAAAACGCAAAACAACAGGGCTTCCTTTTGAAAGACAATGCATGTATTCATTTGATTATAATTTGTGCTGGTGCATCCAGGCCTGTTTATTGGAATAAACAACTTAATGTTGCTGGGTGGTGAAGGATGTTAGTGATTAGGAAGGATGTTGGCTTGAACACTGCTCTTCCTGAATCCTGTGTGCACCACAGAATGTGCTACAGGAGAGGACATTCCTCACACCACTTTCCTCATGCAATAGATTACAATCTGTATTATGCATTTGCATTTATAATATTTGATGTATTAAGGCAAATTCCTAGAATGACAGAAACTTGTCTGTGCACGAGCCAACCTTCTCAGGAAAGATGAAACACAGCTGATAGATGTCCTCGTAAAAAATAGTTATTTTCCATGCCTGTCTTTACTTACTGTCATCCCACTTTTTCTAAACCTACAGTAATGGATTTTTTGTGGTTTGCTACTTCATAGATCAATAGTTGTTTGATGTTTACAGCAGACCTTAGCCCTGGAAACTGATAGATAACACAATTTGTTTAAGTTACCAAAAACATGTTTCTCTCTCAAGCTGCTTTTAAATCACATTATTATAAGACATATACAGACAGAAATATGTATGCACACAAATGCACATACACCTGTGCTTGGCTTTCCTGCTGTGGCGTTCAGGTGTCTGGGCATGCCTGGTTATGCCTTTAGCTTGCTTCTGCATGGGTTTAATAATTCTCTTTGATTACTTGGTGTCTTTAGCCTTCTCCCCACCTGGTGATGGCAACACTGAAACATGATTTGTACCTCTTCCAGCTTATTATGTGAAATAAGATGAGAGTGATATGGCCTTTTACGAGGGAGGGGCGGTTAATGAGAGGGAAAACAAAGGCTTGACTGTGGGAATCTCCACAAAGACCTGTTTTAATTACATGACGGTTTAAGTCACACAAGACACGGTCCTGTTCACTGATAACTTACTTTACACAGAGAGAACCAACCTCCTGCTCATGTTACTTTTGAATAGCAATAATAGTGTTTATGTCCTCATCTGCTGCTTAAAAAAACAGTGTTACGCAAAAAACAGACTTAAATGTTCAAGAAACAAACACTTGACACTGAGAGAGAGAGAGAGAGAGAGAGAGAGAGAGAGAGAGAGAGAGAGAGAGAGAGAGAGAGAGAGAGAGAGAGAGAGAGAGAGAGAGAGAGAGAGAGAGAAGAGAGAGAGAGAGAGAGAGTGTATGTGTGTGTGTCTGCGTGGGCAGTTAGGTGGCATTTATGATCTTAATCAAGTTATTTCCATAGTTACGCAACTGAAAGACAATAAAGAGTTTACAGCCGCACCATAATCACTTTGCAATGCATATATCAAACAATAGGCTTCTGTTACAGTTATCACGCTTTATGACAGTGCCTTTGGATTTAACACTATCAGTGGCACCAGTTAAAACCAGTGTGGGAAATAACCATAGGTTATGACTTAAATGTGCCCTCTGTGGGACGAGTAAAGGTATTCTGGCATTCTGATTCTGAAACAGAAGAACATAGTAATATGTCTCGTAAAAGTAATATATAATGTGTTTTAAAAAATACATTAGGTGTACAGCTGAACAAACTCATCATCATTAACTAGGTAGAACAACTTTGTGCAACAGAGACCTTATTATCTTAAGGATAATGTTTGGTCCATATCAAGTCAGATTTACTTAGTTCTTTGTGATGCATTGTTGTTTTACATGGGCCCATTATCTCAGTTGCAAATATTTTTTAAGCTGCTTCACAACAAACCTTGAGAACTCTTGCCTTAAATTCCACACAGAACGATAATCACAGCAATGCCACTTGCATTCCTCACCAACATTAACATAGCATAACTTTAATTGTGGCATTTGCACCTTTATAAGCGTATGCAGAATAGTCAGCATTTCTTTTGGTGGTCAGCCTGCAGTTCTTCGATTATTGATGACCATTACAGTGCACACAAAAAACAACAAAAAATCTTTAAACTATACAATGGGAATTTATAATATGTCAATGCTACTGGAAAATACATTTTAGTCATCTTATAAGTGTTTTTCACCCCTTTGTTTACTTAAATACTCTTGTAAAAGTGCTACAGGTGTTATTCATTGAGTTTATAGTGACTTTATGAGACTTTTGGGGCTCAATTCCGGTATCACTACTTCTTAATATTGCAATAGGGACCTTAACTGTGGTATACAATGGGAAGCTAAAAGTAAATGTGTTTACTTAATGATAGTTTATATGCCCACCGGTATTGCAAAAATAGTCCTATAATAATGCTGTCGAGGATCATGGTTTGGAAGCAGAGGTGGAAGAGGTACTCAGATCTTGTACTTAAGTAAAAATAGAAAAACCAAAGTCTAGGAATACTATGTTACAACTTAAAGTCCTGTATTCAAAATGTTACTCAAATAAAAGTACAAAAGTATTAGCATCTTAATATACTTAAAGTACAAAAAGTACAAGTATTCATTATGCAGATGACTCATTTCACAATCATATAAATGATATGTTGTGATTATAATTATTGATGTGTTCAAGCTGGTAAAGGTGGAACTGGTTTTAATAACTTAACGTACTGCTGGGTAGCATGTGAATTTAATAAGTGTAACTAAAGTCTTATTTAGGTGTTGATCATATTGTTTATCATTACTCTATAGCTGACAAGTATAGTACTTTGGTACTACATAAATGTAGTCTAGTAAAAGTATAATATTTACCTCTGAATTGTAGTGGAGTAGTCTACAAAGTAACATAACATTGAAATACTCAAGTAAATTACAAGTAGCCTACTTCAAAATTGTACTTAATTTATTGCATTACTTGAGTGAATGCACTTAGAATAGTTACATAACACCACTGTTTACATACTGATATCATTCTGTTCATTCAATTTAAAATATGCAATGTGTGTAGAGAGAGAAAGTGAAATGAACAGAGTATGTTAAAATGCCCGAACTATCCACACAACATCAGCTTGGATTCATGGGGAGAGAGGCGGGACCTCGCAGCCGGGAAGGGCGTTCTTTTTGCGGTCAGACCGGGCAGAGTCATCCCGAGGGGTGGGTCCTCCGGCAGCAGTAAAGGAAAACCCACCTTTTTTCATTGTTAAGGACGCGGTGGAATGTGATGGTTTGATCTCAAACGGGCCAGGGAGGGGAATATCCGAGAGGAAAGGACCGACGAAAGTAATTCAGGGAAAGGGGGAAAGCAGAAACGCAGTCTCCCTGTCGCCTCCAACTCTCCGGTTGTATCAGAGAAAATGTGGATGAACTTGCCCCAGCCGTGTCCGCAGCAGCGAGTCATACCGTCCGCATGAGCTCAAACCGTGTGAAGTTGTGGATTTACCCGTGCGTTGTTCTGACCCGGCGGTGGACAAGCTAAGGTAAAGTTTGTAGTCTTTATTTGTGTGTGTGTTTTGGGTTGATAGAGAACATGGGAACATGTTTTTGGGGGGTTCAGACAGCGGCTTCCTGAGTTGGATCCAGTGAGTCGGGACTGCAGAAGTCTGAACTGCGGCAAGTTTTTCTACCCTCCTCCTCCTTGTCCTTCTCCTCCTCTGCTCGTTTTGTAGCCAAAAGGAAGCATCCAGGACTGCGGCGAAAACCTCCGGTGGTTAGAATGTAGCGGTGAACACACCATTTACGTCTTATTTTGTTAACACGTTGCAGGTTTTACAATGCTTCACGTAGCCTGTTTGGCGGCATAGTTGTTTCATGTTTTGAGACTCGCTTGTCTACGCACTTAATAACGCCAAGCCTTTCCATATAGGCAAAATTACTGACCCAAAAGCTAAAGTTCAGGACGTCGCGTAAATTAAAACGTAAAAAAATCAAAGTGTTGGGTACTCGTACATGCTTTTGACATTGTTGTAGCATATTGTGTTTGGTGAGGCAATTTTTTTCAAAATGTAACTAAATGATTCTGTAGTCCCTCCCCTGTTCCCTAAAATCGTTAGGGATTTTAGGGTATTTTTATGAATGAAGTCAACATGTTTCAGTTTCTTTTGTTGACATCCAGTATCAGCTAAATAAGATAGCATATCTAGACTTTGTACCTGACTGCCATGGCCACTGTTTGGGCCTTATTTCCTTCTGGTTACATGGGGAAGCGGCATTAAAACAGTGTAACACATTACAGGCAACACATTTACAGGCATGAAAACAGTGTAACACATTTACAGACATGTATTTCTTACACTTTAGACTCTATAATGAAGAGTGTGTTTATTAAAAGGAGAAAGGCCTACTGGGTAGATATATGACTCATTACATTAGCTACTGCTGTTGTTGTAAGGTGACATACAGTACATTCCCTGGCCTAAATGTATTTTTGGATTGGCTTAATCACACTTTAAAATCTGAGCACAAAAGCACCATAAGGATATTAAACTCCCCTGGAATAGACTAGTGAAGGACACAACCCACTGAAAGTAAAGTGGTTTTACATTGAAGGACATTTGAACACCACTTGTATTTAGGTATTTTATTTGGTTAATTAGTTTGCTCCTAATTAGCCATATTGACAGCAGCTGGAAAACGGTTATGATACATGAGTTGTGCACATGCTTTGTTTGCAGGGGTCCGCTTTTGGATAGTGGGTGACCTCAGTGTAACTGCAAAATACCTGTTTAAGCCTTCGAGCTTAACTTTTGTAATGAAAATTAGTAATTGAAAGACAATAATTAACAGTAATTTAACAAGAAACAATAACACATATTCTCTGGTTCAAGCTTCTCCAATGTTATCATTTGCTGCTTGTTTTCTACCTTCAGGACTGTCTTGTAAATGTTTTAGACAGATAATTGGACAAAACAAGCAAATGTCCCACACAGCCTGTTGGGCCAGTTTTGCTTTGTTTGGGCAATTTGTAGACTACATTGATTGATGTTAACACATCATTCCATAACAGAAATAACCTGAAGTTGCAAGACATGTTGGTTCAGTTTGAGCGTGTGTTTGTTTTCCTTCACCTGAGATGGAATGTGTTGTGCTGCACATACATAGGCTACCCATGCATGCATGAAACCAAGGTGGCAGAGTCCTAAGTCTGAACAGTATGTGCCCTGTGCTACCTCAACAGAACAGCAATAGAGGAGTGTCTGTGTGTGTGCATATGTCAACAGCAGAAAATGGTAGTTGTAGTGGTGGAATACTAATCTGCCAGGTGGGGCTCGTAAAGAGCAGCACAGGGAGGGAAGGCGATGGAAGGGGACCTGCCTTGACCTGTTTCAGACATGAAGGAGACAAAAAAAACTGATGACTTTCCAGTAAGGCTTCGCCCTCACAGGCTGTAGAATATACCAGCTGAGCTACCAGCTTGAGCTGCTGGGAACCCACTTTCCTCCACAGGCACTTGCATTGCAGCCTGAAGATTTCCTTTGGTATTTTGGAGGGGAATGTGACACCGCATGTGGAAGAAAAGTCTGAAGGTTATCCTGTCGGTTTGGAAATGTTGGGAGAAATGTAAGGAGGAAAATAAATGAGTACCAGCAAAGTGAAGAGTGAGATGTCAAAATGTTCCCTGATCACTTCTTGATGCATGTATTTAAAGGCTTGGGAAATCATGCCCGCCAAGTTAGGTTTGGTTGCATCTGCTCTTAGAGGCCATTATTCCCATTATATGAATAGGATTCCTCAGTGCCATTGTAGTTATTAATGCTGACACAGTAAGAGTGCCACCACCACCTGTTTTGTGATCCTTACACTATTCTGGATGTTACACAAAGACACATTTTGCACCATGTCCTGTCCGAGAGTTGTCGCCTTCCATGCAAAGTAATAATAATGATACCCCTCCCTCCTCTTTTATGACCTGGGCTATACCATGCATGATTGGTTTTCCACTCCGCAGAACGCCGCGACCGCCCTATGAAACTGCCTGCACTGCTTTGGGTGAAACCAAAAACTAATCATTATGGGTGTCCAATAAGTGTAATTATCAGACTAAGCGCTGGACCTGGGGATTACGGAGTGGCTAAATGACTGCTCTGGGGATTAAATTAAAAATATTGAGGTTTTCTGCCTGGGAGTATCAAACCGCTGGGAATGTCAAACCCAGCCTGTCGGTGGTAATATTACTGCCACTATGCACATCAAGGTTTATTCACAGAGCCCCTGCTGTTAGTTTAGCACCATCACACCAGTGTGGAATTACAGGACATGGACATTGACGTCATTGGTTGCAAGTGATCGCGAATACAATGTGCATATAGTCATTGCGTAGTGGGATAAAAACACATACATAATCTTGTATTCTATCAATAATAAACCAGTATAAATAATAATACAAATTCACAAAAATTAAACTCATTGAACAGTGAGTCATTATCAAAACAAAACATCACTTACTGTACATTTTTTTTCAATGTTTCTTCCTGGTATAACGTCATATGATGAATAATTAATGAATAAAAGTCAATAAATGATAACACAAAAAGAAGGACTTTATTAATCAGTTAATAGTTGTTAATACATTCTGAAACATTAGCATTACTATTTTCCAGAAGTGATTTTCACATAGCTTTTTTTTTAAATGACCAACTATTCAAAATCCAAAGATAATTGATCATATTTATCATATATGACAAAATAACACTAATTCTTCACATTTTAGGAGCTGAAGCCAGCGTTTGGCATTTTTGCTTGAATAATGACTTAAACGATTTATCGTATATCAAAATAGTTGCAGATTAGTTTAGTGTAAATGTAATAATCGCTCAGTTGTTACCATAATAAAGACAATTCAAATTGTCAGTGTGGCTTGTCTGCTCTCATAGCATTATTTGTAAAGAAAAGTCAGTAACCATAGGAACCGACCAGTGTCCTTTCCAGCAATACTATACATCCCAACATGTTGCAATGGATAGCTTGGGTAGGATATAGACCGGATGGTATTAGCTATTATTAGTGGTAGACTCACACTTTCAGCGTAACCCTCTCACCCAGGAATAGAACAGCGGAGGATGATATTGCAGGCGTTACAACTCGAGAGCCTCTTGTAATAGCCCAGATGAATCATGATCTTTTACAGGCTTATACAGTATTAAAGCCCACACACAGCCTTTGTGTAAAGTGTATATCCGTTTGTGAGTGTGTGTGTACATGTGTGTTTTGTGATGATAATGCAATAATGGGCTCAGTATCCGGGATGAAGGCTGCTGTTGACAATACGCAGGCCAGCTGGAGTTGCTGTCTGTCTATTAGAAGACTTGCAGGAGGATGGCTTAATGCCATATAGACAGCTAGATGAGACTATGCATGTCTGCTGTATCTCCTGAGTGTTAGGAACAGCGGAAATTAGTATATAAAGCAAATGGTAAAGTTGTCAGAATAATAACCTGTAAGAATTCTAGTTTGAAGTCATTTCGAGACATTGTTTGGGCAAAGTGATTCAATCAAATTAGAAAGAGAGCTGTCGTTTTCTACTCGTATGAAATATAAAGCATTTATATAAAACTACTTTTGTGCTGTGTATGATCTCTTGGTTGTTGTCGCTGAAATCACGAGAAAATTACAATGAATCAACAATCAATGTTGTCAAGCAAAAATACTATTCTCTGCCTTCAGCTGAATCAATTTAATTCACTGTGGAGAAACTAATCTTGGGTTCTTGGAACTTGTATTCATCTTTTTACATCTTCATTTTTTACACCAAACTTTATATATAAAGTAGTCATTAGTTTCGTATGCGTCTAATGTGCACAGCCATCAGACTCTTGAGTTGGTTCTTCTCCAGACCCTTCCCTCCTGTTTTGTCTCCGTTCTACTGTACACACACATACATTTCCCCCTCTTTTTCTCCTGTTCCTTTGCCGTTGCTCTTCTCCTTTCTTCCTGCCTGCCCTCCCTGCCAGCGTTCTTTATCAGTGACAGGGCAGGGCTCTGAGATTTCAGCTGGGGTTCAAACTACTTGAACTTTGTGTGGGTTCGTTGTGTGTTTGTGTGCATGTATGTCTGTGTGCCAAAGCACGTTTGCTCCGCGCTGTTCCCCGCCATGTCGATCTGTCATCGGATACTAGAGGCTGAGAGTGTCAATCACTCGGCAAGTAGTAGCCAGAAGTACATCACAGCAGCGAGTGTTCACACGCCTCATTCAGGCTCTCATTAACACGTACACTGACACACAGATCAACACATATGTGCTCTCACTCTTAAAGAATCCAAAACAAGAATGGATTCTGTTCATACAGTTTCTTCTGCGTGTGTGAATTAATCTCCCTCGTTAGTCCGACAAAGCATGCCAAACAGCCTTTCTCATTACCAGCTGCTCTGGTGGGCTTTCTGTCCTCGGGTGGCGTGGTCACTCTCTGAGGCCTCACCAACACTCAGGTGACTGTGAACCGACACGTTCATCACGGAGATCTGCTACAGCGAAGGCTGCAGGCGCACTGACTGCATTGTCTCCGGCACACAGCAGCATATAGCAATTATAACACAGATTTAATCAATAATAAGTATTTTTTCCACATTGGAAAAGGTGGGAAATTATATTGGTTGGGTGACAACACCTGACCTGTAATTATAATCTGGTTATTTAAATTAAGTTAATTTACAAGCTGTATTGTGCCGTAGGGTTTAAAACGCATTACTCAACATGAAATGACAGGTGGGCAATGTGGATAAAAACCCATGTATGCAATTTATATATAATTAGAAAGTAAATAGAGTGAAATTTAATAAGTGATCCAAAACACCTCTCTTTGCATTGTTTGTGCAAACAACAAATACAATATTTTACATTTGTTAGACCTTATTGTAAAACTGCTTTTTCTTTCTTAAAATGGTTTTTGAACTCAAATTACTTGTGAAATATTTTTTGTATGAAATATTCTTTAACATCTAGTTTTTTTATATCCTCCTTGATTTTATTCTGTGTGTCCTAGTCTTCCACAAGTTTGTGAAACCAAGACTTATTTCTCCAGTCAGCCAAACCTTTATCTCTGGCATCGACTGACCTGTTATGGAGAGGCTGTGTTGTTATTGAACCTCTTACATCAGGGAGTGGACTGGTTATGAAATCGGAATTGCTTTGGAAAATATGGCTGTTGTTGAATGATCCACTTTGTTCACTTGGTACAAACTTTTGGTTTAAGCCAAAGTATGGGGTAGTATGAATTGTTGTTTTATCAAAAGAAATACATCTTTGAAACGTTTAGATGACTAAAACCCAGACGTTTCCTCCCTTAGTACTACTGAGTTTTTCTGAATGACACATTTACATTATGTTGGTTTATCTGTGACGGGCTCAAGACGGCCATCCTATAGACTTGCCGTTACTTGTCATTATAAAGAAATCCTTACAGCTGAGTGTAGGGTTATAATTGTAGCTTCCCATTTAAGTTAGTAAATCATTTTGCTCTGTATAGCAGAAAGCCAAGTCAGGGTGAAAGCATGACAGCATTTGTACGAACTTAGGGTTGCTAAATTTACCTTGGACTCAGTAAATTATGGTTTGTGGATAAAGAGAAGAACCTTAAACCTTGGCTTAGGCTAGGCTCAAACATGTGGCTGTGTGTAAGTAAAATCTTGAAAAACAAATGCAAATCATCTTTTTATGTAAAACGATAAAACTGGCTCAAATACCAGACTTTCTTAGAACAGCTGTCTTTAATGCTTCTCTATCACTATTTCCCAACACTTAACAGTTGGTTGTAATTCAGACCTGTACCATCTTCCAAGCTGCCTCAAAGTGCAATATTTCAGTATTGCTCATTTATGAAAACCCATCGCTACCCTACAGCCTTTAAAACCGGGCAGCTGCCCTGCTGTTGACCATGTGATGCTTTGGTAACTGAACAGAAACAAATCATCAATCATCATCTGGTCCTCATTTTGGCTTCCCAACCGTTCACCATTTCCTTAACACACAAAGGTAGAGAGAGAGAGACATACTCTGTTCAAGTCCATAGATGCTGGACCATAATGTGATTTATTATTCGTCCTGCTTTTGATATAGCATTCATGCAATCATTAAAATGTTCCTTCTTTTTAATTTTTGTTATTGCTTACATTAGATTTTGAATCAAGGCTAAACCTAGTTGTAAAGAAGACTTTAGTCTACGGACTTGACTCTAAAGGTTTCTAATGTGAGTCATAGTTTGAAGTGTCTCTTTGTCTTTTCCCACAAACATGGACATTATCTAGTGTGGATGCAATTTATTGCAGCTTATCACAAGTGTAAACATTGTTGATAACCTGTTATCACTATAGAACTATGTATTCTCTATGCTCTTGCATGTGAATTGTTGGTCTGCCCAGAATGTTTTCGTGGCTGTGAGATACACCCTGATAACGGCAGGTTATGAGTCCACTATTGTTCAATCGGCAGCCTGGCCATGCAAGCGTCCCCACATGGCTGTAGTTAGGACCGCATTGATTTGTAATGTAGGTTACTCTGCTTCTGTGTTCGTCTTTTACATGCTTTCAGTTTGACCTGAAACACAGTTTTCCTATGTTTCTAAGATTTGTATTTGTTCCAACCGGTTGCTGTGTGGGACTTCTTTGCTGTTGGATATTTCAGCCTCCAATAAGTTGTTTTACAGAAGCTCCCCTGCGTGCCGGTTTTGTTCCTACACCGTACAGGCTCCTAAAAATGGCCACCTCGTCTTTTCCTGGAAGAAAAGAGGAAAGAAGTGCAAAGGAAACAGACTTCAAAAGCATGTAGGAGGCACAGAGAAAAGGAGGGAGGGGAGAGACTGAGACGTTTTAACTAGAGAGCTCAAGTTAAGACATTTCTTGTAAATTCCTCAATTTTTTTAGGTGTTCTCCTCTGCGGGCCAATATTTCCTTTCTTTCCCTTCGATTGTTATCTTGTCTTGCTCACTCTCTCCTTTTCTTTTCGCCTCACTAAAGAGGAGACCCTGTCACTCCCCCTTCACCCGCCTGGTCCTGGAGTATTTTTGGAAGTTAATGAAAAGAGAAATGTGAACCGCCTACCCTTAAAAGGCACGTCTGGGTCAGCTGGGTGGAAACTTGTGTTATTAATGTCCCTAACATTTTCTATGTGAGTGGGTCATATGTGATTGTAAGTATGCGTGCATTTGGTGCCGTGTACAGCGCAGGAATGCTGTGGGTTGGGGGGGCTAAAAGGGAAGGAGGGTGGGCTTGCAAGCAGGCCTACGTCTTCAGGAAGGGAGGGGGGTCAGGGGCATATTTGGCATATTTCAGGAGCCATTCCAGTCTGGTTCAGGATGCATTCTTCTTCCTAGATATCGGGCTGAGCAGCCAGACAGACAATGATCAAGGGAGGGAAAGAAAGGTGAACAAAACGCTCTTCTTCCCATCATTCCCGTGATGCTGGTTGGGGAAGATGCAGCAGAATACACATAGTTAAAAAAAAGCCACTAACACAGGTTGTATAACAGAAATTCCACCTCCACACGGACACAGATGTCTAACCCACCACGGCACCACGTCAATAATATCCATAAATGGCTAAATGTTGAACCAAAGTCCTTCACCCGGCAGCAGGGTTTGTTTGTCTTGGGCACCATCGCTACAATTTAATGAGTGTTTATATGCCGAGAGCTGTAATATGTCTCTTTCAACCTCTCTTCCGTGGCATTATAGTCCCTGCCTCTCTGCCCTAGAATTTATGATGTTTGAGCCTGTTATTTGCAGGCGGATGGCTGCTGACTGACGTGACAGTGGTTGGCAGGAGTTCACTGCACCAGGCCAGTGCTCAGCAGAGGTCGGGTTCATCGTGAGGTCTGTGTTGAATGCCCGGTCGGAGTGTTTAAGTGTTTTATTTCGGAAACTCGAATCAAAAATACTTCCTTTTTGTTTTCCAAATTACTGCCTCCAATCAAAATGACACTAAAGCAAACTGACAAACGAGGAAAACAGCACTGTAAGAACATCAAATACTTCTCCTTGTTTTTGATGTCCTCACTGGTGCTGCTGTTTCTGGGTGAGGCCCAGAGAGGCTACATCAAATGTGCCTGCAGTCTGTCGTGTGCTTTGATGCGTCTGATGTTAGTAGGGAAATGTGGATTAGGTCACCACCGCAACTCTGACACATTTAAAGGAAAAAAAACCTGAATGAATTAGTGCAGAACTTCAGATGCTTACAGAAGTGTTTCAGTAAGAAAAGGATGCGGGTCATTTAGATCTCAACCCTAATAAAGAAGGAGATCAATGTTTTAAATGTAACTCTCACCCACCAACATCAAACTCCTTTAGAAGAGTGGGGCGCATCCCTCAATTTGTCCTTTAGTTTGTCACCTTTTGTACTCTTAGTGAGTGTCACAAATAGATGTTGACTGCCTGAATAAAGATAACGTGCAATTGGAAATATTTGAGTAGCAAAAAGTTATACGTTGGAAGTCTTGTAAGAGAAGAGTTACATTTTCTCCCTAAAAGCAGAGACTCCTGAAAGTTACTGAGTAAAACATATCATGACTTTACCCTTTCTTCAAAGCAACTGACCATTGTCATACTCTGATGTTTGTACTGATAGAAAAACAAGGTTTAACGTGATATTAGTGAGCATCATAGGTGGACTTTGGAAACTTTGTGAATGTGTGTGTGTGGATGATTGTTAATTTGATCAGATGTGACTTGAAGAGTCCTCATGTGCTCTTCCAAATGTTGTCTCTGGTTATGCTCAGGTCTTTGGTTCCTCTCTTACTGTTAGAGGGATATACACACTCTCTCATCCACTCACACTCCTGTCTGACCTACTCTAATCCTTGGATCTCCAGGGCGGCTCTCAAAATAAAATTCCTCCCGCAGATTATTTTTCTTGTGATCAGAAAATATACATGTTCTCCGAGAGAGGAATGTTCAGACGCCATGGCAACCTGACGATTGCTCACTTCCCCCTCTACTGTTTCTCTCGTCTTCGGCTGTTTTGTTTTCTCTTTCTACACGTCTGTATTTGTTATGTTCCGTTGCATATTGACTTTGTCTTGTTGGTAAAACTTATGAACCTTCAGCAACTTCAGACAACTTTTTTCAACTTTGACTTTCATCTGCTTTTATAAGTTCCCTCATTTTGTCCCTTTTTCTCACCCTTATTTAAAACTAGTAAGATGTTTTTTTATTTCCCTCCCTCTGTTCCTCCTTCCATCCATGCATTAGCCAGTCTGGTTTTAGAAGCTTTCATCATTGCGGTGCTGATGCATGCAGACCCCGACTGCTAGGCTATTTTCAGCCTCTCTTTCCCCTCCTCTTTACCCTTTTCCCCCTCTTCTTCTCTGCTTTGGTTTTTATTCTGGAGGAAAACTGTGCACTGCTGCTTTTGTAAAGGGCAGCTGAGGCCTGGGTTGGCTGCTTTTCTCCTCCATGCCAACATCGCTCTTTGGAGCTCCCTCTCATGCTAACTGTCCCAACCAGGGGAAGTGAAGCAGCACAATGCGAGCCACCGCCAGGCCATAAAAATAGAGGGGCTAAAGTGCCGCTTTTACTCTGAGAGACATGTTTCAAACCCTTTCATGTCCAGAGCGGCACCTAACAATTATTTTTTCAAATGTTGTTTTTCTATTTTCACCTTTTTGTTAGATAACTTCTAGCCTCAGACAGAAGGGAAGTAAGTGGAGAGGGAAAGGAGTATCTACAAAGGTCCAATTAATGATTTGTAATTTGAATAAATGTCCAAAGATAGTATAAGAATGGAATACATTTCCCAGAGCCCAAGATCTTTAAATGAAGTTTGCATTTAATGCCTCAACAAATGATCCGTCGCCTATTTTCTCAATTAATCGTACAAACTGTAAAAATGATAATCACAGTTTCCGAAATGAACAGGTGATTGACTGAAATGTCTTGTTTTGTAGAACCAAGAGTGGGAAACTCCAAAGCTATGAAGGCTTTATAATGTAAGACAAAGAGAAGCAGTAATGTCTTGCATTTGGGAACCTGTAAACATAACATTTAAGCTTGATTTAGTGACTAATCATTTCAGCACTTTGTCTAGTGAGGTTTTAAAGGGTTACTGGAACGTATCTGTATGAACCTAAACACATTGGCCACTCACAGCGATAACACACACATCCTATACTCTACCATTTGCTGACAAACACACAGCGACTCACACTATGAGCGAGTCATGGTCTCTCCTCTGGTGGTCCCTTCAGCTGCCCCGCACTTCTTTTCTTTTCCTCCCTGTGCGTCACTTTATGGCTACAAGTCCGCTAACATTTGGATAACTGCATAACAAAAGCCACCATTTCATTTGTTTGTGTTTGCCGTGTTGTAAAGATGCAGTTCTTAATGGTTTGTTTTGAATGGACCTTTATTGATTGCATTTCACCTCTACCCTAACTTTTTTAGACAGACAGAATTGAGATGGTAGAGCAGCGAATGTCCGGCTCACACGCATTCAAGTTGTTTGTTTGTGTTATGTGGACACTTTCAGACTCAGGAACTCATAACACTCCCGGGTCCCTGAGTGGTGCATTTGTTCACAGTGGAACATTGGGGAATACCGGGAATATTGTCTGATCCAAGCTCTCTGTCTTCCAGCGTTGGAGTTTATTTGTCATGCTAAGCTGGGGTCTCCTTCTTCAGCAGAATGCCTTCAGAAAACGTTTCAAACACTGCCATTCTCTTAATATCAATGAATTTACCATACAATAACTGACATATTAGCCTTACAGTAACCAGTGTAATTATAACACAAACAAAACAGAAATACAGTGAAATAAATAAGAAAAAAAGGAGAAAATGATTAAGAGGTGTGACTAGTTGGTATCGCCTTTATCGACCTTTAGTTGTTTTTTCTCAGAGTAACATGCACTGAGTGGCCCCAGTATACTGCTTGAGGAATGAAATGTAAACTTGAGGCCATGGCATTATTTAAACAACATGGTTCATCACCCTGTGAGAAGTTTCCACTTGGATTGACATGTATGTACAGTATATACTGTATGTGTGTGTATATCCTCCTCTTGACAAACAGGCCTACCACATGCGGTGGCGTGTTTTCACCGCTTGAGCAAACAAGTGTACAGCAGAGCTCCATGCCCGTGGCAAAGAGTGGCTCTCGCCCACCCACTTGGACAAACTCGCTGTAGTTTTTACCTCCTTGTTTTCACCCTCTAGTCATACATTTTTTTCTTCTCTCTAAACCTCTCTAAATCTATTTGCAATTCCACCTCCAGTAGCCTCTCTCATCCCCACTTGTCTTAAATACTCTCTGTCATTCCACCTCTGTCTCTGCCTCCCTTCCTCTGTCTCTCTAGGTGTGGACTGCACTGAAGAATGCAGTTAAATGAGTGTTTCTCCTCTCCTGCATGCCAGATGCATCTCACCCTCCCAGCCATGCCAAGCTTCTGAGGCACAATTGACCTTAAAAGGAAACAATAGCGGCCTATCAATTCTGCTCTGCCAGTCAAGGAATGGCGCACTCCTCATGGGCCGGGTCCAGCTTACGCACACACAAGGAAGTGTTTGGAAACTGAACTCTGAAACTGCCTGGGAAATAAGAGTGAGCCAGTTTCGTCTTTCTTGTTATTTTTAAAGGTGTATACTGTCTGTACAGGGCAGTAGCCAAGATTTTAGAAATGCCAGGATCACGAGTCTATTAAGTTTTATTATAGGCGTAAATGCGGCTTCAAAATCCACACTCCACAAATCTTTATTTGTTAATGTGTTAGCCTCAAGGTAGTTGAGTGTACATATTTTAATTCAAAAGATACATGACCTTAGTGTCCTTGATGTGTATGTGTTTTTTAACAAGTCTGATCAAATAGATTTTGCCCATTAGTTAGTGACAATGTTGCTTTAAGGAAGTTACATTTGTCTGACCTTTATCCATCCATGTCATGGTGTCTGTGTATTTCTTTTCTACAAACGCCTGAGAATTACAGCTCGTGTGTGTGTGATGTTCTTAATAAATAATTCAGATAAATCACTAAGGATTTAGAACGTCTTTATAGTCAGAAAGGATTTAGTTGGCATCCTCAGATAAAAACCCTCTTGCCAAGGAATGCTGACTTTACTTTGGTGTCCTTAAGCTTAGAAGAAGAAGACTAAATGAATCTTTTGAAAATGCTTTGAATTCCCATTTGTTAGATTGATGAGACAGGCTGTCCTTTCTATATCTTATTTATTTAAAATAATGGATTTGACCTGGCTTTTGACCTTGTTTGTGTGAGAGGTGGTTCATTGCTTGTTGTCGTATAACAGGTTGTTGTTGTATGAATGAAAGATAGTCGATTATCTGTCTGTGATGTCGGCACTAGTGTGCGAGAGCCTCTGCACTTATTTGTTGAACGGGCAGGGCTGAAAGTCATTAGATATTAGGACTGGTTCTGCCGGTTTACAGTGAAGTTAAAGAGGTGGATGGTTTTCCATTTGACAGCTCATCAGCTTGTAGACACATTCTCACTCCACCTTGCCACTCAGCTGGAATGCAAATATCAGCAGGAGGAATGCTGCTCGCAGTCTTCACTGGCAGCGAATGAAGAATCAATCCCAAGCTGTATTCTTCTCTGGTGTTCCCTTCTCCTTTCTTTTGTTTGCTCCTTCTGTCTGCTACTTTCTGGATGTCCGCTTCCTGTCTCTCCCCATCTTTCCCCTCACTGTGTGTCTTCTCACTCTTCATGCCTCTGTGTCTTTCTCCCCTTGTCCCTCTCTCTTTCTTTTTCTCTCTCTAGGCATCCTGTTCACTGTGTTTGATTTGGGCATTCCTTTCCTCCCTGAGCAGACAAAACAACCCCAGACCTCTCTGAACTGCAACCCCCAGTGCTCGCACACACTCTCACACAGACACACATACACACACCACATATACACACTCTCCCTTCTGCTAATCACACACAGGAAATGGGCTCACATGCAAACGAGGCCCGCCTGGCCAGTGGAACCCAGGATGGAGTTTCAGGCCATGAAATGTTCTCCAGTGGAGGAAATTGAACATGATCTCTCTCTCTTCCCCATACTTTCATTCTTCTTCACCCCCCCCTCTTGGAGCCATTTTGCCGTGAAACATCTATAGCCATTAAAACAAACTGATGGACGCATATTGGTGAATGTACCAACTTATATTATATGACTAACGCAATATGTTGGAAGTTGACTTGTCAAAAAGAGTACCTTCAATGGACAAATATTTTAGGGTACGAGACAGATCAGTAAGGTTGAAGCACTTCTTGCTTCCAGACTGTGCATGGGTGTGTGCAGCCGTGTGTATGTGTTTGGAAAGTTTATTTGGAAAGACCATAAACTGATAGCTTATCAACTGCCTTACATTATATGTGGGATAAAGCCGTACTCAAAGATAACACGATTCAATGTTTATGTAGAATGAAAAGGAAGAGAAGGTCATTTCTGCTCCATTTCGCATCAAAGTTTGCCGTTTCAGGTGAGAAAGATTGACACACTCACTGGACAATTCTGGGCCAGGACTAGTAGTGTGCTGTGTTTTTAAAGTGGTTTCTTCTATGAGACAACTGTATAAATACCAGAAATACAGCCTTCTCCAACAATGCAACTTATAATATACTAGCATAACACGCTTTAATCAACTCTGTGATTTGTATGAGACAAATACAGACCCTGGAGGAAGTGCCCCCTCACACTGTTTCAGTATATTCTGCTGAGTAACATAATGAACTATCCCAACCTGACGTGTGTGTGTGTGGGGTGGGGGGGGTTCAGTTTTGCATGGTTACGGGTTGGCTAACTGTCTGAATGAATAGCCCAGACCCCCCCTGCACACACAGACATGCACACACACAACCCAACAACACATACAAACACAGACAAACATGTGGTCTCTGGTCACCAGGGTATTTGGTGTCATCTGGATTGCTAAGAATGTGTCAAATCTCATTTGTAAAATCACATATTTTCATTAAAAACATGGTTATTGATCACAGTACACAACAAAGCTGGCTCTGCCCTCAGCAGAATTATACGCTTGGTTAAGTCCAGCGAAGAAGGGTGGTTTTGTAGCGTGAGAACGTCAAATGATTCAGCAAAACCTGTGTGTCCGTGTGAGGCTCTGCCCTCATGAATCTAACATGACTGCAGCAGGACTGTCTCCTCCCTGAGAAGAGAGGATGTGTGGGAACAAACAGAAAGGATGACACAGAGAGGAGATGAGAGTGGCGGGAGCTCCTAAAGACCCGTGGTTTCTGTCCATCAGAAGCTACTTACTGCACATGATAGGGTGTCTTTGAGCACATCACTTGTCTCTGCTTACTCAGTTTAACTAAAGTCAAGACGGAACCCTCTTTCTGGACATTTTCATTCTTTTAGAGCAAAAACAACTAAGTAATAAACAGAAAATTAAACTGCAACTATTTTTGATAGGCTATTCATCTTAAAAGTCATGTTCCAGCTGCACAAATGTGAGTGTCTGTTCTTAGTCTTTTGTGGTAGTTTGAATATATTTGGGTTTTGTTCATTGGAAAAAACAATCAATTTAAAGTCAACCTATTGGGAGGCCAGAAACATGTGAAACTGATCAAAATGAATGTAGAAAACATGTGGAAACTACATTTTCCACTTTTCTCTGACAGTTTATAGACTAAACGGTTCGTGTTTTAAGTGCATAAATAATTGAGCACGCAAGTATTGTAAGCTGCAGCCCTACATGCTTTAATGCCACTTTTTTCTTTTCCTCCTTTCATTAGTTAGTGCAAATGTCAAGGTATCAAAGCTATTTTAACACTAGGCTCACTTATTTGCTTTTTTCTGGAGCTTTTCAACGTCTCACACCGACTTCTTTAGCAGATTGAGCCTGCTTGGATGCGATGAAACTGTAGATGTTCCCATTTAATATCATATTGAGCACTTGGTGGACTTGATAGGTTGTTCTTTAGTGTATGTAATGTTTCTCTACTAGTGTCCTGTTGCTGCTTACAGTTCACAGGAATGTTCCCTTTCTCCTTCGGCCTCCCCCCTCCGCTCCCTCATTTCTTCCCCTCCCTCCTCTTCCCTCTCTCATCCTTTAAATTCAGTCCAGACTTCAGCCTTAAATCTGGATTCTCTGCGCTTAACCAAACATATGGAATGCTACTGTAGTGGAATGCTCCAAGTCTGGGCTGTGTTCTCTGAGTGTGTGTGTGTGTGTGTGAGTGTGACTGTGTTTAACCATGCTCATGTTTTGAAGCAGATGAGGGCTTCTAGGATGATGATGATTATGATAATGGTGCGTGTGTGTTTGTGTGCCTCCCCACAGAACTGAATAGGGCCTTCTGTTGTCGTGGCCAAACACTGCCTGTCTGCTCATGCATGAGTCTATTGCAAAGCCTTCCGAATGCGTCCCATATCTGAGCAGTGGGCTCATTCTTTAGCCCGATAGCTTGACTGTGGACCATCTCCCCCACAGTGGCTGCATTGTCAGCCCGGCTCGGGGTCGCTTGCCAACTGCCAACTATAACAATGGTGAAAGATGGCATGAGTGTGTCTGTCTTGATATTATGATGACCAATGATGTTTTCTAACCTTATGCCCTGCTTTTGTGTTTTTGACCACAGGATGGAGACTTTGCAAAGAGGCGCTTAACATGTGACAGACAAAAGGATGCACTTCAAATGTAAGTTATGCCTTTCACGCCTGACAATGCTGCGCTTTAATGTTGTTTTGTTTGGGCCTTTTTTCCCCCGACAATGTAGAAATGGGGAAGAGAACAAGAGGGGTATGAAATGCAGCAATGTTCCCAATGCTGGTATATGTCGGTTTTATGTAGCATTATGCCAAGATGCTCAATTTAGTAAAGTAAAAGTAACACACCCTATAAGACCTTGAAAAAAATCAGAGATCTCTATAAAAATGTATTAAACATTTATGGAAATGTTTTTTGTTATGAACTTCTCTCCATCTTGAGATAACTTCACAAGAATGTTACCGCACTTATCTGTGTGTAAGGCCCAGTATTGAGAGGGAGCCAACAGGTGATTAGCTTAACATAAAGACATTTGAAACGGCACCATTTAAACAAATACCACTACCATGTCACTTATTGTTAATGTACAGAAAAAGTGGATATGAAAACATCGGCAGTGGCTCAGTCAGTAGGGGCTTGGACTGGGAGCTGTAGGGTCGCCGGTTCAAGTCCCTGACCAGACCTAAAATATGGAGTGTGGACTGCTACTTGGAGAGGTCCCAGTTCACCTCCTGCCCTGTCGTGGTGCCCTTGAGCAAGGCACCGGACACCCCCCTTCCCCCCCTCACTCCCATTGCTCCCCGGGCGCTGTACAATAGCTGCCCACTGCTCCTAGTACTAGACTCCTGGTACTAGGATGGGTTAAATGCAGAGAACACATTTCACTGTGTGTGCTGTGTGCTCTGCATGTGTGACCATTACAGAGGGTTTCATCCCTCCCAATTCTATTCTATTCTATTCTATTCTATCGGTTTGCAGTTTATTTATCTCCCAGAGCATTTCCAGTCATAGCGCTGCTTGTCTGGAAACACTGATATGAGGACAAGACTCCGGGAAGTATTTGTGTTGTTCGCCAATGAATAGTTACAGCATGTTACTCCCCCCAACCTCAAACTGTTGTTGTTTTACTTTTAAAGATAGCCAGGCCAGCTGTTTCCCATTCTTCCAGCAGCAATTCAATGAAACGGTAGCATAATGCTAAGCTACGATAACGCGCTCCTTGCTCTACAAACACAGATATTGGAGTAGAAAGAAAGGAAGGATAACTAAAACTCTAAGCAGGGTTCTAAAACCTAGTTACCGTACTATATCGTGTGTTTAGCAATCAGACAAATTCAATTATTCAATATCCTGAATTTCAAATGTCTCCTATGGCCCACCCTTCTTCTCGTCCTTCACTCCTCCACCTCTCTTCTTGTTCCTCTCCTCCTCATCCTCTTCCTTTACTCACCTTTTCCTCCTTTCCCCTCCTCCCCCTCCTCCTTCTCACCTCTTCCGCCCCTCCTCTGCTCTTTGTGAGTCCGTTTCCTGTTGGACACAAACGCCGGCGCCACATTTCCTTCCATGTGGCCTGAAGTTGCACAGGAGTGGCCAACATACCAAACTGTATATATTCTGTACATATGGTTCACTGCGCTTATGCATAAACATTCACACAGCTCTCAGAGACAGCAGCTGGGATGTGTGTGTTTTATCAGACCAGGTTAGTCAGCAGAGACAGTATATGTGTCACTGTCTTACCCTGTCTGCTCGGCTGTCGGCTCCCACAACAGTTTAAGGTCAATATGTGTCCAAGGCGTGTTCTGTGCGTCTTCACTGAGCTGCATTTACATGCGTTTATTATTCCGGATGCTAGTTCACATCCTGCTTCAGCTGAATTCATCCTAAATAGTCTGGAACTAACAAAAACTATTAAAACCGACAGCAAAAACAGGAAAAGGGGCTTCTCATTTCAGTGTCCTGCAACTAAGAACACATCCTACTCTACTTGAGTGTGTTATAGTCTGGAGGGATAACTGCATATAATGCATTTAAGAAAGATACTTACTTTTAAATTACTTTGACATTTTTGAAAACATGCTTATTTGCTTTCTTGCTATAAGTTGAAAACAATGGATAGCACTTATGCCTGGACCAGGAGACAGTTAGCTTAGCTTAACCTTTAGACTGACAGCATGGGGAAACAGCATTCCTGGCGCACGGCCAAGGTCTATTTTACACTTCAGTTTTGTATTGATCAAACAAACAAGATACAAAGTTTAAATAAGTGAGCTTAAACTGTTTTGTTTTGTGTTTGTGTAGGGCAGAGCTAGGATAGCTTTTCCCCTCTTCTTATCTTACCGTCTTGTGACTGTAGCTTCATATCAAGCATGCATAAGGGGGAATCGCTCAGGAAAGCCATGGTATAACGGTATAGCATGTCAGATATCTAGTTTAATAGAAAATAAAACAAAGAATATTACATTTGTAAAGGCCTGAAAACTGAATATCTGCCCTCTTTTGTATCAAAAAAATCTTCGCCGAATAATCGATTATCGTAATAGTTCTCGCTTATTTTTTTGTCGACTCATTGTTTTAGATCTAATGCACAACAAAGCCGTATACTTGCTGAAAACAATAACTGTCCCACTGTCTGTGCACTAGAGGTCATTTCAAGGAATAATGTTCTCCTTTTAGAAATTGAAGCTATCCTGTGACGTGTTCAAAACATCCAGCTCAGTCGTTTTATTCTTGCCTCGACATACATTCACTGTCACTTCTTCTTTGTTTACCTACATTATAGGACATTCCATATGAGCTGTATGATTCAGTGTCTCTCCTCTGATGTACAACATCATCATTTTACCCCCTACTTTCTTATTTCTCCTCCTCCCTCCATCCTGCTGCATACCTGCTGCAGTAATCCACTCTGAGGCTGAGTCACTCCTCATTCATCCCACTCTTTCTTTCTCCCTCCTATGGTGCTTTACTCCCTCTATCTTCCTTTGCTTTAACAACACGCAATTTGGCTCTGACCACACATTTGCTTCAGCTCTTCCGCTGCTAAACCCACCCACCCCCACCGTCTCTCTGCTCTGTTTCTTCCTCATCAGAGTAGCCGCTGATGGTCTCCAATTTCAGCCGCAGCAGGCAGCATTAATGCACGTGTGTTTTGTGTGTGTGTTGGTGTGTGTGTGTGTGTGGTAGGTGTGGTGTGTTGTATGTGGTGTGTGTGTGTTGTTGTGTGTGTTGTGTTGTGTGTGTGTGCATGTTGTGTGTTGTGTGTGTGTGTTGGGTGTGTGTGTGTGTAGTGTGTGTGTGTGTGTGTGACTGTGATGTAGTGTGAGTTTTTTCTGTGATGTGTGTGTGTGTGTGGTGTGTGTGTGATTGTGTGTGTGTGTGTGTGTGTGTGTGTGGTGTGTGTGTGTGTGTGTGTGTGTGTGTGTGTGTGTGTGTGTGTGTGTGTGTGTGTGTGTGTGGTGTGTGTGTGTGTGTGTGTGTGTGTGTGTGTGTGTGTGTGTGTGTGTGTGTGTGTGTGTGTGTGTGTGTGTGTGTGTGTGTGTGTGTGTGTGTGTGTGTGTGTGTGTGTGTGTGTGTGTGTGTGTGTGTGTGTGTGTGTGTGTGTGTGTGTGTGTGTGTGACTGTCACCTCCTCTCTTGTAGGCACAGTGGCTAGGCCGTGTATTTGTAGCAGGAAGGCAGAGGAATGAAGGGTAAGGGAAGGAAACTGGAGGGTTGGGGGATGTTTGGAGGTAGAGGTCACATGAAAGGAGGATGATGAAGGATGACGTGGACTGATTGTTTCACAATGATAGGAAGAGCCGACATCGAAGGATAAAAAAGCGACATCTGAGATTCCTACGGACTCGAAGAAGATTGTAAATAAGAGAGTTATATAGAACATGAGGAAATAAAATAAGGAGTAGCAATAATATTTCATCATAAAACAATATTACATGTATTAGTATGTCGTGGCAAATACATTACATTAAAAATACATTGATCACATGAAGTATACTACTTGATTTCTAAGTTGTGTTATGTGCCACAGACTTTTGCTTGATTTACAATCATTACCCCGGTCCATCTGGGATGCGCATGTACAGAGCGGATGTGAGGCGTCGTTTTCACCATAAATCTTCCCTCACTACTCTGATAAGCATGTTAATGCATTTGTACGCTCAGTGGAACCTGGAGTGTAGTCACATTTCTCATTTTTAGTACACAGCACGTGGCGATCTTCTGACTGTAAATGAAACAAAAAGTTTTGTAAAAGTGTGACCTTAGGCCGAAGTCAGGTTTTACCATTTCAAGTTAAGCTAGAAAGCAGTCAGTGGGTGTTATTGCCAAGGCTGCACAATCCTCAAAAAGTGTTGGAAAACATTTTTGATTACATCTAGCAGGAAATCCTGGACCAAGATCCGACCAAAAAAACAATTCACTTGTTTTTCAGATTTTTGTGTTTTTAATACACCACGCTATTTCAAACAAATAGTATGGCAGGGTGTAGGTAGGTGATGTGCATTAGTCTGTCATTTGCTGTTCTTATCACTCTTTAGCTCACTCTTAACTTTTGTCTGTCTGCCTCGCCTCATTCTTTCTGTGCCTGACTCATACCTGTTCTCACACACACACACACACACACACACAGACAGTTGGTTACCCAGTGTCGAGTCTGACAAGTGGCATCATGTTGTGATGTTTTCATGTTCTCTTATCGGTGTGAAGCGGTGCCATACATTCCTTCCCGAGCAGTTCATCGTTGCACGTGTGTGTGGGTGCACTTATTCAGTCTTATAAAGTTTTTGCTGACGTCTGTGACACCTGAGAGTGCTTGAGCAGCTGTTAGGCATTGCTTTAAATTGGTAGCTGGTGTTGTTGATTAACGAAAATGCTGTGTTAATGACAGGTCAAAGAGTTTGTCTTCAGTTGAATTCTTTTAAAAGATGCCATTTTTTGTGATCAACAACCGTCAGCTTTTGATTGCATCTCAGAATATCTCCACATCTACACCCTTTTTGAAATCAAGGGTTTCAACAAGGTATGAAAAGTGATAAGGCTGAACCTGAGATACCGTCATCGAGATCAGAAACGGGTTTATCCTGACAGGCGCTCTTTTTCTTTTTCCCTCTTGCTCTTTTCTCTGATTGTCTTATCTAATCCCAGCACATGAGAATGTCTCAGCATGGTTGTACAGTTATGTATCCGACTAGAGTCTTCCTGTCTATCACTTCACCACCGGGACAAGATAAGATAGCATCAAAAGTTAATAAGGTTTACTGAGCCTTAGTCTGAAATTATTCAAATCTAAATGTAATATTCTTGTTTTTTTGTGCACATAACCTTTATGGACACATGACTTTGATTCATTACTCACAGAGCATGACTGATTATTTCACTCATATCATGTTACAGTCTGATCATACCATGTATGTGCAATTGTTATTATCTCGTTTTAATTGGAGTTCGTTTTTTTTAAAGCACCTATTATTAACGTTTTATTGTCTCCATATTTGAGGTATCCATTACTTTTTTGTTATGCATTTAAAACCACACTAATAAGCACAATACATCATTTTTATTTCCCACATTCTGGTCAGACTGATCTGGTTCAGCTCCATTTGGTTTGGCTGACCAGCAGAATCTGCTCTCCTAATCAGGGCCTCACTCCTGTTTGCCCCAGTGCCTTGGGTCGAGTGTTTTTCATGTTTATAGTGTCAGTGACCTCTGACCCCAAACACAGAGGGCTAAGGGCATGCGTTTGGAAATATTTCAAGGAAACATGGCGGCAAGTCACATCGGACATAAATCTGTGTGTTTACATGAATAACAAGAGCATTGCAAGGGTGTTTTTCTTTCAAATGAGTCTCACATTTATTCAGAAAGTATTTTATGGATTTATTATTAATAAATCAGTCGGCGAGAGGACTTGTTAGTATTTGAGAATTAACTATTTTCAACCACATTTTACTCATGCTAAGAACTGATTGTGGTTTTAGATGTATTGACACTGGCGCTTCAATGATCAGTTATTCAATGAGTCAATTCACAGGAAAATAATCTGCAACTATTTTCTTCTTAATTGCTCAAGTCAAATTTCCAGGAGGAATTCCCCCCAATAAATCCCATCTCTTTTGCTTCACAATTGTGAATGTTTATTGCTTTGACCTTGCGGGAGTAGCAGCCTTTGACTTGTTTTGGTGAGCTTCCATCTGGCGTGTTATATTCTGTGTTTCTATCAGAACTGATTACATTATGTTGCTCCAGATCCTCTTGGCTACAGATCTGCCTGAGGCCCAGCTAGCAACTAGAGTGCTGCTTTTTTTCTCTTCTTAAATATAACCTCTAATATCCTTCCCCTGCCCTGTTTCTTGCTGAATGGGGCATGTAATCCTGTGTGTAGTGCTGATGTTTTACCAAGAACATGCTCTATTTTACTGTTAAGGCATTAGGATCAGGAGCCAGACTGAGAAGCTCTGCAGGATTTGAGTTTGATTCAACGTCTTCAAAGTCACATCCGCAATTAGGTCATAAGCAGAGCAGCCAAAAATGTAGTGCATGTGTAGAACCACGATTCACAGGTCAGACACTGTACGTCCTCTGGCTCTTCCCTTCACTATCCCACCCTGTCCTGTCTGTCTAACTTTCTCTGCCATTTCTTATTCCCATCCCATACTTCCCTCTCATATTTGTATCATGCCTTCTTCTTCTCGCATATAGGCAGTGTGCTGTTTTCAAACCCCAGCAACAAGACTCTTGATGTAGAAAGTTAGGGCAGGGACAGACTGGAGAGCCCTAGAAAAGACTCTGGAGAGAAGATTGTTCCCTTCTTGCCAAGCTTTCGAACATAAAATGGCGATAATGCTCACATAAATGTGTGTCATAGTGACAACCTTTATTCAAAGCTTTATTTTGACCACAGTGTAAATCTTTATCACAATGCACTCCTTTTCTGCATCAAACATATATAAATGAAATAAAAGGGTTACATTTGGCCCCCTCAAGCTAATACTATTTATAATTATTGTATAATTTTAGGACCCTGTGTGTCTATATGTGTGATTGTATTGCATAAGAAAATACATTACAGAATTTTCCACTTTGCAACTTACAGGTAAATATACGTATGTCGTACGTATGTACTTTCCATTTTCTGCTGCTAACAATTATATTTATTATCAATAACCTGGGTTTTCTTCTTGTTTCATTGATTTGTAGATGTCCTTAACATATAACAAAACGCTGAAAGAATTCCTTCACAATTATTTTCTTTTTCTTTTAGCTTTGTGAGTCCTGGCATTCAAAACCATAAAGTGCTCTTAAATAGTGAAATGAGTTTAGACTGTTAACACATGAAAGGGAATCCAAACTGAAATGAAGCTAAGTGTCCATGCTGAGCATTTACAGCCATTGGCAGCCAGGCCCAGGAAGAAAGACCCTCAAGAGTAATGGAGCAAAACTAGGATGTATAAACTCAGTTTGTTTTATTTGCTTTCAATCTATTTTATTCCAACAGAAAAATAAATGGTGGAAGAAAAGAAAAAGTAAATAATGTCACAAAGGAACATCTCAGCATTGAGTGATGTTGCTTTGACAAACAGAAACTGTCTGCTTTGTGTGTACAGTTGTTTTGCGGTTAACTTCTTTGTCCTGTCCCATAAACAAATATATATTTCTACCAGAGGTGACATTTTGTTTACCCACTGTTTCACCACATTTCAATACTTATATTCTAAGCAGTCAATTCATTCAGTAACTTGAGAAGATATCCTGATCCCATTTCAGCTTGTCTAACGATTACTCTACATGACTTTGTTCCCTTTCTACTGAAATGCAACACTGCCTTTTATTTCACTACCATTTTTCCAGAAGCGGGGCAAAACTGAAAGGGTGAACCAAAAAAGAAACACGGAGAAAAAAGAACATGACAGCACAGGAAACGACAAACCGAACATTATGGGATGGGATTTTTTTCTTTCTTGGAAAAACAGAAAAATGCAGGCCAAGCATCAGGTCTCCACCATCTTGTGGCTTCCAGTGCTGCGCCAGCATCCATCCACTGCAGTCGTCCCTCCTCACACTCACACACATACAAACACACACAGAGTTCTTGTCCCACATGCACATATGCAAACTGACAATAACCCCCTACATGAAGATGTGGTTGAGGGATTTTGATTGGACTGGGGCCCTTTATTAACTACCATTTATGAGGCAGAAGAGCTTTAAACCCATAAGCTCTAACGTCAAGTGCAAGAGAGGGGATTTTTTTCCTCTTCTCTTTCATGGAGAGAACAAAATGTACTGAAGGCAAAAGGCAGGCAGGAAGAGTGGCTAAAGCCCTAATGATATGGTGTATGATTGTAACCTTGGTGTGTGTGTGTGTGTGTGTGTGTGTGTGTGTGTGTTTGAGGGAGCAAGAGGAAGTAGAGTGGATGAACCACTTCAACAAAGTTTGACTTCAAGCTCAGTTTGCTATTGGTAGTTTTAGACGAGCTAAAGCCCCTCTGCTCTTCTAGTTCAACTTCTTTGTCCTTCCCCTCCTCTTGCATGCATCAGTTATATCTGTCTAGTCTTCATTTTCTCTTCCTTGATGGAAAACACCTAGGCGTGCAACTCACAAATGTTTTTTAAAGTGGACCTATCATGCTATATTTGAATAATATAGTGTAGGACCATACCTATATAAGGCATATTTATACTTTTTTTTTCCTTCAAAATACCAAACAGATCATGCATTTTAGCCATGCCTCATTTTGCTCAATTTGACATTTTTTAGCTCTGTTTTTGCAAGGGCAGATTCAGTGAGAACAGCACCATCTACAGGCCTGGCATATGTACTACAGCGTCTCCAGCGCTTTCGAACGGCTGTCTCCTCCTGATTGGTGTAGTTGGCCCAATAGCCGTAGCGCCACTGTCCTGACGTCAGGACAGTGTTCAAATCTGGATCAGTTTTTATCAGATCCGTTGCAGCCCCTTTTTTTAGAGATTTGGGTATGGAGGAAAATAGAGAGGGTTGTGTTTTCTGACACTTGGTGAGTTCCCTGGAACACCGGGGACACATATTCATGTATAAAAGACGTACAAAAGTGCATTTTGCATGATAGGTCCCCTTTTTAAGTTAATTTTTTTGGGGCATTTTATACCCTTTTATTATTAGTGATGGGGAAGAGAGTCAGGAAATGTGTTGGATGAGAGAAGGGGAATGACATGCAGTGAACGCTCTGAACCGCCGGGAATCATACTGGGACTTCTTGCTGCCATCGGCATTTTTGCCCATGTGGTATGCACCCTAACCACTGTACATATTGCCAACCAACGCCACCTATATCAAAGGGATTCAAAAGCAGAGCCAGTTTAGACCTGCAGATGTAGGCATTCTGCTGTTGCCCAAAGGAGGAAAAAAAAGTAATGGCTGCAGCAGCTTTTACACTCGCACCTGCAGGGAGGTGTTACAGCTACAGTGTTTTTTACGTTTGCCTTGTACCTTTTCCAGAAAGTTTCAGTTAACAAAACCTATACATTTTAAAGTGTAAAATATGAAACCTTAAACTCCAGTTGTAACACTCCCTGAAGGCAGCACATCGCAGAAGCTGTTACATTCCTCACACGTCTACACTCTTGCTGCCGATAAGCGCTCTCAGTGTCCTGCTTCTCGTAACACAACAGTGGGAGTGTGAAAGGTCAAGAAGGGGAACTTCCTCTCCAGATTTCAGGAAGTGTAAGGTGCCAGAGTCAAACAGTGTTGAACTGAGAAGTCCGTTTTAAGCTGTTTTCAGTGTTCTCTTAAATGTATATGGCATTGTGAGCTTGGTTACAGATGTTTATCACGTTAAGTAGTAAAGACAATGGCAGGAATGCGCTCAGTTAAATATCTGACTGAAGTAAAATCTAGACCCAGTAATGTCCTGATTCATTTGAGTCTGAACGCAGACTAAAGCAACACATTTAAACATATTTATATACTCCCTGGGCCCTTTGCCATGAAGTGCAATACAATGCCCTGGTTAGGAACGAGCTTCTGCAGAGAGAGAGAAATGTTGCGAGAGCTGTCAGTGGCCTGTTAAGAGAAGACGAGGCAGAGCGAGGGTCTGGCAGTGCCCTGGTTAGTCTGTCATTAGGAATGTTTCTTTTCCAACCAACTTCACTTTTTTTTTTTTCATACCACAGTCCTGAAGATTAATAACACATCAAAGGAATACAGGAATATTAGAATTCATTAACACTTATGATGTGGGTGAAGTTTTAAATCTAAGAAATGTATGGTCAAAGACTAAATACTGAAGTCCTCCATCATTTCTTCCACTCTAATCTACCTCCCTTCCTTTTCCCTCTACCGCCTTGTTGCATCTTCTTGTTTCTTCTCTCCTCTTTTCCATTTCACCGGCCATCCTTTCTCATTCCCTCCTCTTGTCCCGAATGTAGCTAATGAGGCCACGGCTATGCGATAAGTGAATCAGGTATGTTGATTGGTTTGGCAGAGGCGGGCTGTTGCCAGAGTCGCTTTGCACGCACCGCCGCCCCTTTAAAGCGCCCACTTGGCCGCGTTGGTGTGCGTGTCTGAGAGAGATGGAGGGGAGAGATGAGGGAGGGAGGTAGAGAGCTGGCAAAGAAATAAAGGGAAAATGAAAGGAGAGGAAGGCAAAGCGCCAAGACAGGAGTAGCTGGACCTAACGAAACACCATTATTACCAACGATAAGACCCAACCAAAGCAGTTCAGAAATCATGTATGAGCAAAACTCCCAAAACTAAAATAACCAAAAATCTCTCAAAGGTAAAATAATGAAGACTGAACATGAAAGATGTTTCACTTTTGAGTGGGTCAGAACATTAGGATCTTTGATGTCCAAGGATTCAACGTTATCTCATGAGGCACATTATCTAAAAGTTATTCTCTTAACCTTTTAAGTGGTTGCATTTTTCCAGAACCGCATAATGTTGTGTGAAGAGTTGTCATGAAGGCTGTAGCTTTCTTAATGTCTTTGTGCCAGTAAGCGATCGATGCTTTTAATGGATACATGGGGATTTTCATAGTATTTTTTACGTTGCTGGAACAGGATCAATCCGTACAGGTTTGGATCACAGCGACCACCTCAAGACTATGGAGAAAAATTGGTTTACAATTCCCTTAACAAGCCACAGCTGGGCAAAATGAAAAATGCAACCCAAAATGACTTTATTGTAGGTGTCTTGGCATTCAAGTGGACAGCTAGGCTAGCAGTTTTCTCTCCAACAATTTTCCCCATCTGTCTTTTTCCCTCTGCAGTCCATGTACTTCGCAGTATTTCCTCAAAGTCTTGCACTCTACTCACAAGATTACCAAACCACTAGACCTCATGAAAGTAAAGAAGAATTCAAATGCTACAGCTAAATGCTTTGAGTTCACATTGTGCTTTTTCTAAAAGTAATCGTTGCCATATTGACTTTCAAAGCCTATTGCCTTGCTTTATGTTTAACAAGACATTAAATGAATTGTGGCAAGAGTGGTTTGGACTTTTTACGCCAAATGACACGATAGAATATATATGAAACTAAGCTGGAGTAAACCATAATGGCAATTTACACCTTGTTGTATACCATGTAAGCTCATAGATTAAAAGACTGTTTTAATTGACTACACTGGTTGATGTTTTACTGCAGTAGAAGTTATTTAACGTAAAGGAAAACGCCAGTAGTCTTTATTTGTAGTGGTTTCTAGCATCAGAGAGGCAATCTTTGAACATGGTGCTGTAGACGAGGGGAGAGAAGATGTATGGAGCCGGTCGATAAGTGATGATGTGTGCAGATGTTATGTCCTACCCTCTGGTCGATTTTCCCTCGTGGTCAGTGGGGGAAGCTCAGCAGAATTGAGGGGGAAGGGGAGTGAACGCATTTAAGAGAGCACACTACCTGAATCATGCATGAGACAAACGATTATAATGCTAAATTGTGCCAATTATTCCTGTTCTTATCACATAGTCATGCTCACAAAGTTAGTAACACATTAGAATGGCTCTAAAAAATATATAATCCAATCGGTGGTATTATTGTAATTATTAACAACGCAAAGGGACAATAAAGCTTCAATATTCTCGTTTGCCTTTTATAATGTGGCTTCATTGTCTGATCTTGTATAATTTATTTCTGCCTGATTAGTCTCTGTACAGAGTAAACCATTTTCTTTTTTTATTATATCTGTCCCGTGGGACCATGTATGGACGTAGGATGTTGTTAATGGGTTATGTGAAGGAAGTCTGTGTCTTTGAGATGTGCTGCTGTCAGCAGAAGCAGGCAGGCCAGCATAAATCGATGTTGGATACAACAGACGGGAGACGACAAAGTGTGTGTGTGTCTGTCTATGTGTGCAGGCATGTTAAAACCCCCATACTCCTCACACATGTTACCAGTGCCCCCAAAAGCTCCTTCAAAAGGACAAGCAAGGTGAAATACATGGTTGTTTTATAGTAGGAAGAAATTGAGGTGCGGTGTGTTTGTTATGTTACCTTAATTCATACTTAATCATGTTCATAATGATGAATGGTCTTTTGCCAAAGATAATGTTATGCTTGTTTTTTTACTTTCATATCATTAGGATTTAAAAGAACAAATTCCTTGTTACTTACAATTGTTTCAAATGAATCCATGTCTTGGTTTTTGGCAACTTGTGTTAGTCATATGGTTTGTGTCACAGCAATTAGATGGTGTGCACTCCTTCCCCCCACTTACTGTTACTGAGCTACCTTTTGAGAATGTAAATGACTGTCATTGACGAATTAGAGATGACTAAATGGTATTTCCTCTCTCCCTCCTACAGATGACAGATTTGTCTGCTTAACACGACTCTGAGGGAACTTCAATGTCTTAAAGCGACAGTGACATACACACCCCCGAGAGAGAGAAGAGGATTTCCCCGAGAACTCGAGTGCTAGATAAACACTACCACACAAATGTGGACCTCCAAAAACAAATCTTGTCAAATAATCTGAAAAAGAAAAAAACACAACAGATAAAACACAACATTTTATAGCCATGTCTGACCATAAAGACATGACACATCGCCACCTGCGGCACAAGCTGCAGAATCTCGGTCGAAGATTGGATGAACTGGAAGAAGCCACCAACAAACTACAGAAGGCTGAAGAGGAGCTCCTCGACCTGCAGGTCAGTACTGGTTTTCTTCAGATAGTGGTTTTGTTATTGTTTGGATATCAGAAGCAATGAGTGAAAAAAGTTGGAAATAGAACTACACTACATGAATAGATTAATGCATAGTCTGAACTGTATCTCTTCTCTACAGGACAAAGTCATCCAGGGTGAAGGCAGCAACTCATCCCTTCTTGGAGATGTGGAAGACCTGCGGAAACGTCTCCTAAGGATCCAGGGTAAGGACGAGGAGGTACGCAAAGCCGAGGACCTCTGCCGCACAGTCAGAGAGAAACTGGAAGAGGAGGAGAGCCTGACACAGGAGCTAAAGGCAGAGATTGAACGTCTTCAACGGAGGATGGCTGACCTGGAGAAACTGGAAGAAGCTTTTGGCAAATGCAAGTCTGACTGCAGCCAGCTCTGCCTAAGCCTCAATGAGGAAAAGAACTTGACCAAGAAGCTCTCGTCTGAGTTGGAGGCCCTCAAAGCACGTTTGAAGGAGGTGGAAGGGTCTGAGACAAAGCTGGACAAAGCAGAGCAGGCTTTGGCTGTGGAGCTTGAGAAACTCAAAGGATTCACCCAGAACTTTATGAGTGAGCGTAAGAGGCTAATAGAGAAGCAAAGGGAGGACGAGAAGATCATTCTAAAGCTAACAGAAAAATTGGAGCACCAGAAAAATCGCCTCGGTATGTCGGCAGACCCTGGTCGTGCAGATTTCATGAGATCACGAATTGAGGATGAGCTTTCATCCACAGGGCTCCTCACGAGTAAACTGGCTGGACGCAAGAAGAGCCTTGAGTACTTGAAGCTAGCGGATGACAACATTGGTCTCAAATCTGAGAATGAGAAGAACAGCGCTCTTGAACAGGATGAGGACAACAAAGTAAAGGAGCTAACGCAAGAAGTAGAGAGGCTGAAGAACCGTCTTAAACAGCTGGAGATAGTGGAGGGAGATCTAAAGGACTCGGAGTCCAAAAATGGCGAGCTTAATGAGAAGTTTCAGATAGAAAGAAACCGGGCTCGCCAACTGAGCGAGCAGGTGGAACAGCTCATGGCGCAGCTGGGCGGAAAGGGTGGAACTGGAAGAAATGGAACCAGTAATGTGGATAAACACGGGAATGGAAGCACTAACACTTGCCCTGCTAAGGTCCTGGAGAATGGCAAAGCTGAGAATGAAGAGATTATTGTGAAGGGAGGTTTCAGGCAAGAGAAGCCGAAATATAGGAGTGCCGCTACTGTCTCAGAGCCAAGTTCCCCTAAACACAGGATCAGGGATCTCTCCCCTCAGAGTAAGAGAGAGACCAAGTTGCGGAAAGATCTGAGCCACTCGGAGGAGAGCTCACCTAAATCTGGGAGGAGAGCCCTCAGTCCTGCTCACAAGAGTCGAAGGACACCCAGAACCCCAACTACTGCGATTTCATCTGGTAATGGAGTAAGAGACGCAGGACGAGGGACTGAGGGAAAGATAAGAGGAGCCACTCCCTCTGCAAACACATCCTCCAGTGAAAGCAAGAAAGCATCCGTTCTTAGTCGCTATCCTCCAGCAGCTCACGACCCGAAGCCCCTGAGGTCTGCTCAAAAACAGACAGATGGGGAGAATAAAAAGAGCAGAGTAGAAAAGGTTTCGAAATTGTACGTAGGTAGCGATAGCGAATCAAACAACTCGGACGTAGTGCCTGACAATTCCAGTAACATCAACAGTATCGCTGCTTTAGAGAAGGACACAGCGTCCGCCTCAGATCAGGAATCAACAGACCAGGTTCAGGAATCTGTCTCTGTATCAGTCGCCGGCACCCTGTCCAAAGCCAATGGATCCTACTCGGCCTACCGATCCCACGTCACTCCACTGCTGTCCAACGACCAGGGATCAGAGGGTCATTCATCTGCCTCCGAAACAGAATCTACTGGTTCAAGGCCATCTGAACCCGAGCCTGTAACCGAGGCGACTACAACAGCTGTAAGCAGTAGGACCCCAACCTCCAGATATCCCACACCCTACCATGCCCATGACTCTCATTCGGAGGGTTCTTCTTCCAGGAGCTCGTTCGATGAGGAGCTCCACAGATCTCTGTTCCCTGAGGTAGGCCAACTGGGGCCAGCGCATACTGCATCAGGGATTGAGATCCAGCAAGTGTGCAGCCCACGCGAGGCACTGAGGTCAAAAGCTGTCATCAAGCCTGCGATTATCGAGATTGACAGGAAGGAAGTGATGATTTCAGAACCTTTGTCTACAAATGGCAAGCCCAAAATCTCCACCAAACCTATGGTGACCACCACCAGTAAAATGACCAGTTGTATAACCATCTACCCCAATGACCCAACCTCTTCCAGAACCAGCAGCCGCAGCAGCAGTGTGTCCAGTGAACACATGCCGATCAAGGAACGCCACACCTCCACAAGTAACATCGTCATTGGTAAGTGCCACATGAGGCCGTCGTGTTTAAATGAACATAGTTATGATAATATATGATTCAGTATTTATTACTACTGTCAGCTTGTTGCATTTATATAATGATTTACTTATTTTTATTTTAAAATGTTTTGATATATTTTAACTCATTGCCAGGCCCCAGCATTGAGCACCATGGCAGCATCTCTGTCCCGTATGAGATCTCCATTCCCAAAAGTGATATCACCTTGCGGACGTGCCAGGAGGACCAGGACTATGGGATGGATGACCTGAGGGATCCCTCGTTCAGGTCCAAACATCACAACAGAGTGGAGACCACCACCAGCCACCTGAGCAGACAACACAGCAACTTTAGCCTTCAGTCTCCGGACATCACCTCTGCAGATTTTAACGACACAGAGTCCGGCTTCGAAAGCAGCAGCAGCACCACGGTCACCAGCTGGAGACACCAAAGACAAAACCAGCACTCCCAAGAAGAACCAGAGTCGAAGAATGTGACTGTGAGAAGCACCTGGAAGAACCGGAGCCCAGCGTCTGTGGAGGAGACAGGCCAGGGAAGAGGGGGTGCAAGGACGATGGCTGACGGCGGGTTGGAGGATGAAACAGAAACTGCAACAACATGGAGGGCTTACCGGGCAACCACCTTTGATATAGAAGAATCGATGAACAGCGGAGCAGGAGCTGGTGGGAATGCTGAGGCCCAGAAGGGATTTAAGCCGACCCCTGCAGAGGTGAGCTACAAAATAAATGTTTAAGACGGATGATTACATTCTTTAAAAGTAATGAAAAGGTTAATTTGTTGCTCCCTGTCCCAGGTGTACATGCGTAGGATCAGCAGTGGGACTGCTAACCCCAGGGAAGTTGATGAATCGGTGCTTCGTCGAGGAAAAAGTTCAGAGAGTCCCACCATGGAAGCACGAGGCCTGGGAAGGACCGTTCCCCACACACCTGTTATCGCTCAGTCCTGGGGCCGATCCTACACGCAACAACCACAGGTAGGACAATCAACTGTGGGTTTTCACACCTTTCTGCTCACACAAGATGTATTCTCTTCAGATGATGCAGGTAGCTAGAAGGTCAAAATATAGAAGGACATTCCACTTAAAGAAACAAAATCACTTCCAAATTCATTCCTTCTAAAATTAGTTTGTTTCTGCTTTTTGGCATCAAACAAACATGTGGCTGGGCTATCACTGCAGAACGTGGCTTTTAAAATACCCTTCATTGCTATGCAGGTGAAAGCATTATCCGTACCACTCTGCAAATAGTTTTGTCTTGCAGATAAAAGTCCAGAAAGTACAACCGCAGGGCTGAGCTCCTGGTGAGTCCACTTTGCATGAGAGCTCAGCTTGTATTTTTCCCTGACGCCAGGCTCTGAGACTTCAAGCTTAGCACAGCAGTTCTGTAGGCCCCACTCCTGCTGCCCCAGTAAGCACAAAGAGAGAAGGGTGGGACAACAAAAAGAGGGAGGATGGAAATGAATAAGACCTCAACAGGGGGAAAAGAAGGTTAGGAAAACCTCAAGGAGAAGAAAATAGCTTTCTTGTATTTAAATGAGCCACCACAGTCTGTGTCCCTGCAAGGCAGCATTGCTATTCTACGCAAACATTCCTGAAAACAACAGTTGAAATACTCACTCCCACAAAGTCAGTGTATAAGATTAATGCGGGTTTGTGCATTGATCCATGCTTCATCTATTTCACACTGTTCAAAAGCTTATGGCTTTTAATTTGAGTTATTATCTGCAATTAGTTATTATGAGATATTTTGGTTATCTTAATGGTCGAGCAGAACGTTCACCGCTGTCAGCACAACCTGCCAAATATCTCCTGCAACACTTAAGCAGGCTTTGGAGCTACTTTATAAATAATAAATTCCTGTGCAAAGAGCCAAAGTGAGCCCACTGACTTAATGTATGCGTGCCATGCATTAACATGTAGGATTGTGTGCATAGCTACAATTAAATTAATGGAGTGTGAACGTTTATAAAAGTCTTCAGAAAGACTAGGTGATAACTACTAATGGGCTACAGTATTAACTTGTGTGTCTAATGGTATATAATATATATGTCAAATGGCTGTAGTACTGCTTACAGAGTGGGCTCCATGGCTATAATAACATGTCAGTCTGTCAGTTTGACAAAGTATGCTGGACTAAAGGCCTTTTGGTGAAGTCTCTGTTTTCTCCTACAAATAAACTGGAAGTTGCCAAGGAGACAAACACACACATGCTATAGTGTCTGCTATCTCATCTATCATCTAAGCTAACATTTGCGAACCAGGGTTGTCTTGACTATTTGTATTGCATTAATACAGCACACAGTGATCTGCTTCAGAAGATCATCTTGGAGGGATTTCTTTAGACGTAATTATTTTTTTAAATCACAATATATTTCAGCTATTGTTTATGCAAAAAATGGCTTGAATGCTTTATTCAGAGTCTAAAATATCCTGCTATCCTTTGTTTTATTTCATAATCAACTGAATATCTATGGGTTTAGGACTGACAATCACCTACACATACATCACCTAGACTATGAGAAAATGGGCCTTTTTTTAAACTATTTTCTGATATTTTATTGGCCAAACAACACATCTTAAAGATAACCAGGAGGTAATCGGTGATACATGTAACCATGAATTGCCTTTATAACACTAACATGTGCCACGATGATCATGCATAGAAACATACCAATGAGCCTGTCCTTAGAGGTGCATTTGACTTGAGGGCCCCTCCCTCTAATTAGCCTCAGGGCTTAATGAAATCTGTTAACACTGGGACTCGACCCTTAACGCCCCCTTTTAACTCTGATAAAGACAGCTAGAAAAAGCATTAGGGGAAAGCCATCTTTGTTTTGTGTCCTCCCCATCCTTCCTCTTTTTTCCATCCTAATTTGTCATCCTAGCCTTGACATGAACAGAGTGGCTTCAAGTTGTTTATTTGAGGAGCTCTGTCTGGGTCAGTGCTCACATCACTTCCACTGCATGGCCTTGTCCCCATTTCACATTTTCAGGATCGGGACTACTCCTGCTCTCCTCTTTCTGACCCTATCCCACGTCAATCACCAATAGCCCTGGTCTTTGATGTGGTAAATCGGCCTTCCTTGTTGTCACCCCTTCAGTTTTTTGTCAGTTATGTACTGGGTTATGGGAATTCCTCAAACCCACTTAGTTGATTCTGCGGTATGGTAAAACGTATTTGATATTTAATGCACAAACTGGTCACTTTAAATTTGGATAGCAATTATGAGCGAAAACTGCTTCAGTGCAAAAAGCCTTTGATTCATAAATGGGCTTTGAAGCATGTCTTGGAGCGCAGCCGATCATCTTTGGTTTGAATTCTGAAAACATTTCAGTGGTCTGAACAGCGTCCATTTCCAAGAGGTTTGGATAAATACAGCTGTAGTAAGGACAGTGGGAGGCTGGGTTTAGTTTGTGAATGCTGTGTCAAAGGTTGACAGAAGAGGTTTGTGTTATTTCAAGTTTTTAGATGGAGGCACATCAGTTGATGGAAGAGGAATGTAACTAGACATCTTAACCAGACTTCCCATTGATCTTTATTTCAGTACTTTGGCTTCATTACATTTGCAATCATCATGTGCAGATTGGTTGAAAGATGGGCATTTTTTTGTATTCAAATGTGTCTCCTGTCTACATGAATTACATTCCTCTGTATGACCACTCAAGTCAAAGGATTCCCATTCACGAGAGGAGAGCCGACTGACAATCAACGATCGATAAATAGTCATTAAGGAGGAGACAACACTCCCAATACCTTTAAGCCCCCCTGGAACGTCCTAGACAATTCGATAGCTTATTGATTAGCTTTTGTTTTAAACCTCATGTATAAATTATTGGGATGTTCTCTATTCAAACCCTCTATGGGACAGAGAATGAGATCTAGTGATAGGTCACGGTCGTTATCATCATGGTAAAAAATCTATAGCTGCTGTTCAGCTCAAATGTTGCTTACGACGCAAGGTTTTTTCCCACTTAAGTGACAAAGCTATATTGATGACCAAACAGATTCCTATCAGCCTCTGCTGCCCTTTTAGTATTTAGTACTAGTTCTAACTATATTTTCATGCTGAGCTAAGATGGGAACGGGGTCGACATTATACTTGCTAAACATCAGCATGTTAGCATTGTGATCATGTTAGCATCAGCCGACGATAGTATCTGGCTCAAAGCAACTTTGGACTTGAGTACAGCCTCACAGCTGTGGACTTGTTTAGTTATAGACACAGTAAAGGTGAACTGGTAGCAGGGAAACGACATCTCTGATATGAATAACCTTCATAGGTCAGTGTTAAAATAGGGAGTACATGCTCTCTGTAACACTCACTCCACACCTCACTGTACTGGACAGAAAACTATTGTAGTAATTCCTCCCCGCAGCCTGTACATGAATGAACCGTGAACTTATTTTTGGCTGAGGACAGCGGGGCCGATATGGCTGGTGAGTGAGATTCCAAAACATCCTTTGTTGACTCAAAAATCAGTGGTAGCAAGGTAAAGTGTGGGATCCGAGCTGTTCAACTATTCAGCATTCGCCTGATGTGACCCACACAGAAACAGCCCTTTTGGAATAACAGAGGTCTGTGCAGCTGCTCAAGTTGGACTGTGCAATGTTTTCAGTAGTGGAGCATCAGACAACAGACAAACTCCCCATGAAAAGTAATAAAAGAACAGCTTTTATAAATCATTACCAATAAACAGATCATCACCCGGGACGATCAAACACAAATATCACCAATTCAGAAACATTTCATCCGAAGTGTCAAGAGTGTTGTCTTGCTGGAGAGGTGATTTAAGAGTTTGGGTTGGCAGGACAACATCATTCCTTTAACATTTGGCAAGAGACCAAGGGCAGACAGATTTAAAGCGGGGATATAATTTCATCCGCAGATGCTCCGACACGCTACTTGTGTTATTTCAAAAAATGTGTTGGCCTTCATTCGGTATTAGAGAGTGTCTGTTTTGTTTTCTAAGCGAAGACTTCGACCTGTATTAAACATTGAGCTTTCTTTCCCAATAAAACTACGTCTTCACATAAAGCCTATAAGACCCTAAAGGAAATGTTTCACATTTTGAAAAAATGTGTGAAGAGTAACCACCGATTGATAAACATCACATTTTTGTAGTGTAAATGTGGACCTGCTGCTGGCACTCAGTTAAATTAGATTTAAAAAAAGACTGGCCAAGAAATAGACCAGCCCATAGCATGTTGTAAAAAATAAACAAGTTGATACAACAAGTTTAATAGTGAGCTAAAATAGCTGCTATAGACAGACTTCGTTTCCTTTGGCCAGAGCCAGGCTAGATTTGTCCCTATTTCCAGTTTTTATACTAGGGCAATTTAACTGGCTCTTACTTCATATTAACTTTAAAGATAGGCGAGTGGTATTGACAATTCTTGGAGAGAAAGCAAAAAAGCTTATACAAAATGTCAACTCATCACAGAACATGACTATCCTGTTAATTTACCATATAAAGGTTGGTAAGAGATATACCAGCACTGCTTTTCTTAGTCCAACCTTTTCTGGGTTTTTATTGTGTCAAATCATCGTGCTGTGCTGCCAGACGTGATTTAGTGTTTCTGATTATAACAGCCTATAAAAGTGGGTTTTCCAGCTCAAGGCATTCTGCTGTGAGCTGGAGCAGGTCAGCGATGATGACAGCAGCACTTGCTCTTGGGGTAGATTTCCTCTGCTGTGGCACATCAACTTGCTAAACAGCATTTTTTTTTACTGGCTCATGTTCCTCATGCCCACATTTTTTCCCAAATTAACTTTTAGCCACATGGGAAAGATCTCTCCATTGGCACACACACTGAAGTTACTAATTTTCCTTTGACTGAACCACACATATCCCTTAAAAATAGCTTAGTTCTATAGAGCAATAAGATATTATGTGGTTATTATCATGTGTATTTTAGATAACCTTTGCTATTTTAAGCCTTTTTACATGTGTTGAACAATGCAAAAGCCTCCTGTTGAGTGTAGGAGGGACAGCGGAAGTGTTATATGGCAACCTTGTGAAAGCCTCCGGTCTTGCAGCAGTGGCTTACCATAGAAGGAGAATATGCCACACGGCCGTTTCCTCCCCTCGGTGACTGGAGCAGGAAGTGACCACACTGAACACGCCTACTTGGCAGGGTTTTCTGATGACTGATTTCCTGTCTGTTACCCCTGGAGACAGAGAAAGGCAGTCCAGCAGGGCTCCATTAAAGCCAATTAGCGAAAATGCGTTCTAAAACGGCGTCCCAAGCCAACTCCAACCCACCAAATGTCACTAATTATGGTGCTTTTTTAAAGCTGAAATTACAGGAGCGGGGTGCTGTTTCGGGGTGTTTTAGGAACTGCATCGTCATCTAACTCTCGCTTTCCTACAGCAGGGTTACTGAGGTTATAAGAGGGGATGTGCCGCTGTAGCCACCACAGACTAGTAACGCGGGGTTTGTTTTCTAGTCAGCCCACCAAATTATAAATCTCTCAGCTTGGGGTATGTTTGGGGTTTTTGGTTGGGGATTTTTCCCCTGGCAGAAGTCCACATGGCGGTCTTTCTTTGTCACACACCAGTTAACGTAAGCAACATGTATTTAATGCCCACATAATGCACAAGTCCAAACATGGCCCCAAACCGTCTAAACCAAACGCCCAGAGCTCCCATACACAACTCCAGAATATGGGATGGAATTAACAGTTGTAACTTTTGTAGTGTTTCTGACCAAGTACCAATCCACATATTAAACTTGAAGCTGTCAATTTGGAATGAAAACTAATTTTATTTATCACATTTTCTAACCTTTCCAGGCTGCTGATAGCACAGAGCCCAGTCCCATCCCGGGCAACAGCCCAGCGTCCTGGAGGCGGCAGATGCCCAGCAGCGACTCTCCCCACCTGGGGAGCTCTTACGACCGCGCGTCAAAGACAGCAGGGGCCTCCTCCAGGGGGGATCTGTGGTCCAGTCTGGGTCAAGGGTCAGGAGCCAGAGCCGAAGGGAGGAGCAGACCGTGGAGCCAGCGTCCCTCTGAACAATATTAAACCAGCTGGGTCGACAGCAAGCATACAGGTAGGAGAGGGCATGGCCTTTAGTTTTTATTTATTCATTCATTCATTGACAAAGACCTTACTGGTAGGCATAGTTCAACCAATGCATTTTATATTTATCTTCTAGCCAGAACTATTTGCAGACCTTATCCCTGGTTAGGCTTTTGACAAATAAAAACACATAATACAACAGCGTAAGCATAGGAACTAACAATAATATAGACACACAAAAGAACACTACAAACAGTAACTGAAATAGGACTAAAAACGATGATGAATAAAAAGCAAAAATGGTAAATGGACATGCATTTATATACGCCTTTCTAGTTTCCCCAATCACTCAAAGTGCTTGAACATGATATTAAAGACTTGTGAAACTCATTAACTGAAGAAAACTGTTGTTAATTACCCCTGCTGCATAATGTCACATCTTGAAAGGGGGTTTTGATTCAAATTGCAGTATTAAGCTGACTCAACACTTCTGTGTCACATTTTACAGCACTAGGCTTAGCACATGTATCATGGGAGCAGCAGTGCAATGGTTTAATAAGTAGAGCGCCCCAGTGGGAAGCCCAGCTTTTCTGCATTTAACATTTAGCATCCATCCCGACGAGGCAATTCCAAGTGAACTGCACCAGTAGACATAGAGAGAAATCATCATTTTTAAACATTGTCCTTATTCCTCTGCAGTTTCTCCTGGAGAACTTTAGCGCTTAATAGGAAACACTAGGAGTTTTATTTTCAGAGTTCATTCTTTATATATGTTGACTTAAGTATATTAGGAAATTGCTCATGTTTCCATGTTTAGCTGATCTGTTGTGCATTAAAGACTCTCTAAGTTTTCCTGGAAATGCATTTGAATTGGAAGGTTACCAATTGAACACTGTCTCTAGTTTCCCCATAATTGGTTCCAAATTACCTTGTAAGTTCTGGCAAACTTTTGGGAGATAATTTGGAAAATAGGCACCAATCATTTCTCTTAAGAAGATGAATAGTTCTGTAAAAAACAAAGGATTAAGTACAATCTTTCTTTTTCTTAACAGCACTCCATTAATCTCTCAATGGCACAAGGAGGGCCAAACATCAGTCTCCCATCAACTCATGGCTTCCATCATCTCCAAAAGCCAACATCTACAGCTTTTACAGCAAAGAAAAGAAAAATAGCAGTTGCAGCCATATAAAACAACAAACCACAGACCTGACATCCTCCCCCTGACCCTGAGTGTGCGCGGAGACGTGAACAACTCTGCCTATCCGGAACTTTCTCTGTCCCAAAAGAGGCATAAAAGGAAAGACAGTGCCTGTACAGTGTTTTTGGAGGTCGCCTCACCAGCCCATGTTTCCTCTTCTGCTTCTCGTGTTGGATGTCTTATAGTGTAATCCCGAACTTGACAAGGGAGAGGCTGGCATGCTGGGGACGGCTGGGGATTTTCTTGCGTGCCAGAGAGGGTTTAAAGAGAGTTTCAGAGAAAGAAGGACTCAAGTGTTGAGAATGCCTTTCTCAGAGGACCATCACAGTGACCACAATGGAACTGGATTTATCGCTTCTACATCATAATTTCAACCATCACTGTAAAAACAACCCAATCTTCAATCAACAGCAGTACAATGTTAACGATGCATCTTCACAGAGCTGGATCTTCATGCAGAATTCTTCACAGACTAAAGGACCTTCACCTTTTAATGTGACCAATAACAGGAAGCGAATTAACACCCTTGCTGACTTAAGATATTTGCTCATATTATTATTTTCTCACATATTTTCTTTGAAGGCCATATGTGTGTTTTCAGATTTTCTCACATAAATATACAAAACCATACAAAAACATGCACATTTTTAACTTTTGGTTTATTTTCAACCCGTGTCACCACTTCCTGGCATGCAGCCTCAAACTGGATCTAATTAGACGTTTGGCGAACATTTGCATGTTTATAAGTAATACATAAAGAGCACTTGAAAGATTGTGACTCAGCATGCTTAAAGGATTGCTAGTTGGCTGCATTTAAGGAGCAAAATCACACACACACACACACACACACCCACACACACACACACACACACAAATACGTTCTGACTGACCGGGACCTTATTTACGTTTTTTGCTATTTTCTTCAGTTATTTTGATGCTTTGTAATTCGCTTCCTGTTCTGCATTATCCTTTCCCTTTCTGCTCCACCATGACAAAAAAATCGTACTTTGCACGCAATGAAATGCATTGCACATGTAGAAAAAAAACAGGAGTGAGGGTATTGTTTATAACCTCCAACCATGCTACAGTTTCCATGGTGCTTTGTTTCACAGCTGTTTTTTGTCCTCATTCATGTTTTTTGAGAGAGCCATAGTAAAGTGGAGTTTCCATTTGAAATGAAAATTGGACTCTGGTTTACCAGCAAACCTGGCCCGGCAAGTCAGACTTGTTGTTGTTGTTGTTGTTGCTGTAAATACTTTGTACATGCCAGCCAGTCATAGGAATACCTGAGACTCCTAACCACCAGAAACTGACAGTTTTCTGACCGGGTTCGCCGTGCGAATCGTCCCAGCTTATCTCCATTTCTTATTTCTATAGAGGTGTATTATTTTGTTACATCATAAAAATATCAACTTGCGGTTGGTATGTTGGAGCAATCTCTCATTAGAGAGTGCCACTGCAGCAATGGGGGTGCTATAGACACCAATTTAGTAGTGGCTAGTAATAAAACAAGGTGGTTTATTGAGGTAAAAGGTGCATATGTATGACCGAAACATTGTCAAATATTTAAAAGACAACATTTATTACAGTAGGTGTAAACTTTGATCCCACATCAAGATTTATGAATGTTGCTATTGAATGCAGCTGAGAATTGCTTGATGGCTTGAATTCCCCCAATCTAACACGACTGCATTCTTTGCTTATCTGACAAGCTCGTGTAACCATAACTGTGACAGTGAGGGAAATCTGTTGAAGAGCTCTTCGTCCTCCACCTGGGTCCTCCACCCTGCTCGGGACGGCCTGTTACATGATCAGTTCTCCTGTATTCTACCAGCCAACATCTAGCTGTAGTATTTATTAATCCAAACATGTACAAGTTCTGCTTTGTCACTTTACTGTTTATGCAAGCAGGAGATTATATGCAATCAAAAAAACTGTCCCCCCATGCAATGGCTGTAAATATGTCAGGCTGTACATACAGATCGTCGATAAATAACTAAAATGTTTGTTTACCTTCCGAATGCTTATTTTCACTAATGTTCATTTCCATGACTTTAACTCTTTTCTATAAGTATCTATATAGTATGTTCATCTGTGCCTTGAGATACAGTAAGAGCGGTAGATTGATTGTCCCAAAAAACTCAGACTTGCACCATATTCTTCCTATTGCTGTGCATACAAATGACATGCATAACTGATTGTGAGGTTCTTTTTTATTACTTTATAATAGTTTCTTAAGAGGAATTTTAGTATGGAACATCGTAAAAGTATTTTGGTTTAAGCGTAAGAAGAGGAACTCCTCCCTGAGGGATGTCAAAGCAAGGTTTCCTGAGAAAAAGCTCGTTCTTTTTTCTAACCCAACTTCAAAGTAACCTTTTAAAAAAATATAAACCACACTGCCCAAAAAGCTATGTCCTTTGGATTTGTCTGTGAGAGTTGCTGGGTTGCAGCGCAGCCTCAGAAAGAATTGCCATGTGGCCTCTTCAGGGCCACTGCTGGCTTTATGATGGAGCAGAAACAGAACAGTTCAGAGCTCTCAGTGCACATGCCAAGACTCCATGATTGTAAAGTCTTTCTGTGCTTTCTCTGTCATTGTTTCTGCTACCAAATTAACAAGAGACGAAAGCCCCAATCTGGCATCTTTTTCAACCCATTCCAATTTTCCTTTTAGTCATTTAGAGCGGTCAAATGTCCTTTCCTCTCATATCGTACTTCCTCTGCATCTTCCTTAGATTCTTGTTTCCTAAAGCTTAGTCCTAAACAGCGGTGATATGTGTTGTAGGTTCAGCGAGTTGTTTTATTGAAGGCCTGTCACCAGACGCTGATGGGCAGCTCCCTGGGTAGCTCAAAGGTCAAAGGTCAGGGCTGCATCTAATCCTGTCTCTACTTCTTGACTCAGGGTTTTCTAAATACAGGAGAGAGGAAGACCGACAGCTTGGCAGCCATATCCACTTTAGGGGTAATTAAAACAGCCGAATGTATCGAATGTCCAGTTCTGCCTGCGCTCGGGCTGCCAGAGTTACACGTGGTGTGGTGATCCATCCGTGTGTTGTTATTAATATGTCAGTGAGGGCTCTAGTTTTAAAGCCCGACATGTGAACTGGTGTTTTGTAAGCTGCTGCAGATCCCGAGTAAGAAGGTGCTGACTGACACACTTGCACGTGTGTTTGGCAGAGTTGGCAGGCAGGACCGGAGATAGTTTTTTTTCCAGGCTGACATCACCGTGGGTCAGGATTACTGCATATATCAAGTCGATGATGCAAGTGCTAACACGAATGCCCTCCTCAACATTTATCCTGCCTTACTTCCTCCATGTGTCAGCTATTTCCCTCCGGCCAATAAATAAAAGCGTTACAGGCAGACAATGCTCCAGTTTCAACCGTCCTCACTGCTTACTGCGTAACCTTTATCCTTTCTCTCTTTCACTCTCCTTCATCCTTCAACCTTTCTTAGCTTCTGCTCTTAAACCTGTCTCACCCCTCCCCCCCCCGAGGAGAACATTCGAGCCTGGGGTCCCAGGAAGAGCTCAGCTGTCGGAAACTGTACGTTTTATGACGCGTTGGAGGGTTTCCCCCCCCATACACCGGCTTCAAAGAAAGTGGGGCTTTTTTAAGGGCAAAGTTGAAACTCCATCCTTCAGTATGCATGATGCCTTCCTTCCTTACAAGGCCCCAAAGTACACTAACACCCAACTGTACATTCACTCCGTCCACTGAAACCTAGCAGGACTATGTGAACCAGGATAAGGAACACTGTGAGCCTCTACCGTCCGATGTGTGGGCTACATGCCACTACTCGCATGTGATGGGTCTTATTCGTTGCGAGAGACAGTAAAGTGTTGACATAGTGGAATGCATTGACTGGTCATCTGGGACTAGAGTGAAGACTTTACAGGTTTCAAGATTTCAATGGCTTGTAAAAAAACAGCTGGGGGCTCTTTCAGAGGTTTGGTCGGTTCCTCTCCTCCCTGAATCATGGCAGTTTTGCAGAACATTGATTGAATTAGAGAATCAGTGTAATAGCTGCTGCAGGAGCAGAATATTTAGGACATGGCTGTGAACGATATGATGGAAAATCCGTACCAGGACAAAAGGGGGTTTAACAGTGGAGAGCAAAGTGGCTGCTTCCGCCTTCCTGCTCAAATGCCAACTAAAGAGTTAACATAAATCCTCTTAAGCTCTGGTGGGTTATGTATAAACATCCGTTATTTACAATTCATTGTTTTTCCCCTTTTATAAAGTAGACTAGAATGTACTTAGTGGAGATTGGAATGGCGAGGAAGAAATGGCGAGGAAGAAATGGCTTTCGGGCAGCGATCGAGCCCTTGTCCTCAAAGGCCTCCATTGTGAAGCCAGGGTCATGGTGTCATTGGATGGCGTAGGCTGTAATCTGCACTTAACCAGCACTTAACTTTAAGACCTCAAACGATTAATACCCCTTAGTCAAAAAGTTTCCTCTTTTGTGTCCCAGAATTGTACATTAACAATTTTGCAGTAGATATTTGCTGAATGTTCCACCTTCAGATATGTTGTGTTTTGCACCAGCCAAATTAGAGTATTTAAGAATCATCTTGTAGGTAAAAGTAAGGTAATGGTGTGCACTCAGTGAATTAATATTTTTTGAGGGATGGCACCCTGTTATGCCTACATCTCAGCCTTTTAACTTTGTGCCAAAATCATTCCACAGTATTTACGGTTTACAGTAAGAGACGGGGCCCATGCTTCCCCAGGTGGACACCCCGTCTCCAAGATACTGAAATGAATGGGGAATTTTCAATTTAAGGGTTTTCTTTTTTTTGTTTTCTCTTTAATTGTATTTCTTTGTTAAACAAAAGATGTCTTATTTTGGAAGCTATATCGGATAGATTTTATTTAAGGAAAGTCTTGTAATTTTGTAAAGTGGGCCTTATTATTGAAATATATTAAGTATTTGTCCATCTTGATTATAAGAATGATATTTTTTGCAAGATAATGTATCGTCCTCGTTGTTGTTACACTCCTGGAGAGTACTTCTTCCTGTATTTTGTGTTTGTTATTGTAATGCAAGACATTTCTCACGACCTGGAGACATGATGGCACAGCACAGATCAGAGAGTGAAGCCAGGGTTGTGTCGTAGTCATTGAAGAATGAGAGCTATGTGCATTTTATCAGGGCCTAGCAGGTTTGCAGTGCAGAGCGGTTCAACATGTGTTGTCCTGTTTTTATCTTGGACCATTCAGCGCTCCTCTTCGCTGCTCTGTCCTCCCTCGCTCCTAAATTCAGGGTTCGTTCATCTTCTGTGCTGTATGTTTGAAAGTGCTGCCAAAGAAAGAAGCGTGCAGGCCCCAGACACTCATGTATATATAAACACACACAAATAACCTAATAGGAAATATTCTTTTTCAAACCTGTAACTGGATCTTATCTCCTTTACACACATACATGCACAGAATCAAGAATATCAGGCCTGTACAATCAGCTGTTTTTATTTTATTTCCAAGTGTTTATAAGTTCATTTTGTGTGCAGGAGAAGGAGACTGACAGACAGGTGTCAAACACAAAACTCTATGTAATGAAATCAGATCAAAAGGGTTTTATGATTTATTATTGCTTCTCAGTGTGTCAGCAATGCCAGGTGGACTGTGTGGGAAGGCTTTTTTTTTCCGTTTTAGACTTAATACATTGTGCATGTTTTAACCTTACTGTGGCTGGCGCACTCTGCATGTAGGTCTCTTGAAGCTGCCAACTGTACAGCAGACCATATGTATTCCAATAAAAATAAAAACCAACCTGTTTGTAACACGTCTCCATGTTGGAACCTGTGTCAGTATGTGAGTGGGATGCTGATTGTGTGTAAAACCCAACCATGTATGTTAATCTCTTTCATGCTTTTTGCTGAACAAGCTCAGCAAGTTTTGATTTCATAGCGGTGTCTGTCTCCAATCCCCTGGTTAGGTTTGAACAAAGCAGAAAGAATAGCAGCTGACGGTATGCAAAATAAGCAGGCAGACAAATGAGCCACATTTGGTCAGGTACTAGGAGGAAAACCACAAGCTGTTGTGGAATGCAAAGTCAGCCCACAACTTTCTCTTAAACTGCTACGCCTCACTTTATGAAAGGCAGCATTTCTGTTCCTGCAGATGTAGTTATATTAAAATAATCCTCTAATCTACAAGATCTAGTGTGGTGAATCTGATGTAAAATAACCAACCTCTGATCATTTAGTGATTTTATTTTCCATCCGAAAGGCTTGGTGAATCCCAGGAGAACGTTTTTACTGGTGAAACTTTTTACACTTTACCTCAAGCTGGTAATTTCCAAACTTTTCCAGAACAGTTTTAAGAACAAGCCTAAACTTGCTGAATTCAGTTGCATGGCCTTAATGTGTAGGGGTGGAGAGTTACGGAGCAAAGATCGGTACACTCCCAGTGCGCAGCTGCATTGCATTCTGGTCCATTGAGGCTTAAAGTGGGCAACACTTCCTCATCTGGGATTTGATAGTTAAAATGTCACGCTAATAGTCCCAATGATATCAAATTGTATATTATCCTTCTATTTAACTATATATATGTATATAAACAAACTATTTAAGAGCTAAATATTAAAAGAAAATGTTGAATTCCTGATAATTTGAGATGGGACAGTAAAAAAAAGTTTTTTTAAATTAACCACAGCTGAATTTTATTAAACATTATGCATGCTTAAATAGGAGAAAATCCCTTGTTAACATTATTAGTAACAGCTGTGCTTTACCTACTGAAGTTAGCTGTGCTTCCAAATAAGGCCTATTTTACATCCCAGATGATTAGAGTCTCAAGGCCTCGTTCAGAGTAAACGGTAAGAGCCACAAGATAAATAAATTCATTCATTCATTCATTCAGGGGTCATGAATAAAAAATGGTTGAAACTCGGGGGTTAACGCTGTCTCCTGCTTGTGCGGTTTAATCTGTCCCAAGTTCAGATGCAGGGAGCTACCCTAACACAGCGGTGCCTGTTTAGACCCTGGTACTCCTGAGCCTCAGCACCAATGCCTGACCTGAATTAGTGCTGTGAAGTCAACCATGGAAATGACTCAGTGGCACTCCAGGCGGGTGGAGGAGGAAGAGGAGGAGGAAGATGGAGAAATGTAAGCAAGAAAGAGGAATCACTGACTAGGCCTACAACCAACCCAACCCAACAACAGGTGCCATAGGAAAGAGTGAGAAAGCTGCCTTATTGTCCTTAAGGAAAAGCACATATGTAAATAATCAATGATGATTTATGAATTCCATTTATCTGTTTTGATTTCAGCTTCTGTGTTGTGCGTGTTTTTTCACTGTCACTCTCACTCAGCCATCTTAAATGTTATTAGTAACACATTTGTCATTTCCTTCTGTGAAGAGTCAAAAAGTACTTTTAAGACTGCCAAAGACTATTAAAGTTACGCGAGCTCAAGCCTAACACAAACCCTAACACTATAACATTTGGCTAAAAATGCTATATCATTTTAAAGCAACATAACTACAAAGGAATCACATACCCTTAGGGATAAACAAAGCTAAAATACTGAAAGATGAAACCATTGTAGTCTCCATATCATCTGTCTTTATGTCATGGATGATGTCCAATGTGCTTGTGAAACAGCACGTGGGAGGTGTTTGTACTAGTGTACATTCCACTCCACACCTATGATTCACACGAGATGTGCTCAGACACGCTGTGCTCTCATCAAAAGGACTTTAATAACTCCCTATCATACTTGGTACATCTCTGCCTTTCTATAAAGTAATCAGTTGGTGTGGGCTTGAGGCTATTATGAAAAATAACCTCACTAGTCAACAGTAACACACTGCTCTGAGCCTATGGTTTAGGTGAAAAATACCCGAGTGCCGCAGTCCACAACCCCAGCTCCAATTACTGTTGTTACATCAAACATCTCCTTTGGTCACGATAATAATAACCACATCTCTGGGGGAAAACAAGGCCTGTGACGCTGGAGAGTGCATGGAAACAGAGGGGCACAGAGCCCTGAAATACAACTCCACAGAACCATTTTAATCTCCCCCCCTCCTTCAGCAGATCTCCCACTATGTGGAGCTGCTGCCAGGGACCCTCATCTGTCCCTCACGCACACAGTGCCACAGACCCTGGGACGGGGCCAGGTCTGCAGCGAAGGAGGGTCATCGGCGGGTCAAAGCAGCCATGTTCATTTTGAACATGCATGTGCAAGTACAGAAACTACACATCTGCAGGGGATAGGAGAGGAAGCATTTTGCAACATAAAACATCTGCATACAAACCACATAACTTTTAAAAAAGAACACGCAGATACCAAGAAACAATTTCTGTCTTCTTTTAATAACAAAACAACTGACAATATAAAAAAGTATGTGATAACAGCCATAATAAAATACTTAAACCGCTATGGCAACAAAAACATTCACAATTCTCTCAACATATCTTTATTTTTTAGCTTTTAATACAAACTATTCACTACACTCTGCAACCTAAGTGGTAGAAAGTAAATTTAGGAGGCGTACAACTACAGTACATAGCAATGTTTTAAGACAACCAAGACAAGGCATTGAGGTTGAGACTGTGCTACTCGGTTGGTTATCTGTTTTACAATATGATATCTGGCTCAATGTTGTGTGTACATTTAGGATTTAGACAAGGGCACATAAATAGATATTGGGTTTTGCAGACATGCTCCACATGGAATAAAATACACTGAATCACTCCAAACATAAAGCCATGCTTCGGTTTTTAAGACTGGAACATAACATTTAGGATAGATTAGTTATTACATCACTATGTAACAAAATGGGAATTTATTAGTCATCCGTTAGCATAGCCCAGTCTTTGTAGAAGGTTACATCTGTCTCCATATTTAGCTGGAAATGTCAGCAGTCACTAACACCCCAAAATAAGTGTTTAGAACTGAAATACTCCATACAAGGAATCTCAATTTCACATCATAGCCAGAAAACTATTTCTGTGCTTTATTACTAGAGCAAATGCAATAATGCTAAGTGTTGTCAGGGTCTTCCAGGATCACGTTCAGAAATGTCGACAGTTTATGGATTTGTTTTTTCTCATTAACTGTTGAAGTTGGTCTCTAAGTCCAGAGTTGGCAGTTACTATGAGAGGACATTTTAGACACTGGGAGTGGGCGGAGCCTGCTGAGGGTTGCTGGCCGTTGTGGGAGTGGCCTGTCGGGGAAGTGTGTACATGGCACCCAGGAACTGATCTGCGATGCGCCCGGCCTCCCGGAGCCCGCTGAGCAGGGCGCCGTGAACTGTAGCGGGGTAGTTCCTGATCGTGTGCTCTCCGGAGAAGAAGAGACGAGGAACAGGCTGAGAGGAAAAAGAAAGAAAAACACATTAAGATCTAAGTTGGATTGTTCCTAACATAATAAGGGATTAAAAGAAAATAAGGGCGAAGTTGACAGAGGAAAAAGTGTGGTAGTCAACTGCCAGAACTCATCATCCAACACATAAATATGACTCAATCAGCATGCCAACATCAAAACAGCGGGAAAAACATTTGTGTGGAGAAGAAACGGCTCTGCTTTGGTTTGGTTGAGTATTGTGGGCAGGCTGGGATGCCTGTTCTCCTTCGCTTTCACACACAATAAACTGACATTCTTACCCAAACACAAACTCAAGACTCAGGATTGTGTAAAATGTAAACACCAAAATCACAAGAAAACTCAAAGGCAATTTCTTTGAAACCATTAAAATGCCTTTATTGTAATAGCATAGTCGTGTAAGACCTAAAAACAAACGCCAACATTTTTTCTTTTTACTTCTGACAAAAGGCTTAATGCCGAAACGTCATCAAACATTAAAATGAAAGGCATGTTAATTGTTTTAAGGATGGTTCCTTGGAGTTGTCATTTTTGGTGACTATGGATTCTGTGGAGTTTGAGTGCTCACCTGTGAGGCTCCTGGTATCGCAGGGCCAGGCGTGATGGGCTGTGCCATGAGGTCATAGTCGTTGCCCGAAGAACCTGCAGCAACGTACGAGTAGGAGCCGCGGGCCCAGGGGTCGGCACGCCAACGAGTGACCACGGTTTCCTTTGGCTGCAATGAGGAGAAAACAACAAAAAGGTACTTTTTAGGAGTTTCCATCATGATATTAGAGGGACATGTAAACAGCTGCAACACTGGCCTCCAAGCATATGATTTGATCAGATTTGAAACCACAAGCAAATGATTTATAATGACACATGGTTTGGATATAACTCCATATGCGCCTGCTGTGTAAAGTGGTGCTGGTTATGGGGATCCATTCAGGAACGGGTTTGACATTCCAAAGATGCAACCAGAAAATTATGGATCATAACAAATAAAACTCTCCGTTCCTTTTCTGTAAACGACAAACATAATGAATTGTATTTGAACAAAACTTCCAGCTATTTCGAATAGTGTGCTTTTGGGTAATAGACAATTGGTATGTGGACTTGTAAAAGCTGAAGAAAAGACAGACAATCAAATGTCAATAGTAATGGCGATGCACTGATAATACTAGGCAGTGTGAGGCTGTTCATAGATGAGGCACAAATGTGTACCTGTGGCACAGCGCTGCTTCCAAATATTCCTTTGAGGATGGCCAGGCAGCGTCCAACGATCACGTCATCGCTGATGTTCTCCATGATGCCAGCGGCCTCACCCGCCATCAGAGCCAGTAATATCGGGGCTGAGAAAACAGACGGCACAATTGGTTACCGGATATACAGGAAATACATCTTAAAACCACAACACCCTACATTGTAAAAACTAAAAAAGGGATTTCTCACCTTTGTAGAGGTTCCAGAAGAGGAAGAGTTCGCCCCGACTTGCTGTGGTGGAGCCGACATGACCGAAGAGGTTGACACTGGGATCCCAGAACACGCGGTCAAAACACAACACCACCTTCAGACAGGAGGGAGCACAAACAAAGAGTCGCAAAACAATCACAGTGCTGATTTTAATCAGAAGCTTCATGTCCTGTGGAGTAAATGTCAGTTCCATTTACTGCCATGGCTTTATGGTTATACTGTGTGAATGGGAGAGCGCCCTCTGCTGGAAAGATGGCATACTAGCATCTCAGATTGCATAATAATGCAGTATTCTCCTCTGTGCTGCAGTAGAATTAGGAGATGAACCACTCTGCTGCAGATGATGCTCAGTAACAGAGATAGAGAGAGCTGGTGGGTCAGTAGTGACGCACAATGAGCACTCTGATCCGGTTACGCACAAAGTGGGAAAAAGCACCTTTCATTTGCACGCCATCCAGCTTCAATTGCCTCCCCCATAATTTACACATTGATAATTCCTCCCTTACATCCCACCCTCAATCCTACGTCTGAGCACAGATAACATCACTTAGGCACAGAAAACTACTAAATTCCAAATACTTGTTGTTTTTTCCCTCCTCTACCACTCAAGGTCAAGTTCCTAGCATAAGGACACTGCAACAGAAAGAGGAGTAGGAGGACTCTAAGGAACAGAATGCTCACTCCTGCCAGAAGCACACTACATGATTTAAAACCTGACTGAAACAGCGTGACTCACAAGACTTGAGAGTTTGCACTGGTCTGCACAAAATGTGGTACATCACATTTGGCTCACATTTTCCTGTAGTAGGTGTGGGGGTTACAATCTCTAGCACTAACTTATTGATTGTTCAGGGACATCTTAACTCATTTCGAATTTCGACAAATCAGAATGAGATGCTGTAATTTGCTTAAAATAAGCTAATTAAGGAAACGATCTCAGTCTGACAAATTCTAAGCTCCATACCTTGTTGAGGTTGCCGAAGCCCATCCTCTGAATAGCAGCTGTCTTCCACTCGGGCAGAGGGGGAACAAACTGCACAGCAGGGGGCTGCTGCTTCAGCACCCCGAGAGGCAGGGTGCACAGCACAGCGTCACACTTGTATATGAAGGTCTGGGTCGTGGAGCGTGTGTTGACTGCTATCACCTCACAGCCTGGAGAAAGAACATTTGAAAAACAGTTTTACACACATTTCACATCCATATACTGTATACATCAAATATGAAATCCATAGTGAAACTTGTGGCCACATTTTGGCAGATGAACACGTACCAGAGGCCGTATACCGGACCTGCCGCACTGCTGTGTTTAGTTTGATGTCCAAGCCCTCAGCCAGGGCCACAGGAACACAAGAGTAGCCATTCCTTACAGTCAGGTGGCTGCCAGTGAACTCAAAGTCATCATCCTGTGGAGAAAAAAAGTACCTGTCACCGGTAGCACAATAACTTAAGAGGCCTTTGAAATACAAGACCGTTTTCAGGACAGTTATTAGGTTTCAAATGGGGACATGTATATACCTGATCCCAATGCTTGAGAGAAAGGGTGGAGAGGGGTGTAGCGTTGGCAAACTCTAAGTTGGCAAAGTGCCAGTCTAGGATCTGCCGATCCCTGGATGACAGGTAAACATCACTGTGGGAAAAAAAAGAAAGCAAAGAAACACGGTGAGGTATTCTGACAGCTAATCACACTTCAGAGGGACAGGTTCACTCATGCACACGGTGAAAGAGCTTAACTCTAAGTGGTGCAAACGTAATAACACATACTGGGACACATAGCATTACCTTGAAACAAAAATAATATGCAAATGACCAAAGGAGATACACAGGTAAACATCTGTTGCCAAGGGCTGCAGGGCTCCAAGAAACAATTCTCTTCCATAACCATTAAGACTATTTTCACTTCAGGGCAAAAGGCAATGCTCTTTTCACATAGCCACTTAGCATAGCATAGTTGTGAGTGTAGGATGTCATTATTTAAAATATAAATAACAAATAAGTACATTTTTATAACTTCTATAAAGTCTTCTATCTAATAAATTGTGACCAAATAAGAGTGTGATTTAACCATTAATCAAAATAGTGTTTGCATGCAGGGAAAAGAGGAGTAAACAAATACATTCTGGCATTGTCATAGTGTACGTATATGATACCAAATAAAAAGAGAAGGAGTAGCAGCTCGGGAGATTATGCTGAAACTTCAGGAGGATTTGTTACCTGGGTGGATTGGCCTCGAGCTCCTGCAGCTTCTCCTCCAGCTTCACCTGCGTCTCCACCAACTCATCGTACTCCTACACAGGGACAAAACACACAGCCGGATATAAAAAAAACATCTATGTAGCATTGATGCTTGAAATATGATTTTCCACATTAAATTCCAATGAAAGCTAAGGGCATAAAAAATCATTAAAAAAAGAAATTGAGAGAAAAAAACCTGTTAATTGTCTGGTATATTGCGTCAACTTCTTGTACATTTTCAACTCAAACTGATTTGAATGTTACAATATTACTACTATGCTAATACTTTTGTATTATTATACACTTGAAATGATTTCAATCCTTTAAAAAACGTAATTTCGCCTGACACTGAATTGTAGTCAGACGTCAGGAGCTGGTGAGAACTTTAACTATGTGAACGTGTGCTGCGTGCCTTGCGTGTATGTGCAGTAGGTACACACCCAGAGGGTTGAGGTCATGTAGAAAGGAGAAGCTGTTTTGACTGAGGGCTGACTCAACCTGTTCATCACTTCGCCACATTACAAACTACAGTCAATTCTGGTAATACCACCTACAACGCCAGGCCCCATCTCCACTGAGTCCAGTCTAAAACATTTTACGTCCTTATGACGTCTACAAGCCAGCGAGCTGACATGGGAAAATATTACAAAGGGCAAGACTACTGGAAAGTATGCACAGCAAAAGCATTCTGACCCACCCTTAAATCTTGTTATATGGTGTAGCCATGCATGTCTTAAGCACGCACACACACCCTTAAAGGGCTCATTCTGTCTTGTTGAAAGTGTGTGTCTGTGTGTACATCCGCAGACATGTGATTCAAAGACTTGAAGTGGTTTCTCACACAGCGGATGGGTCGCAGACTAATTCAGCTCAGACACCAGCTGTGTTTAAACCAACTAAAACCTCCCTCTAAAACACACATGTATCATTGGTGGAGGTGATTTATCTGAAGCAAAAATAAAACAGCAGCGCTGACTCTAATAATACATCCTACCGAGACATTAAACCACTTAAACACAGCCTGTCTGGTTTACTTAGAGAGCAAGGCATTACAATTCAGCAAGGCATCCACCCTGACCTAGAAGCCCATAAAACATCCATCACATTATAATACTGCTTCAAAAGAGTTGATCTTCGGAACAAATTCAATGCTTCTGTGTTGGATATTGTGGTGGTTGACCACTGGGCCTACAGGTACACATAACAATTATTCCTCATCGAATCAAATATTGCTTCAAAGTAGTTTAAACTATGCCAAAGGACAGCTATGAAAACCAGAAATACAGTTCAATAAGATGTAAACTACATTTCCTTTATGTTTTTCAGCCTAATATCAATCTGAAAGTGATGAAAACATCACATAGAAATGTGTTCTGGACAACAAGTCTGTATAACCTCCTACAGCTTTTAAATATGTGTTAAGATGTAAGGTGGTCTTTGATCTTCATTGTACCTTTTTTTATTTATTTTTAGAATCTTTAATGTTTACATTTCTCTTTCTGCAACAGTATTTGAGCTTACTTTGCAGTTCGCGGTGAGGTCACGGTTCTTGCTCTTCACCAGGAACTCAGCTGTGATATCTCTGGGGGGTTTGACGTCGCTGGCCTCTTTATGCTGCTGATGGAGCTCCTTCACCCGGTCCTTAGTGATCACCATCTAAAAAGGAGAGCAAAGAAAAGAGACGGAGGGGAAGAAAGTCATGAGAAGACGACGCAGATAAAGATGAGCCTCACATTTAAACTGTCTTTCAGTAATGAGCCTGCTTTTCCTCATAATGGCATTTTAGGACTGTCAGCAGCAATTTACACAAAGTGCATACTGTCTTTAAGCTTTATTAGCAAATCAATCCCGCAAACATAACTGACATAACAGCCAACAGATGTTTGCCAAAAGTAAACAGCAATTACATTTGGACAGTGAAATTGAGTTCCTTTAATCCCTTAATGACAAAACAATGGAAAATAAAAAGTCATATTCACCACTTTAGAAGATTTCCCTTTAAGTTGGATTAAAGAAAACGTTTATTTTCAAGTTGAAAAAGATGGAAACTACTCATAGCCGTTTACCCAAAATTAGAATATAGTCTTTTTTTCACCCCTCTTTACTACGAAATGTGTTTAGGACTCCTGCAGCCCCACACAAGGACGTGTGCTCACCTTGTTTAGCTGATCCCGAAGATCTTCCTGAGTCTTTACGATCTTCTTCCAGTGTTCTATCTGCTCATCTTTGACATGCTTCTCCTGCAGCCTGCAAACACACACGAGATTAGCATTTGGAGTGTTTTTGTGTATTGGTATAAACGTCCTCCTTGGGTACACATGTACAGGATAAACCCATCACTATCTCCTGTGTGAGCTCATGTAGTGAACACCATACTCACTGGATGACCACCTCCAGGGCTTGTCCCAAAGAAACAGGCTTGTTGTTGAGGAAGTTAAAGTCCAGCTGGTGGCTGAGGAAGGAGGTGGCCTCCAGCAACCTGTTGAACTCCTGCTCCACCATCTCATCCTTCTCTTTTGGCACCTGGACACACACATAATCACACAACAATCCATCAGTCACGCTAATGACAGCAGTAATGAATAAACAAAGAAACCGAAGGAAAACCATGTCAGATTCAAATAAAGCTTTAAAAAAAGAAAAGGCACAAATTATATTGATATGGCATTTATACATCACTATAATTCAACGTGTCATTTTGAATATGTGATAAATGTGTTATGTTAATAGACCAATACTTACACTTGTGCATCGTTCACCCTTGAATAGTTCACCAAAGGATTACCATGGAAGAGGTTGAGGAGGGGAGGGGGGAGAGAGAACATATGTGACCTGCTCTATCGAAATCAGTCGCATTGACCCGAAGACACATTTTGAGTTGTATACACTGTTGGAAAGAGGAGATTCCTAGCTTTCTAATGATATCAAGATTTTTGTTGTACTCCAAATATTAAGCAAAATATGTCACATTATATAATGACTGTCACCGAGTCATCATTTTGAGAAAAAGGCCTTCAAAGTTTCCTCTTCTCTGGAATCCATCGATCTGATTGATTATTAGCGGAGCAAATGATCAAAATAGTCCGGAGGGAAAATATTTCCGTTTGGATTACTGGTCTGGGGGAAGCTCGCGAGTGTGTGAGTGTATGTGTGTGTGTGTGTTTGTGTATTTTTGCGTTTGTGTATATTGTGTTCGTTTCCCGGGGAAAACACTCACGAGAAACACCGGCTGTTGTTATGCTTGCTGTGACGTTAAGTTACTCCGTTCTCCGCTTGTAAATATGCCGTTACAAGCTTCATAGTTGTATTTATCATCTAAATTTGCCGAAACAAGTTTAATATTCTGAAAGCCAAGACTTTGTTTAATTGAAATCAGATGAAAACAAACTGTAACGGACCCTGCCGTGTTATCTATGATTACTTATGCCTTACATTCATCATTTCAGCCGGAGGGAGGGGGAACTGCGCTACCGAACAGCAGATTGCGATTGAGAGGTGCCTGTCATCTTCCCTTTACAAGCTTCACAAATGTATTTATCGTGTGATTTTGGAAATAAAAGTTTCATATTCTGAAAGCCAAGACTTTGTTTATTTAAAATCAAACAAAACACCCGAACCCCGAAAAAATAGTTTTTTCCGCAAATCCACGTTTATTTTGAAATGAGCCGTTGCGACATCCGACTGATTTCGATAGAGCGGGTCACATATTCAGTAAACAACAGTTTAACCTTGATCGGGTTTGCACAAAAGTAAAACATGAACATTTCATTTGCCTTTTCCTGCGGAGGAGGAAACCAGTTACACATGATGTTGATGCTTCAAGAGCCCTGTCGGCTAGTCCCCACTTCAATGGATTTGCCCCAAACATGAACCTAAACATCCTACTACTGTGGCTGCCAGTTGACACACAGAACACAAATGTGAGGGGAATATTTTCAATGTAATGGCATTAGGCAATATCTGGTGTCTGCTCTTACAGGAACTGAAGCTGTGGTTGATGACACGCAAGGGTAAGCGGTAAAATGAGCGCGTCATTCTTTGTGTGTTTGTGGCTCGTGTAAAGCCAGATCCCTGCCTCAGGACAGGAGTATAGCTATAAACCCAAACACAGAGCATTCATATCCCGAGAGGAAACAACTGTGCATAAGTAAACATCTTCTCTTAAAGGAAGTAGACAACACAAGGTCCTGGTTAACCATGTATAATTCAGCTAAAGCCAGTGGTTAGCTGTTTGATCATAGCTACAATGTCGTAAGTAGACATTTTTCAGGAATCAGAAAATTAAGTATTTTTGCAATGTCTGTTTATATTTAGCCCCTAAGGAGGTATCCCTGGATTCTACTTAGTGTGAGAGCCTGCAGAAGAGCTTTGATGTTGCTGTGTAATGGAACTGATAAATAAATTTTATTATACTCACAGCCTGGCCATTTGCTTCATACAGTGGACACTTCTGTTTGATCTTGGCCAGCTCCATGTTCACCTGCTTGCTGATCACTGCCATGGGGTTCCCTCCTGAACAAGCACACAGTTGACATTGACACAACGTAAACATGGACAATGTCACCCTCTACAGGTAGGTGTTAGTAACTGTTGAATTGCATTCGAGGAATATTTTAACTTGGTTAAAAGCAACTGCTTCTTATTTTGCATGAATAATATGTCACTAGATAATGAAGATTTATAGGAAAAGTAAAAAATAAGAAAATTACTGACCAGCTTACTTTTAATGCAAGGTAAACATCCTGTATTATTTATTTGTATTTAACTTACTATCAGGGACTTTTTCTGACTGCCAATCTATACCAAGGACTTCCTTAGAAATGTAGCTTGACAGTCATTGTTTAGATTTTAAGGACGTTTTGGCATGTTACTGTTGTGATTGACTTCTGTATTTACCATTAAAAGAATATCAGAATCTTACCCAGCCCTGTCACCACCATGGCCCCCAGATCAGCGACATAATTGCCCTTCCTAAATGTTGCCACTCTGCCTCCAACACGGTCCTGCAAGGAAAAAGCGAGGATAGTAAAGGTCACTCAACTTGCTAAACCATTTGTATTTGTTATGCACCAATCTTACAATGCGATCAATTGCGAAAATACAGTAAATGTTTTACAATGATTGAATGATGTATACCAAAGCTTGTTAAGAAGATGTTACAAAACCACCTAATACCTGAAATAAAACATTGATAGAAACCCTGTTGGTGACCTACCCTGGCCTCCAGTACTGTAACGTCCATCCCGAAGCTCTGCAGCTGCCTGGCTGCAGCGAGGCCAGACACACCTCCACCAATGACGATAACCTTCCCGGTCTTCTTAGCTGCAACAACAAGCAGGGAGTACATTAAGAGGGTATTCTTATACTTCTGACCATTCCCAGGTCAATGTCTGTGAAGGATTTAGTTTACAAGAGTGAACTTACTGGGTAATGGCTTGACCCTCTTGTAAATGCCAAAGTTAACGAGACCATGCCGTTCTAAGTAGCTGTGTATCCTGTGGACCAGCACAGCATCACCTGAAAGGAAAGCAACATTTCATCAAATCTCAATTTATGTGTAACAACAATATTCTTACAAAAAGAAAGAGAAATAAAGGAATTAAATTAAAATATAAATGACTCACTGTTGTACGGAGCTTCAAGCTGTTGTGCAGTGGCCTCAAAGGTCAGCTGGATTTTAGGGTTGTCCAGCCACAGTTGGAGCTGTTTGAAGTTAAGATTAATTAAGAAAAAGTAGTACATACGTTTAAAACCATAATAACATAGTCCTTCTTTTTTTAGTCTTGCGTTTATCCCAGTGTTTACCGTTCGGTTGCGGATGAAGAGGAAGACCTTCTGAGTCTGCTGGGGTCCGCTGATGATGTCAGGGAAGCAGGCTGCCTCCTGGGATGTCATACGGTCATGAGGAAGACGGCTCTGGAAAGCAGCTCCTTCTACACCTTAACAAGAAAATACATATAACCATACTATTAACATCATTAGGTGTCATTAAGGATTCATTTAGGACCAAAATATGGAGATTTAATATGCGGTGAGCTGCTACATTAAGTCCAAAACTAGGCAATTATCAGACTGTGAAAAACACAGCCTATTAGATTTAGTTTATTTCCTCTGTTTTATGCCACTGCTTTGATATGATGCATCACATTGAAGACTCACCAGATGGCTCCTCTGGTTCACTGTCATTCTCCTCCTCTGGTGGTGGAGGTGGTGGAGGGATTACTTGCTTCCTCTCTTTCTCTGCCTTGGCATTCCTCTCTTCCTCCGAGTAATATTCGTCTTCCGACAGATTGGCCAGGCTTTCGTCCATCTCGCGGTATTCCACCTGCTACGTTAGGCACAATAAAAGCAACATTAAAACCGGCTTTGCCATGGATTGGTCGGTGAGCTCCCACATCACCACAAAACCTTTCTGGGTATAAGAAAAATACACTATTAATATCACACCGATTAGATTATCAATCAATCAATCAACAACTTTATTAATCCCGCAAGGGGCAATTGGTTATGAGAATCTTATGTCATGTACACATGCAGGAACATACAGGAATAAAGCACACTGATACCCCCGGGAGCCTGGATGTGGATCATTCCAATATACACGATAAATAGTTCATAGCATCACAATAAATAAATAAATAATCAAGTTAAAAAAACCTATCAAGAATTAAAAGGTTTGAGTGCAGAGGGGATGAATGATTTTGAAAAGCGAGATTATGAGAAATTACCTGTTGTGCATTTCCACTGGGGTACATATAGAAAGTAGGAACTTGTGACGTTAGGTAGATAGCAATATGGCATGTAATGTTTAAATTATGTTTAAAGCAAACAAATGGTCATACAATACCATGAATAATAATTGTTCACCATCATCAGTTTTGGCAGTATGGAGGAAGGAGAACCCTTAGATATTTACTTTAGCTCGCTTGCGACGACTCGTTCTGCGAACTTCAGCTGCGTCTTGCTCTGCCCCCCCGGGGCCTGCTTGGTGAGGCACAGGGGCTCCTCCAGGCTCCCCACTAGGGGAGGACCTTTCCTTTTTCTTTACATCCATAGGGCCTGCCGCAGAGACAGATGGACCAGTCTGGGCATCAGCAACGCCTACCCTTTCCGCTCCCGCTGCTCCCGCAGCTCCCACAGAAGACGATGTGGAAGAGGAAGAGGAGCCAGCATCTGACTTCTTGCTAGACAGCATCATAGACGATGTTGGAGCCCTCTCCTGAAGAAAGAGGGAACCACATTTTGAGGGGAAAAAACATAATGGAACAAACAGCACAAATTATGTTTTTGAAGGGATACGGTCCAAAAATAAATTTAAAAAAAGACATCAAACTATTATTTATAAAAAGATGAAAATGATGAAGTGTAGGCTTTGGGTGCTGGAAAAAAAAAGAAGAAAAAAAAGAACCTTTTAAAGCATTCCCAAATGTGAGTGAAAGCCTACGAAATGGTCAGTTCACTGAATTACTAGTGGTTTTCACATAAATTAACTCACTAAACATTGTTTACACCCCATAAGTCTACTGGTCACTTGCTTTGCGGGGCAGTGAATGCACCTGCAACAAAAGGCTAACCACCACCAAATACTCCCTGGCTTTGGGAGATGCTTCCCCCAAAAATGGCACATTTGCATCACTAGATGTTTAAAGATACGTCAGCTAACGGTGTATGCATGTCATGATTTATGAAATGAGGGCTCCATGGTTATAATAACCTTTTCCTGTTTTACCCATTTCTCCGGGCACCTGGTAATATCCATTCAAACACTAAAAAGAAATGAAGACAGAACCAGAAATATGGTTACGAACAGGACCAACTTTACAACAAATGTTGGCCTTTCACATCACATTGAAATTAAGCGATACCTGTTTGAAAATGTGTTAGCAAATATCATCTGAACAAGACCATCAGATAAAAGGAGTAGCTCACTGCTTTATCAGGACTCAGCCAATTGAGGTTACCCACTCGAAAAAAACTTGAAAAAGCTGAATGTGTAATGAACCCGGGTGTTTTATTAGTAACTTGAACAGGACAGTCATCTTGTGCCGAGAGCGTTTGTAGTTGCTAGATATCAGTCCTGGTCAAATTGACTTTGTTAGCTAGCAAGTAAACTGCAAAGCTAGCAACAGAATGCTAGCTTTGCTATTAACGTTAGCTAGCGTTGGCTAACGGTAGTTTTGTTCTAGACAGGGACAAGTATACAAGACAGATCAATAACAGATTACATTTATTTTTATGGGATTCCACCAAGGGCTGTACTGCAAACATAGATGTGGTCGATCTTAATGATTTTATTTTCACATCTATATTGCGAGACCATGCCATGTTAGCTAACGCCGCTAACAATGAGACATGGCTAGCTGCACTACTGGCACAGTAGCAGGTGCGACCTAGTGAAAAACAAAGCGCCGGCTTCGCTTTTAATGAGATTTGCGTTTATTAACTGAACGAATCGGTAGGCAGACTTCCTTTCACCATGCACCATTGTTGCTTTTAACGTAAAGGTAAGCAATACATATTGAAATTATTAATATTACCTCTCAGTCCTCCGAAAATGTCAACACAAAGACGGCAGAGTAGTAGGACTCCTTTCAATGAACTCTTCCGTGATTGGTCGACCGAAAACGTTACTCAATAACCCCCTACAAAATGATTGGTCAAAACAAACGTCCATCAATAAGTAGGCGGGTATTTAACACTTAAAACTGCTGCATTGGATCTACTTTAGTATAAACATGCCAAAAACATAATTCAATTTTTTTTGGTATGAAAGTAAAACAAACGTTTTTTTTAAGTTTTTTGTGGCAAATTGGGATTTGTTTGCTCCACTTGTCTTCCGTTAATGTAAAATAACAAAAAGAAGCTCTGCACACAAACTGACGTCATTCTGGAAGAAGAACAGGATGGGCAGGGGGGCGGGGCTAGACAGGTAAAGGTGAGCTTGTCTCGCGCCTACTATACGGGAAGGCATTCCGACTTTTTGTTGACTCCTTTGTTATACCATTTTGAGCCGACTGAATGTAAGTAATACTTTAAATCCTGAAGTAAATCTTTATGTGTTTGTGTGTGAATTTTACTATCACAATGAGTTTTAAAGTGAGCGAAAAGTCTGTCTCTGTGTTGCTTGCGGCTACTCACTGTGTTGTTGAAAGGAGATGGTTGGGAGTTAAAATTCAAGATTCTTCTGTGTTTTTTCACCGCCTTTCGGAGTGGGGTGCGCTATTTTAGTAAATACGCTATAATTGCTGTGTGAAATCTGTAAGTCTCTGTCAGGACAGGTAAAATAGTGGCTCATTCATGTAGACTTTACAGGGAGTGTTTCTTATGTTTGCCATGGCCATTGTATTATACTAAGAGTATGATACCATGAAGGCCTTGTACAAACATTCACAAGTTGGTGAGCTGTTTTTGAAAATCTACCCAACAGAATCAAAAATGGTGAAGGAAGAAAAGGAAATAGCCAACCGGCCTGACAACACAGCCTTCACCCAGCAGAGGCTTCCTGCATGGCAGCCCATGCTCTCCGCTGGCATTGTCATCCCAGGGTTTGTCCTCATCGGCCTGGCATTCATTGGCATTGGTGTTGCTCTCTTTGTCACTTCAAGAAGCATCACGGTTTTGGAGGTATGACCTAAATAAGTTAGTTAGCATGCTTATATCGTCAGCAAGAAGACAGGAAGTATAAGACAAAGTTACACATGCAGATGGTAGATGTGAACAAACCACAAGCTGAATCTAGGTTTTTCAGAATTGTTAAGTATTAAAATGACATGCATTCAATCTGTAAACTGCTCACCGACTTGTCGTTTGTAAGTAATATTGTACTGAATTAAACGAGGTGTGGTGTCGGTAACATCGGATGGATAGGTGTTGTAGCCATCAATAATTAAAGCCTTTCTTGTTCTTTACTTCACAGATCGACTACACTGGTATTGAAACAGATTCACCATGCTTCAAGTGCTCAAACCCAGATGTCAAGAACTGTGTGTGCAACCTGGACTTCTCCATTGACAGTCTCTTTGAGGTTGTATTGGAGTTTTGCAATATAACATTCACACATATACACACAATGATGAAGTTGAACTGACCCATGGATGTCCTTTTGTGATTCTCCTTTCCTCCACAGGGACCCGTGTTCTTTTATTATGGTTTGTCAAACTACTTCCAGAATTACAGAAAGTATGCTGCATCCAGAGATGATAATCAGCTGTCTGGAGACTTGGATGCCTTTACCGTGAGTTAAAACAAATTGAATAATTGAAAAAAAAAACAATAACAATGTGTTCTCAATTTCAATTTGGTTGAACATATGGGAACGGTTCATATTTTTAGCATTGAATATGTTTGTAGCCATGCTGTTGCCCGTCTGAATTACCAAGAAAGATTTTAGATATATTTGAGGAATAAAAAACTATGTTTTGTCTCTTGAAGGCTCCCAGTGACAGCTGTTCACCCTATGATTATAACAGCAACGATAAGCCAATTGTACCCTGTGGAGCAATCGCAAACAGCATGTTCAATGGTATGTGAGGACAATCCATTAAGTCTAAAGTTCATTGACTGTATTATGGATGTATTAATTATTGTTTTTGTTTTTTAAAGACACTTTCGTGCTGTATAGGGTCGTCAATGGTGCAAGGAAGCTGGTGCCCTTGGATGGAAAAGGGATTGCTTGGTGGACAGACTACAACGTCAAGTACCGAAACCCCAGTGTGACACCTCTGAAGAATGCATTCAACAGTAATAACTTTCTTTATTGTAACGCACTGTGTATTCTGTTCAAATCGTAATATTATTTGAAAATATAATGTAAGAAAACATGATAGCTGATTTATACATTTGTCTTCCAGATACTGTAAAACCCATATTTTGGCCCAAGCCCGCTTACCAGTTGGACGCCTCAGACCCTGCTAACAACGGCTTCATCAATCAAGATTTCCTGGTGTGGATGAGGAGAGCCGCCCTGCCAGATTTCAGAAAGCTGTATCGACGAATCACCGGGGGGGAGTATGAAAAGGGTCTCCCAGCTGGAAACTACTCTCTTACAATTGCCTACAGTATCCTATTTATGAATACTACAGATTTTGGTACTTGGAGGTAAGAGCAATATTGTTAGTCCTGGGTTCAAGGATTAAACTAGCCATTTTTAACTTGAATATTTTAACCATCACACATCAGTATTAAAAATGTCACCTTTCAGTGACAGAACAAGAATTTGCTAATGCAATTTCATTCAGCGAATATAACAAATGAATTCCCTGAGGAATGTGATATTATTAAGGGTATGTAAAAGAGGACACTTATTTCTTGTTTAAAACCGTTTTAGCCTGGTTTAAACTCCTCGTGATTAGGTTTCATGCATTAACCAAGATCATCTACTGTATGTGGTTAGAGGAGTTTTACAATGTTCCATCAACGTGAAAATATTTACAAGGCTTCAAGTAAAGGTGTGAGCCATTGTTCAGCCATGTTTTGTGTCATGTTACATCAACAGCAGCAGCAGCAGCAGCTTGGTCTAACTTGTTTGACCTGTTGGGTGTGGTTCACTTTACCCTGAGCAGAGTTAACACAATGACTCAGGACTTCCTTGATTTAAAACCCCCACAACAAACAAAAAACAGTCAAATATTTTGACCTAAGTAAATGTGCTAAGCAAATAATTGTCTCATGATTGATTTCCGTCAACCTGAAGCCTATGAAGGCCTATTTAAATACCTCAAACAGACCATAGCAATGCGTTTCCAAGTTAAACATCCTTTTAAAACATTTAAATACTTATGTATAGTTGTGTGTACAATTTTGCTTACCATTTTAATGTAAACCAGAGAAAGTTTATAGGTAGTTTCTTTACTCGTTCAGGCAGCCATTGCTCTGATGGATTATACAGTGCAAGAATGTTTAGATATATTGGTGAAATGGGAGTCCCTAAAAAATTAAAAATTAATTAAAAAAACCCGGCAAGTCTAATGGGTTGATACTGAATGTGTTAAACGTGCAAAAACCTCTGGTTATAAATCATAGTATCTCAAAGGGGTTTTGTAAATTGAATTCTATCAGGAAAATGTTGTCTCAATGTCACTTTTTCGATTGTATGCGTTTCCTTTTTTTCTGTATATCCTTAACATTTTGTCCCCAGACTATCCCGTTCAGAGCTTCGACGGGACAAAGAAGGTGGTGTTCAGCAACGTGTCCTGGATGGGTGGAAAGAATGAGTTCCTCGGCATTGCCTACCTTGTTGTTGGTTCATTGTGCGTCTTGATGTCCATAGTCATGCTCATTGTCTATGCTAAATTCAAGTTTCCTGAGGAAGACTGAGTGCCCCCTCTCCCTCTGAGCATGTGTGTTTCTGCACATGAAGATGTATGCTAAGGAGCAAGTCTGTTCACACTTTTTCTGAGGCAAGCCTTGACACGGGAGTTTCCCTGCGACTGCAAGACATAATGATATCCAATATGGTTATGTTATGTATATATTGATATTAAGTTAAAAACAATGCAAAGTCAGTAACAATATATTAAAGCCATAAACTGTTTGATAAGCCATATGATACAGACAATAATTTATAATTGATTTTTTGAGAGCTGTGACGTTTAGCTTAGCAATAGTGCTATTAATTGTGGGAATATTAACTCAGGTATCTGGTGCACAGGCATGCAAGCCCATGTTTTAACTCTTAATGTGGTTCTAAGATTTTACATCATGTTTATATTTATTTAATAAAATGTCTTTAAAACAATTCCTCTGTCTTATTGTGACACTTTGAATCCAAAGGCAACAGTGCCTTGCTAAGCTAATCTAATTTAGTTTTAATCACTTAACCACTTTATTATGACTTTAATAGGTCTCTATTTGATCTTTTAGACAGAACATATTCTGCATTATTTTTGGACTTTGGTAGGTCTGCCTTCTCATTTTTTATTGGCCTTGATGTTCAGGTTTATACAAAAATAAGTAATAAACATAACACTTTATATGAACCCATAGGCGGCATTTGCATAACTTTGTCCAACATAGTCTTACTGTCACCAAGATCACACTGGTGTTTTCTGTCCCCCTCTTGTTTGTGCACACAAAAGCATTTTACTCTGGGCTCAGCAGGTGAAAAACTAAAGAGGGGCTTCCACATGTGGCAGACCAGGCGTTGGTGCTGCCGGATTTGGAACCCCCACTATAACTTTGTCCAACATAGTCATACTGTCACCAAAATCACACTGGTGTTTGCTGTCCCCTTCTAGTTTGTGCACACTAAAGCATTTTACTCTGAGCTCAGCAAGTGAAAAACTAAAGAGGGGCTTCCACATGTGGCAGGCCAGGTGTTGGTACTGCCGGATTTGGCACCCCCACTATAACTTTGTCAAAGATAGTCGTACTGTCACCAAAATCACACTGGTGTTTGCTGTCCCCCTGTAGTTTTTGGTCACTAAAGCATTTTACTCTGGGCTCAGCAGGTGAAAAACTAAAGAGGGGCTTCGACATGTGGCAGACCAGGCGTTGGGGCTGCCGGATTTGGAACCCCCACTATAACTTTGTCCAACATAGTCATACTGTCACCAAAATCACACTGGTGTTTGCTGTCCCCTTCTAGTTTGTGCACACTAAAGCATTTTACTCTGGGCTCAGCAGGTGAAAAACTAAAGAGGGGCTTTGACATGTGGCAGACCAGGCGTTGGTGCTGCCGGATTTGGAACCCCCACTATAACTTTGTCCAACATAGTCGTACGTTCACCAAGATCACACTGGTGTTTTCTGTCCCCCTCTTGTTTGTGCACACAAAAGCATTTTACTCTGGGCTCAGCAGGTGAAAAACTAAAGAGGGGTTTTGACATGTGGCAGACCAGGCGTTGGTGCTGCCGGAATTGGAACCCCCACTATAACTTTGTCCAAGATGTTCGTACTGTCACCAAAATCACACTGGTGTTTATTGTTCACCTGTAGTTTAATAATTGAAATGACGTCAGCCCTGCACGTCCCTGCGAACACAGCTTCAATCCACGGTACAACAATGAGTCTGCAAAAAAGGAATGATGCTATCCCCAGTGGCGTCGCCTGGCCTGGGCATTCCGGGCTCTACACGTGTTTCTTGTCAACACTCAATGGAGTAAACTACTAGACATGTAAAAAAAAACAAAGACATTAAGCAGCTACGTTGCCGTTTGGCTCCCTGCAAAAAATCTTCTGACTTTTTACTGATTGAACTGGGTGCTGGCCGAGCCACGCAGGACATAACCGACGGACCTGAGAAGCTTAAGGCCCGGACACACCAATCTGACAACAAAGAACTGACACAGACGGACCCCGACTGTTGCGTCGCCTCGCGTCTCTGCGTTTTGGCCATGTGTCGCACTGGAACACACCGCAAAGACTTCAGCCGACGGCCAAGAAGCACGTACGAACTGCGCATGCGTGAGTGGCAATAACTCTCCTTACCAGCAGGCGGCGGTAGTGTGTATTCGTCATTCAAAAGAGGCAACAACCAGAAGACAGACTGCGTGATAACCGAGAGAAGAAGAACAGACTGCGTGATATAAACAAACAACAAATAGCGTGTGCGTTCCATTTTCACTCGACAACGAGAAGCTCATGGGGCTTTCCCGAACCTGTGTCGAGAGCTGGAGTTAAATGAAATCTCAGATTTGCCTTCTTAATAGTTTGTTTGGGTCCCTCACTTCCGTTTCGCTTCTCATGCACTGATTCGTTAGCTGAACAGCCAATCAGAGTGATTTATTTTGCCGACTGCCTTTCGGCCGAAAAGGCGTCGGCACGGCTGAAAAAACCCGACGGTGCGGGACACACCAATCTGAGTAGGGCGTGTCGACGCTCATCGTCGGCCTGACGCCCACCGACGCCGATAATCGGCCTGGTGTGTCCGTGCTTTATATATACAGTCTATGGTCCGTGCCTTTGACAGAGTTGTTCACCGGTCCGTGTGCACAGACAGGGTTAACGTCAGTATGAACAACAGAATTGTGCCAAAACTCCGCCAACTGGCTGCTGTGGGAGACTCCCCTGTACACATTCTGTGCCCCGCGCACACACTGGAGAACTGCACAAAATCAGCTGATCACAACGTTCACGCTCTGTGGTCAAGCTGCTGAAGTTTTATTTACAACAAAGTGGAGTAAAAACACAGTTGCAAACTTACTCAGGGTGTTAATGGAAGAGTTTGAAATACGACAGAGGTGGAAGAAGTATATACTTCTATACTTTACTCTGTTACAGTAAAAGTCCTGCATTCAAAATGTTACTCAAGTAAAATTAGAAAGTATTATCAAAATATAGTTAAAGTACCAAAAGTAAAAGTATTCATTGCAGATTGGTCCATTTCAGAATAATATATATGATATGTTTTATAATGATTGATCATTAAAGTGTTATCAAAGCTGGTAAAGGTGCAGCTAGTTTTAATGAGTTTGTATACTCAGGGCCGTTCCTCCCTACAGGAAGATCATGCAGACTGCGTGGGGCCTCACCATGCGGAGGGGGCCTCATCTTGTAGAGGGAGCCTCAAATGCGGCGCACCTATGCGTTTATGTGGCGCAATTAGTGTGGCGTGGCACGGTGTCGCCGCTGCGAGGCTAACCCTCATGACACTATAGGACGGCAGGATTGTAATTTCCTGTTTCTGTTCAGTGAATGCAATTATTATGTAAAAGATTATTATAAAATAAATAAGAGAATAAATGAAAAACAGAAATACTATATGACATAAAACAAGAATAGCCTACAGTTTTAAAGTGGAGTGATTTGTAAAATATCCATAAAGAAAAATGAAAATCTGTTTACAGTTATGTTTCATATGGGTGTTGAGAGATGTATCCATCTCTTAATCTTGCTCTCAAAGTGCACCAGATTGATGCATTTAACTTCAATATATATAAAAAAAAAAAAGTCATGCCCCCGGACCCCCCTAGAGGAGGTTAGGTCCACTCCCCACTTATAAAAATAGCACTTTGCCCCTGCTTACACCTATATTCCGTGAGTTGATTATCGAACCTTCATTAGCCGCGTTCACACCAAGTACTTTGCCATACTTAGTGCTGGCACTTATTACCCCAGGGCACTTAGTACAGATCGCGTTCACACCGGAATAAATTCCCTGAGGGAAGATTACGCAAATGAGCCACTGACGTCACTTCGTCTTCTTCTGCTTTGGGTTTACTGGCAGGCCGCAAACCACTTCATGGTGTATACTGCCACCCGAAGTGCCCGGCCGGAAGTCCCCGGAGTTGGGGACTGGCTTCAGTAGAAGCTGCTGGGACTCCCAACAGCTTCTACTGAAGCCTTCCGAGTAAATCGCCAGAACCTCCTCCACCGTTCCCATGTTTTATTTTGTGTTGCCATAAGTTAGTCTCTCTGCGTTTGTGCGCTGGGCGAATGCTAATGCTAATAATGCTAATGCGAGGATAATAAAATGGCGGTTCTACAAAACATTTCAGAGTTTTACGGGGCGTGGTTTGCAATTCTGGTCAGAACTGGGGCACTTTTTTCCCCCAGGAAAGTACCATCTCTCAGCAGGCACTAAAAATGGGGGTAAAAGTTCCCGGCACTCAGTACTCTTTTTGGTGTGAACGCGACATAAGGGGTACTAACGGAACTAAACGCGAAAAGTACGGGGAAAAGTACTCCGGTGTGAACGCGGCTAATGTAACAGTCGCGGGTGTGCCGTGTGCGCAGGCACGTGCACACATAGACATCAAAGTGGGCCTGAGCCCCTGCCCTTTTTCTTCCTCCAGAGAAAGTGACCTTTTTCCGCCCTTTTAAAAAAAAAATCAGGTCGGGAGATTAGACTGTGTAGTTCCGATGCTCTCTCTACCTCCCCTCCCTCCCTCCCTCCCTCCCTCGCTCCCTCCACGTCTCGCGCACAGCGGTGCGGACATCGGCAGTCACTTCAGACAGACAGGTATAGCAGCACCTCCCACTTTACTGTTCCATGTTATGCCGGCTTTTCTTGACTTGTTTGAAGGTGAGTGGTGATGAGCAAATGACTAAGCTGCCAATGCCTCGAGTTTACAACTAATTAGCCAAAAGACAAAAACAAATATAGTTAACTAAGGTAGGCTAATAAGTTAGCTCAAGGTTTAGCTAAGGCAATTTATCATGGGTAGCATAATGTAGTGTAGGCTACTTGGGGGAGACACTAAAGGTGAATACAGTAACATGTGTATCTATTAACGTCATCATAATATCCACATTGATATGCAAATTAGGCGTTAACTAGTACACTAATAAAGTACTATCTTATCTATTATCTTATCTTAATTCAAATGCGCTAATTTGCATGCAGTTACCAAGGCACATTGCAGGTGAAAAGGATAAAACAAAAAACATATCACCTCACAACTTCCCCAGATAGTTACTTACAGTCAGTATTTCCCCCTGAAATGTTATGTTTAAATATGCAGATTAGCTTTAAATCTATGGATGAATTCAGCCATGGTAGTAAAACGAACACCATTTATATGTGTTTTTTGGAAGTTTTCTTTCCATTAGAGTGAAAGAAAACATGGAAGCAAAATAGACCAAAATATCAAAATGTACAAGTACATGAAAAAACGATATTTTTGCCTGTAATGTCCTGCCTTAAACAGTAACTTCATAATTTTGATTGTTGGCTGCTCATGTGCGTAGTGAATACTAAAGAAGACCATTGTCTCTGTGTTAACTGATTATTTTGTAGAATTCTATTGAGTTTTAAACAATTGCGTGAGTGTGAGGGTATTCAAATAAATTGGTCAGTAAGTCAGAGATGTGCAACTTCTATATTTAACTTTTTGTTTTAAAACATTTTTTTATAAATGATTATGGGAAGTGCCCTTTTTCTCATTTTAGCTCCCGTCCCCCAAAATGTCTGTGCACGTCCCTGTGTGTGCGTGTGGGGAGTTTTGCAGTAGAAAATTCCATGTAGCGCCCGGTACCTTAATGGGAAACCCCACATGAGAAATGTTTCCAGGTCCAGAAAAAGGCCCTGGCTATCCCCAACAAAATTGAGAATGAGGTTATGATCGTTTAATATCAAACACAACATCGTATTACCACTAAATCAGAAATACTATTATTAAAGGTTCAACAATGTGAACAAAGTAAGTGTGTTGTAAAAGCTTTATTGCAGCTAAGAAGGATTTCTCGATTTTTAGCTGCATCATTGGAGACAACTCCCTTCCTCCCCCTATCTGTCTAGACGGGAGCGGCGCTGGACGGGAGAAACATTGACTCATCGAATGCATTGTTGGTATTGTAGTTCTTGGCTTGCACCGTCTGACACAATACCATAGACTGTTTTGATCCCAAGAACTACAAATACCACAATCCCTTGCGCAAATAAACCTGACGGTTGCGGCGTTTTGACAGCGGCAGTCAGTCTCTGACCAGCTCAGTAGACACTGCAGTCAGCAACAAACCCTCAGCCTCGATTCTTTGTTCACTTTCACACCACTCCTGGCCGTCGTTGACCGCCTGAAAGTATGTCCGACGGAGGGGGGACGGAGGAAAACTCCGGCACCATGGAGGTGTCGGCCGTTCAGACGGTCGCAGACACATCGGTGCTGCAGAAGCACATGAGGAAGCTGGTACCGCTGCTCCTGGAAGATGGCGGCGAGGCCCCGGCCTCCCTGGAAACCGCCCTGGAGGAGAAGAGCGCCGTGGAGCAGATGAGGAAATTTCTGGCAGACCCCCAAGTTCACACCATCCTGGTCGAAAGAAGTGCACTCAAGGGTACATTTAGTTAAAATGTGAACCGCTAGCTAACATGAGTTTAATAACAACAGTAGTATTTTGGTGCTGCATTAAGTAAACCTAGCTGTTAAATTCCTCCTCCGAAACCTTTGCTATGTTAACTCTGTATGAGATCTAGTATTATTTATTTGCTATAACAACGTGAAGCTAGCTTGCTATCTCCATTACATTGTTCATGTGAAAGGCAACTGCGCCACACTGGGTGGGGAAGATAAAACTGAGCTATTAACAATGAAACAAACGATGAAGGTGTTCAGTGTTCGCTTTAAATGTGACACCGACTAACTTGTTCGCAGTTAAATATTCTTTGCAATGCTACTGTAGAAATAAAATGATAAAACCAAATAATTGCAGTGACACAGCAGCAAATGGGATAGTACCACAACAAATGACATCACTAAAGACAAAAAACAAATAAACTATTTAACCTTAAAATGCAATGAGTAAACAATGTTGAATTCACATTTTAGCAATGATTGATATTGATAACGCACAGTTGCTAGTGGTTGACAGGTGACTGGGACACACTACTAATAATAACACAGTCCCCAATTTAAAAAGAACAAGCCTTAAAATCTTAGACTTTCTAAGAGAATGAATCCTTTCTAATAACAGCAAGTCATGTTTGCTCATCTTGGGGATCTATCATGTGAACCAGGGTGAGTCAATGAACACAGTATGTTCAGTTTCCTCCAGGCACAATTAATCCTGAGCTTTAGAGCCACTTTCCTTCCTAATGTTTTATGAGGGCTGCTGAACCTTGATCCCTTGATAACACACATGACCAGCCTCTGGGTCTGAGCCTGTAGGTTTTGGATTCCCAGCCAGGGAGTCACTGCCCCAGCCTTGCACCAAGAATACTGATGCTGCAATGCAGAGAGTGCGATTTATTTTCCCTTATTCAATGACCTCACTTGTAAAGAAGGGTGGGGACATAAATGGCTGGACATCGGATTGCACTGTCATCCTGCAGCAACATGGCTAATTATACACTGATGAACTTAACTGTTTAGAGTATTTTTGATTGCCTGGCTTTTGAGCAATCAAGTTTCAAGTTCCTTATTATCCTTGTCACTTAAATTACTTAAGTTACTTAATTGGCAATGAAAATCTTGGATCTCAGCATTGCTCCAACCATGCTCATTACATATGTAGGCCTATAGAAAAGAAAGACAAATCATGCTTTTAAAAGCAAAATGAGAATATAAAGGGCTAGAATATAAAAATATAAAATGTAGTTATTTTTTTTGTTTGTTCTTCACACAGAGGATGTTGGAGATGAAGGAGAGGAGGAGAAGGAGTGCATCACTTATAACATCAGCACTGACATCCACTATGGGATAAAGTCCAACAGGTAAATGATGCATCAAATGTCCCAAACAAAGGTCTTCTTTTTTAAACCATGCCTTTGTATGTCATTTCCTCAGGAATAACTTAACTATACCACCCTTTATTAATAAACCTGTACTCAAATTAATAAACTCAATACATTTCTTGTAAAACACTCCTTTTCCAAATGTTTTACTCTGAATCGCACTTTTCTCCCCCGCAGCTTGGCTTTCATCAAGAGGGCATTTGTCATTGATGCAGACAAGCCCATATCAACCCAGGTTCGAGTTCTGACCCTGAGTGAGGATTCTCCCTACGAGACGCTCCACTCTTTCATCAGCAATGCTGTTGCTCCTTTCTTCAAGTCCTACATCCGCGAGTCTGGCAAGGCAGACAGGTAATCCTTGCAGCATGTTTTCTATTTTGAATAAAACATTGATCTATTAAACTACATCACAAACTCTGCTAGGAGGAGTAGAGTTACATTAATGGGGAATTAATCTGTGCAATCATCTCTGTCATTCCCCTCCAGAGATGGGGATAAGATGGCTCCCTCAGTGGAGAAAAAGATTGCAGAGCTGGAGATGGGCCTTCTCCACCTGCAGCAGAACATTGAGATTCCTGAGATAAGCCTGCTCATCCATCCCATCATTACAAACATCGCTAAGCAGTTCTATGAGCGTGGGGAGAAGCCCAAGGTGACTGACTTTGGCGACAAGGTGGAGGACCCAACCTTTCTCAACCAGCTGCAATCTGGAGTCAACCGCTGGATCAGGGAGATCCAAAAGGTAAGAGGCTTTCTGATATATCCATCTGAATTTTCATAAAATAATAGGTGTATGGACAAAGTTTATTTTCTTAAACTCATGACCGGGTTTTTTTGTCTCCTTCACCCACTTATTTGTCAGGTGACAAAGCTCGACCGCGACCCAGCTTCAGGCACAGCTTTGCAGGAGATCAGTTTCTGGCTGAATCTGGAGAGAGCCCTCAACAGGATCCAGGAGAAGAGAGAGAGCCCCGAGGTTCTGCTCACACTGGACATCCTCAAACACGGCAAACGTTTCCATGCTACCGTCAGCTTTGACACTGACACTGGTGAGTAACAACATGCCAAAACAATTGTTTCCATGTCTTCTTTTGCTGGCTGTGGCAGACTTTTTTTTATAGAGTATAAATAATAGTTTGTCCTGTCTTTACCTCTCACAGGTCTGAAACAAGCTGTTGAAACAGTGAATGACTACAATCCTCTGATGAAGGACTTCCCGCTCAATGACCTGCTCTCAGCTTCTGAGCTTGATAAGATCCGCCAGGCTCTGATGGCCATATTCACTCACTTGAAAAAGATCAGGAACACCAAGTACCCCATCCAGAGAGCACTGCGTCTAGTAGAGGCCATCTCCAGGGACTTGAGCTCCCAGCTCCTCAAGGTGTTGGGCACCAGGAAGCTCATGCATGTTGCCTATGAGGAGTTTGAAAAGGTTGGTGAACTAAAACCTATTCACTATTTTACCCCTAGAGTACACTCTTAATTTAGCTACTCAAAAATTAGGCCTCTTTCTAAATGATCTTTAAACTTCTGTGTACAGGTGATGGTGGCCTGCTTCGAGGTGTTCCAGACCTGGGAGGATGAGTATGAGAAACTGCAGGTGCTTCTGAGGGACATCGTGAAGAGAAAGAGAGAGGAGAACCTGAAGATGGTGTGGCGTTTGAGCCCAGCTCACAGGAAGCTCCAGTCACGTCTGGATCACATGAGACGCTTCAGGAGGCAGCACGAGCAGCTGAGGGCTGTCATCGTCCGTGTGCTGAGGCCTCAGGTAGAGTACCATCAGATTCTTAAATGGCCAAGTTGAACTGACCAGCATTTCTTGACATTATTTATTTAATTTGGTCATCTTCTCGCACATACGAAGGATACAAATAAATAAATCATAAATTGACTTTCAAACAAATTGAAGCCACAAAACATTACTCTGACAATATAGGAATTCATATCATATCTGGTCCAATTTTAGATTTTGATGAATAATTTGTTTTCCCCTTTTGATCCCCAGGTTTCTGCCTTGCCACAACATGCCCCTGGAGAGACGGTTGAGCCTCAGGATATGAAGGTAGCTGGAGTTCTCTTTGATGCTGCCGACGCCAATGCCATAGAGGAGGTCAACCTGGCATACGAGAATGTCAAAGAGGTCGATGGTCTGGATGTGTCTAAGGAAGGCATGGAAGCCTGGGAAGCCGCCATGAAGCGCTATGACGAACGCATCGATCGCGTTGAGACCCGTATCACCGCACGCCTGCGTGATCAGCTGGGAACAGCCAAGAATGCCAACGAGATGTTCCGCATCTTCTCCCGCTTCAATGCTCTCTTTGTGCGTCCCCACATCCGTGGTGCCATCCGGGAGTACCAGACGCAGCTCATCCAGCGTGTGAAGGATGACATTGAGTCACTGCATGACAAGTTCAAAGTGCAGTACCCTCAGAGCCAGGCCTGCAAGATGAGCCACGTCCGAGACCTGCCGCCTGTGTCTGGCTCCATCATCTGGGCCAAGCAGATCGACCGTCAGCTGACCGCTTATATGAAGAGAGTGGAGGATGTTCTGGGAAAAGGCTGGGAGAACCATGTGGAGGGGCTGAAGCTGAAGCAGGATGGAGATAGCTTCAGGGCTAAACTCAACACTCAAGAGATATTTGATGACTGGGCTCGCAAGGTATGAAGCTGTTCTAGGACATCATTTAATTTAAACATTTTCTTGTTATTGCCTGACGCATTGCATGTGTTCTTTGTTTTGTCAGCTCTTTTTCTGTCTTGTTAAATATTTGGAACTCTTTTCTTTGTAAATCAGGTGCAGCAGCGTAACCTTGGTGTGTCTGGCCGCATCTTCACAATTGAGAGCACTCGAGCCCGCGGACGTACCGGAAACATGCTCAAGCTTAAAGTCAACTTCCTCCCAGAGATCATCACCTTGTCCAAAGAGGTCCGCAATCTCAAGTGGTTGAGCTTCCGTGTTCCTTTGGCAATCGTCAACAAAGCCCACCAAGCCAACCAGCTGTACCCATTCGCCATCTCTTTGATCGAGAGCGTGCGCACCTACGAGCGCACCTGTGAGAAGGTAGAGGAGAGATCCTCCATCTGCCTGCTGGTGGCTGGCCTTAAGAAGGAGGTTCAGGTTCTCGTGACTGAAGGCATCACTCTGGTCTGGGAGTCCTACAAGCTGGATCCTTATGTTCAGAGGCTGGCTGAGACCGTCTTCAACTTCCAGGAGAAGGTCAGTGTGTCAATTTAAAAATAGTTACATTCATAACAGACTTTCATTATTGTCATTTTAGCATGAAACAAGCTTTTGTGTATGTGGCCCAAACAGTCCTTCTGATGTTTTTTTTCTGCTTAATGATGTTTCCAGGTGGATGACCTTTTGCTGATTGAGGAGAAAATCGATCTTGAGGTCCGCTCTTTGGACACTTGCATGTTCGAGAACAAGACCTTCTCTGAAATCCTCAACAGAGTCCAGAAGGCTGTGGACGACCTCAATCTGCACTCCTACTCCAACCTGCCCATCTGGGTCAACAAGCTCGACATTGAGGTTGGCACCCCAAAGCTATACAAGGATATTTGAATGATTTGTTTAGTTCCATCTGTTTCGAGTCAGAACGGAAATGCAGTGAACATTTTCAAACTTCTGAGTTGGTCTGAATGGTTTTCAAACTGGATTTTTGGTTTCTCTTCATAGATTGAACGTGTCCTGGGAGTACGACTGCAGGCTGGCCTTAAGGCTTGGACCCAGGTGCTCCGTGGCCAGGTAGAGGACAAAGCTGATGTGGACATGGACACAGAGGCTCCTCAAATGAGCCACAAACCTGGAGGGGAGCCCAAGATCAAGGTAGTTATTGTGACTAGTGATTCTGTGTTGCCTTATGCCGTGTTTTGTTTTATAAAAATATATTTCTCATAAAACCTGGACATACTATATTTAACAACAAACTATTCTTTCCTTTTACCAGAATGTGATCCATGAGCTGAGGATCACTAACCAGGTGATCTACCTGAACCCTCCGATTGAAGACTGTCGCTACAAGCTCTACCAGGAAATGTTTTCCTGGAAGATGGTCATCCTTTCTCTTCCCAGAATTCAGAGCCAGAGATACCAGGTACTGATAGGGCTGTGAATCCCAGTGCAGAAAGCTGTGTATGTCTGTGGTGTGTAAACGTATACACAAGCTTTTTCTAAAGAAATGATCTACAAAACATCAAATATGATATATTGTATTTCAAGCTTGACATATGGAGAGACCTATGAGTGTTTTGTCATATTGTGTTGTTAATTTGATCTAAACAAATCTGTCCTTCTTCGCCAGGTGGGAGTCCACTACGAGCTGTCAGAAGAGGAGAAGTTCTACAGAAATGCCCTGACCAGGATGCCGGATGGCCCTGCAGCATTAGAGGAGGCCTACAATGCAGTCGAAGACATTGTCAATGAGGTGGAGCAGTATGTCAAGGTAAGAGTCCTCTACAATCGGTTACTTTTCAGCTTTGTCGTTCATGTATATGCGTTTTTTTGTGAGTGTACATCTCTTCTTTGTCGTCCCTGTTCAGGTTTGGTTGCAGTACCAGTGCTTGTGGGACATGCAAGCGGAGAACATCTACAACCGTCTGGGTGAAGACCTCACTAAGTGGCAGGCCTTGCTGGTGCAGATCCGCAAAGCACGTGGAACATTTGACAACGCTGAGACGAGGAAAGACTTTGGACCTGCTGTCATTGACTATGGCAAGGTAATAATGAATGGCAGTTTTATTTTTTAAGTATTTCTCAAATGATATCCTAGTTAGTGTTAAGAGTCTATTACATGAAACGGTCTTCAATACATTTTAGACCCATTTTTATTTAATGCCCCAAATGCCCCCATTAATTATTATAAAAATAAAGAATGTGAATAAAAAAATATGAATGTGTCATACTCACTTAACGGGAAGAAACTCAGCTTTCAGACAATATTAACATTAACGGATCTGCACAAACAAGATATCGATTAGCAAGCTGAGATTCCACAGATTCTAGACATATAAGTATCATCACTGAGCGATCAGAACTCGCGACACGGGAAGCAAAACCAGACATCACACCACGTAGCTTTACGGAGCAAACACGGCCAATTTGTCTTGCCTTTTGCTGTTTTTGATTAAAAGTTGTGTTCAATGGCATTAAAACGATAAAAACACTGCTGAAGGTTAATCCATAGGTTAATCCAATGTGTCTGTGTCACTTTGAAATGATTACTGATAATCCATCATTCCATTTTTATGTCAATAACGGAGATTTCATATTAGCTGCTACGAGAGTGTATGACAGCTTCCGGTATTGGGCATTCTGGCTACGCATCACTCATTCACCAATGGGTAATGTTTAGATGGATTTTAGGAACTTCCCCTCCATTCTATTGGCTCTAACGGTTAAAAAGAAGTGTCAATCATCAAAATCGACCGAGGGGGGCCAGAGATATGGAAAATGCACCCAAATGACCCCAGAAGTGTTTTGTTTTTTGCTAAATCTCTCTAAAAAGGTCAAATGTCACTTGTTTTGCATCAATCTTGATACAGGGTACTTATTATATGTTATAGTGTGGATTCCTAAAGCTTTTAGTCTACTCTCCCATCATTCAAGGGTGGTTTTCACTATAAGTAATGTGTTTTTTTTTGGACGGAAACTATAATTACATTTTCTTTACTATGTTCAATCTGAATTTACTTTAAAATAAAAAGATTCTATATTGATTTTGACTTCTCTACATCCAACTCACAGGTTTATCATTGCTTTGAGAAAAAAGATTATTAATGTACCCCTTTTAGAAGTGAAGATATAGTCAATTGTTCTGGGAATGTCATTTTCGAGCCTGAGGCCTGAAAAACAGGCTCGGGGCTTAACTGGTTAAGGAAAGTTGAATGGGTGCTTAAAAATGATCAAAAGTTAAAATAACATCAATTTATTACATTTCTTATTTTTTTAACAGTGTTACAATTAGCAATTCCTTTTTATTTGACTTTGGGCTGTTATTAAATGTTCGTATTTGTCCCTGATAACAGGTCCAGTCCAAGGTTAACTTGAAGTACGACTCCTGGCACAAAGAAGTGCTCAGCAAGTTTGGCCAGATGCTTGGCCAAAACATGGCGGACTTCCATTCTCAGATCTCCAAGGTAATGCATAATATGTATAAATATATTTCTGAGCAGCTTGGTAACAATATTCAATTAACTAGATATTCATCTAATAACTATTCTGTTTCCTCAATAGTCCCGTCAAGAACTGGAGCAGCATTCTGTGGACACGGCTAGCACCTCAGATGCTGTCAACTTCATAACATTTGTGCAGACTCTGAAGCGCAAGATCAAACAGTTTGAGAAAAACGTGGATGTAAGTACTTAAAAAAAGTTCACTGTCCTTTCCTTTTATTCTGTTGTAGCACTGCATGCTCTAAGACAAACAGCTCAGGGTCGTTATCAGTTTCTCTCTTTTTCCACCTAGTTATTCCGTAATGGACAGCGTTTGCTGGAGAAGCAGAGATTCCAGTTCCCGCCATCTTGGCTCTACATTGACAACATCGAAGGTGAATGGGGAGCCTTCAGTGACATAATGAAGCGCAAGGATACTGCCATCCAGCAGCAGGTGGCCAACCTGCAGCTGAAGATCGTCCAGGAGGACAAAGCTGTGGAGAACCGCACCACTGACTTGCTCAGTGAATGGGAGAAGACCAAACCAGTTACTGTAAGAGAAATTCAATCATCAAGTTTGTACTTTCTGCACGAGCTAAAGCAGTCAAAGCCTTTTTCTGTTGATGCCTAACTGGTTATCTTTTTTCTCCAGGGTAACCTGCGTCCAGAGGAGGCACTTCAGTCTCTGACGATCTATGAGGGCAACTTTGGCCGTCTGAAGGTTGAAAGGGAGAAGTGTGCCCGAGCCAAAGAAGCCCTGGAGCTCACCGACACGGGCCTGCTCAGCGGCAGTGAAGAGAGGGTCCAGGTAATGACAGCAAACAATCACATAAAAAGCATTTTAAATCACAGAAGTAACGGGCGGGAAATATCTCTTAGACACTTATTTGGAAAAGGAAGTATGTCAGACCTATTGTGCCCAAATTATAGCCCTTAACTTTACCTTCATCTGATGCCCAAACCTTTTTTTAATACGCGTGTCGTTTTTTATGGTGACTTGCAGGTGGCACTAGAGGAGCTGCATGACCTGAAGGAGGTTTGGTCCGAGCTTTCAAAGGTCTGGGAGCAGATCGACCAGATGAAAGAGCAGCCATGGGTCTCTGTACAGCCTCGCAAGGTAACAAATCAACAATAATCCTTTAGATCATTTTATTTGTGAAATTCTCAGCATATAACGATCCTTGTGTTTGGTGTTTGTAGCTTCGTCAGAGTCTGGATGGTCTTCTGAACCAACTGAAGAACTTCCAAGCAAGACTGAGACAGTATGCCTCATACGAGTTTGTCCAGAGGCTGCTTAAGGGATACTTGAAGGTCAGAAAGCTACTATTGTCCTTATTAAGACCACAAATTGATGCACAACAAAACATAAAAGTTGTTTTTTAAACTTTATACCAACTCTTTTATCTGACTAGGTCAACATGTTGGTGATTGAGCTGAAATCCGAGGCTCTGAAGGACCGCCACTGGAAGCAGCTGATGAAGCGTTTGCATGTCAACTGGGTCCCATCAGAGCTGACGCTGGGACAGGTCTGGGATGTGGATCTGCAGAGGAATGAGATGGTGGTGAAGGACGTTCTCCTGGTAGCCCAGGGAGAGATGGCTTTGGAAGAGTTCCTCAAACAGGTGAAGATGGAGGGCCCTTAAGAAATGATGCTGTTACAGTTTGTTTGTTTTCTTCATCTTTCAATGATGATTTAAAATAAGGGATGGGTGATAAAAAGGTTTCAAAATGTTCCATTACATACAAATAAACATATCTTCATAACATTGTAGGCCCTTTTGCCAACCCCATCATATATTACTTTTTCTTTGTTTGCAACTTCTTATAATATTTTGGATTTCTTTCGGCCTAAGATCCGTGAAGTGTGGAACTCTTATGAGCTGGACCTGGTGAACTACCAGAACAAGTGTCGTCTGATCAGAGGCTGGGATGATCTGTTCAACAAGGTCAAAGAACACATTAACAGCGTGTCTGCCATGAAGTTGTCTCCATACTACAAGGTAAACAGAAATCCATGCCGAGTTAATTACTATTACATTATGATGTTTTCAGAACTGAATGAACACTCTGCTCTTATCCTTTTTTTACTCCCAGGTGTTTGAGGAAGATGCCCTGAGCTGGGAGGACAAGCTGAACCGCATCATGGCTCTGTTCGATGTTTGGATTGACGTTCAGCGTCGCTGGGTCTATCTGGAAGGCATCTTCACCGGCAGTGCTGACATCAAACATCTGCTGCCTGTAGAAACCCAGAGATTCCAGAGGTAAATAAAAACAAGAATTTATTTGTGAATTGTAAATATATTTTTACCAGAACTTACTAACACATCCGTTTATTCTACAGTATCAGCACAGAGTTCTTGGCGCTGATGAAGAAGGTGACCAAGTCTCCTTTGGTGATGGATGTGCTGAACATACAGGGAGTGCAGCGGTCTCTGGAGCGACTGGCTGACCTTCTGGGAAAAATCCAGAAAGCCCTCGGCGAATACCTGGAGAGAGAACGATCCTCATTCCCCAGGTAAGACGATGGAAGTGGAAAAAGGACTGCATTGTTTTCATTGTGAATATAAAACACAAACATTAGTTGGGTTTCATTTATATTCATTAACTATCCTAAATTGTTCAATCACACTCTTTTTGTTTCCAGGTTCTACTTTGTGGGAGACGAGGACTTGCTTGAAATCATCGGAAACAGCAAGAATGTGGCCAAGCTGCAGAAGCACTTCAAGAAGATGTTTGCTGGCGTTTCCAGCATCCTGCTCAACGAGGACAACACTGTGGTGCTGGGAATTTCCTCCCGCGAGGGTGAGGAGATAAACTACAAGACACCGGTCAACCTCGTTGAGCACCCAAAGATCAACGATTGGCTGACGCTGGTGGAGAAGGAGATGAGGGTGACGCTGGCCAAGCTGCTGGCCGAGTCTGTCACAGAGGTCACATCCTTCAACAAGGGTTCAACCATTGACCTGAGCCAGTACATCACCTGGATTGATAGTTACCAGGTCGGTATTGAGAGCATTTATTCAACATATTGTACATGTTAATCAGGCAACTAGACATGTTTATATTTATATCTGTACAGTGGCTAATTCATTGATTGACACACACTTACTTATCCATTTATCTGTTTTCACTCCACAGGCCCAGCTGGTGGTCCTGTCCACTCAGATCGCCTGGTCTGAGAACATTGATTCTGCCTTGACTACTATCTCTGGAGGTGGGGACAACAATGTCATGGAGGTGGTGCTGTCAAACGTTCAGGCCACCCTCAACGTGTTGGCTGACACCGTGCTGATGGAGCAGCCACCACTCCGCAGGAGGAAACTGGAGCACCTGGTTAGTGGGAATCTTTTAGGGTACGTTTCTTTTATTTTCAACGAGAAAGTGTTTAAAATTCTTCTTTTGCTCCACTCTAGATCACTGAGCTGGTGCACCAACGTGATGTGACTAGGACTCTGATCAAGAATAAAATTGACCACCCGAAGTCTTTCGAATGGCTCAGCCAGATGCGCTTCTATTTCGATCCGAAGCAGACAGATGTCCTGCAACAGCTGTCCATTCAGATGGCCAATGCCAAGTTCAACTATGGATTTGAGTACTTGGGTGTCCAGGACAAGCTGGTCCAGACCCCTCTGACCGACCGCTGCTATCTCACCATGACCCAGGCTCTGGAGGCCCGCCTTGGAGGGTCACCATTTGGTATTTCATTATTTTTGTAGCTCATAGTATATGAATAATAAGATTTATAGAAATTCACAGGTTTACATATAAAATGATCAACTACTGTACACTCTCTTCTCCTTTCATCCAGGTCCTGCTGGCACAGGAAAGACTGAGTCAGTGAAAGCTCTGGGTCACCAGCTGGGTCGCTTTGTCCTGGTCTTCAACTGTGATGAGACCTTTGACTTCCAGGTAAATAAATACACACATATGTTTCATTTGTAGGATATTTTATAAACAAGACAACAACATACCATAAGAGATAGTAAATGCATACAAATGTGATTTTTCATTTCCCTTTTTATAGAATGTAGCTGTTCCTCATATGGTTTAATTTAACTAAGCGTCTTTGAGTTTGAGAAAAGCGCTATATAAATATAATTGTATTATTATTAATCTATTTTGTTGACATCCTCTTTTTTAGGCCATGGGTCGTATCTTCGTGGGTCTGTGCCAGGTGGGAGCCTGGGGCTGCTTCGACGAGTTCAATCGTCTGGAAGAGAGAATGCTCTCTGCCGTCTCCCAGCAGGTTCAGTACATCCAGGTGGCCCTGAGAGAGCACAGCAACCCCAACAGAGACAGGAGTATGTATATGTATAATATAACTATTCACATGTTAATTATGTCAACTTGACACATATGTAGTTCAATTAAAAGATAAAGTGATGACATTTTTAAATCGAAATGGATGTAAACTCAAACTTGACGGGTTATGACATCAGAACTGTATTGTAAATAAGTACCTATCTGTCACTTCTCAGGTGTACCAGTCACCACGGAGCTCCTGAACAAGCAGGTGAAGGTGAGCGCAGAGATGGCCATCTTCATCACCATGAACCCGGGCTACGCTGGCCGCTCCAACCTGCCTGACAATCTGAAGAAGCTGTTCCGCAGTTTGGCCATGACCAAGCCTGACCGCCAGCTCATCGCCCAGGTCATGCTTTACTCTCAAGGTTTCCGCACAGCCGAGATCCTCGCCAAGAAGATTGTGCCCTTCTTCAAGTATGTACTTTTTAAGACATGTTTATGGTTTGAGAGATTTATTGAGATCTTTCTTTCTGACTTTATTCCATCTCTCTATTTCAGGCTTTGTGATGAGCAGCTGTCATCCCAGAGTCATTACGATTTCGGACTCCGAGCTCTTAAGAGCGTGCTGATCAGTGCTGGAAATGTCAAGCGTGAGCGCATCCAGAAGATCAAAAGAGAGAAGTTTGAGCGAGGCGAAGTCGTTGATGAGAATGAAATTGCTGAGAACCTTCCTGAACAGGAGGTATAGCAAACGATTTTTATTATTTCTGTATTGATCTTTGACTGGTTGTTTTTAGAATCCAGTTAGAAATATGAGTCTGTTTTCCTTCTTTAGATCCTTATACAGAGTGTGTGTGAGACCATGGTTCCCAAGCTGGTGGCAGAGGACATCCCTCTGCTCTTCAGCCTGCTGTCAGATGTCTTCCCTGGAGTCCAGTACCACCGCGGAGAGATGACCGCTCTAAGGGAGGAGCTGAAGAAAGTCTGTGCAGAGATGTATCTCACATATGGAGACGGTGACGATGTGGGCAGCAATTGGGTGGAGAAGGTATGCAGCCATGCCATGTCCTAAAGACAGAAAAGTCTCATACAGGGCTAGAGTCAAATGGCTACATGACTAGTATTCAAGGTCCTTGCATAGAAAGCAGTCACTCTGATTTTCTGAAACCTTTTCTTTCGTACCTTTCCAGGTGCTCCAGCTCTTCCAGATCACACAGATCAACCACGGTTTGATGATGGTGGGACCTTCTGGCAGTGGAAAGACCATGGCATGGAGGGTGCTGCTCAAAGCCCTGGAGAGGCTGGAGGGTATTGAGGGCGTGGCCCACATCATCGACCCCAAGGCCATCAGTAAAGATCACCTCTATGGAACCCTGGACCCCAACACCCGTGAATGGACTGATGGCTTGTTCACACACATCCTCAGAAAGTGAGTTTGTAAACACATTTTTTTAAGGGGAGTGAATCAATCAGATCATTGATCTTTCTAAATTGTGATTGTGGTTTTAAATATTTTTTCTTTAAATTTCAGGATCATTGACAATGTTCGAGGGGAACTGCAAAAGCGCCAATGGATCATCTTCGATGGCGATGTTGACCCTGAGTGGGTTGAAAATCTTAACTCAGTCCTGGATGACAACAAGCTGCTCACCCTTCCCAACGGAGAGCGTCTCAGCTTGCCCCCAAATGTAAGAGCAAAATACTTTACTGTTTCTGTTTTTGTCTCTTTATAGTCTAAGCTAGTTAAAACCTGCTGTATAAACCCTGACTTCCCTTTCTCCAGGTGCGTGTAATGTTTGAGGTACAGGACCTGAAGTATGCCACCCTGGCCACTGTGTCTCGCTGTGGTATGGTCTGGTTCAGTGAGGATGTCCTCAGCACCGACATGGTCTTCAACCACTTCCTGGCTCGCATACGCAGCATCCCATTGGACGAGGGAGAGGATGAAGCTCATCGCCAGAGGAAGGGCACAGAAGACGAGGAGGAGACTGCATCTCCGATGTTGCAGGTAGTTATATAGAAGGAAAGGAAAATAGCAGCAGTTCATTTAAGAAGAATGTTTTCTGACATTTCTTCTTTACTGTTATTTCTACACCAGATTCAGCGTGATTCGGCAGCCATCCTGCAGCCTTACTTCACATCCACAGGCCTGGTGATCAAGGCCTTGGAGCATGCCTCCAAGATGGAGCACATCATGGACTTCACCCGCCTGCGCTGCATGGGTTCGCTGTTCTCAATGCTGCACCAGGCCTGCCGTAATGTGGCACTTTACAACAACAATCACCCGGACTTCCCCATGCCCATTGAGCAGCTGGAGAGATACATGCAGGTAATGTTTGCTCTTCATACAACTAAAAGGAGCATACATGTCTTATTGCTGTTATATCAACTTTGAGCTTAGAAGCTGATGCATGTTGTGGCATCATCTCTCTACAGAGGTATCTGATCTACGCTGTGCTGTGGTCCTTCTCTGGAGACGGAAGATTGAAGATGAGGGCTGAGCTTGGAGAATACATCCGTCGTATCACCACTGTACCCCTCCCATCGGCACCCAATGTCCCCATTATTGACTACGAGGTAAAGCCACTTGGTGTTAAACGGCATTTTGATTGTTGTCTTGAGGACATTTGAAAATAAAAATGTGATTCTCTGCATAGCAAACCTAAACTACTGCAATCCTGTGTTTCCTGTATAACCATTGCCTAATTTTCTTTGTGTTGTGCAGGTCTGCATCTCAGGTGAATGGCAGTCCTGGCAGGGCAAGGTGCCTCAGATTGAGGTAGAGACCCACAAGGTGGCCTCACCCGATGTCGTGGTTCCCACTCTGGACACTGTTCGTCACGAGGCTTTGCTTTACACATGGCTGGCAGAACACAAACCGCTGGTGCTGTGTGGACCTCCTGGCTCTGGAAAGACCATGACTCTGTTCTGCGCCCTCAGAGCTTTGCCTGATATGGAGGTAAGGGACTCGATAAAAATCTGTTTAACCCGACATCCTAACTGATTCAATATATGAGGTTTAATACTTTTCCCTCACTAAATTCTTTATTTCCAGAAAGCTCCTTCATACCCGTACATTTAATAATTTGTGCTAATGTTCCTTTACTCTCTACCAGGTTGTGGGTCTGAACTTCTCCAGTGCCACCACCCCAGAGCTGCTGCTGAAGACCTTTGATCATTATTGCGAGTACCGCCGTACCCCCAACGGTGTCGTCCTCGCCCCGATCCAGCTCGGCAAGTGGCTGGTACTGTTCTGTGATGAGATCAATCTGCCAGATATGGACAAGTACGGCACACAGAGAGTCATCTCTTTCCTCAGACAGGTATGATCCATTGTTTAAAAACTGCAGTTATACTTTGTGTTGTTGCAATTTGCAGCAAAAACCTTTATAGTATATGAAACTGCTGTAGCATAACATTTGATATCCCTTCTTGTATATTAAAGGCTCCCTGGTTGTGTTTTCTTTGCAGATGGTGGAACATGGAGGTTTCTACCGTACCTCAGACCAGACCTGGGTAAAATTGGAGAGGATCCAGTTTGTTGGAGCCTGTAATCCTCCAACTGACCCTGGCAGAAAGCCTCTCACACACAGGTACAGTGTCCAGAGTTATTAGAACAATTATTTATTTGATACCATGACTAACAGAAACAAATAAAACGAGAATGATAACTTACGCTGGCATGTTGTGGTGTGCTGTTTCCAGGTTCCTGCGTCACGTTCCTGTGGTGTACGTGGACTATCCCGGCCCATCCTCTCTAACCCAGATTTATGGAACCTTCAACCGTGCCATGCTGCGCCTCATCCCCTCTCTGCGTACCTATGCTGAGCCTCTTACTTCTGCTATGGTGGAATTCTACACCATGTCTCAGGTAAGGGAGGTTACTGAATATCTATTTGCACAGAAGTTTACTAAATAGTGTCCAAGGATATGAGTATACAAAAGATAACACCTTTTTATTCTTTAAATCACACTTTTACAAATTTGCATTCCATATTTCTATCTTCTTTCCCTTCAGGAGCGATTCACCCAGGACACCCAACCTCACTACATCTACTCTCCCAGAGAGATGACCCGATGGGTGAGGGGTATCTTCGAGGCCCTTCGGCCACTTGAAACTCTTCCTGTGGAGGGGCTGATTCGCATCTGGGCCCATGAAGCTCTCCGACTCTTCCAGGACAGGTGAGAGCATGTTTCTATTCTTATCTAATGTTTTAAGGGAATCTGTAAGTTTGTTAGATGTTAACAGTATAGTTAAGTTGGGTGCTCATAGGTTTTTATATGGTATGCTCAACTGATTATCTGATAAAGTTCAACTTAAAGAAATGCTTGAGTACATTTGGTGATAACTGGCTCATCGTTAACCTTTTTCCAGGCTCGTTGATGACGAAGAGAGAAGATGGACAGATGAAAACATCAACATGGTTGCTCTCAAACACTTCCCCAACATTGATAAGGAGAAGGCTCTCAACAGGCCTATCCTCTACAGCAACTGGCTCTCCAAGGTAAACCTGAAACGGTTTCAACAGAACCTACTGTGATATTCCTGCTGCAGTATTAATGCTGAAATATTGAACGTTGACCTCAAGTCTTTAGCAGCTACATTTGAACTGAGTATGATTTGTGGATGCAGGACTACATCCCAGTGGAACAGGAGGAGCTGAGGGATTATGTGAAGGCTCGTCTGAAGGTCTTCTATGAAGAGGAGCTGGACGTCCCTCTGGTGCTCTTCAATGAAGTGCTGGATCACGTCCTCAGAATTGACCGGTAAGTAACAGCCGCCAAACTGAGAGACTACTCGTATTGTCTTGGGCTACAAATATTAACATCTAAAATTATTGTTTTGGTTTCAATTGTATTTCCTCTTTCAGAATCTTCCGTCAGCCTCAGGGTCATCTCCTGTTGATCGGTGTGAGTGGAGCAGGAAAGACAACTCTGTCCCGCTTTGTAGCCTGGATGAACGGACTTAGTGTTTACCAGATCAAGGTTGGTGAAACATGAAGATAATTCAAGCCCTATCACTACACTCCTGTGTTTCTGCATTTATTGATGTTTGTTTGTGTGTGTTTACAGGTTCACAGGAAATACACAGGAGAGGACTTTGATGAGGACCTTCGTACAGTGCTGCGTCGCTCAGGCTGTAAGAACGAGAAGATTGCCTTCATCATGGATGAGTCCAACGTGTTGGATTCTGGTTTCCTTGAGAGGATGAACACACTGCTGGCCAACGGAGAGGTAACCATCAAGATCTGTTGTCCATCAGTACAGCTCAATGGGGAAAACAAATTGAGTTCTGTGCACATAACTTTTTCTGTTTCCTAACATGATAATTTGACCTGTTCTTCGTAGGTTCCCGGGCTGTTTGAGGGAGATGAATATGCCACCCTGATGACTCAGTGTAAGGAGGGAGCCCAGAAGGAGGGCCTGATGCTGGACACACATGAGGAGCTGTACAAATGGTTCACCAGCCAAGTCATCAGGAACCTCCATGTTGTTTTCACCATGAACCCTTCATCAGAGGGCCTGAAGGACAGAGCTGCCACATCTCCTGCCCTCTTCAACAGGTACTGAGACACATGTTGAAGCATGAATTAACATGTTTTGTTGATGTTGTCTTTTTGGTTAAAAGAAGCTGAATATCAAATTAAATATTTTTGTTTTATTTCCCCCAACTATTCTGCAAATTAAAAAAAATCGTAATTCAGGAACTTAGATTATCCTTAACCTATTAGGTCTCCATCTGGTTTTAAGTCATAACCTCTTGATATACCAGAATTCGTTTTTTTCTCATTTGACTCTTTTCCGTATGCAACAGATAAATACAGTGTTAAAATGACAAGATGTCTATTCTTAGCTAATCAAATAATGTTTTCTCTGTTAGGTGTGTGCTGAACTGGTTTGGAGACTGGTCCACAGAGGCTCTTTATCAGGTGGGTAAAGAGTTCACCAGCAAGATGGACCTGGAGAAACCAAACTGGAAGGTGCCGGACTACATGCCCGCCGTCTATGACAAACTGCCACAGACACCATCTCACCGCGAGGCTATCGTCAATGGCTGTGTGTTTGTACACCAGACACTTCACCAGGTAGGGATGTTGACACGTCTGCAGTGGTGTTTAATGAGGTGATTGTGTTGTATACTTCATAATGTTGTTGTTATTAACTTTACACAGGCTAACAACCGCCTGGCTAAGCGAGGTGGCCACACGATGTCCATCACTCCTCGCCACTACCTGGACTTCATCAACCAGTATGCCAACCTTTTCAATGAGAAACGCAGCGAGCTGGAGGAACAGCAGATGCACCTCAACGTTGGTCTCCGTAAAATCAAGGAGACTGTCGATCAGGTAAAGTAAACTTGCAATTTGATGTGCCAATTATATTTCACCTTTTTTCTCAAATAAACAGTTGTGGTGTCGTGTCTGTTGGTGTTTTTTACCGGCTGCTTGCTAATGTTTGACACCATGAATATACGTGTGCCTCCTCATCAAGGTGGAGGAGCTCCGTCGTGACCTGAGAATCAAAAGCCAGGAGTTGGAGTCAAAGAACGCTGCTGCCAACGACAAGCTGAAGAAGATGGTCAAAGATCAGCAGGAGGCTGAAAAGAAAAAGGTACACAGTAAATAATATAACACTTACACCTTTTACAAAAAAGAAAAAAATAGAGGAAGAAACCAAAATCACAATAGAGGAATTAATTGTTCTTTTATAGACATACTATCCCCTTGATTATGTTAACAGTGAGCCCTTGAGCCTTTCTCATTTAGATTATATCAAACGATAACTCCTACACTGTTTCTATTATGATTCCAGGTGATGAGCCAGGAGATCCAGGAGTCTGTGTACAAGCAGCAGGAGAAGATCAAGGACAAACAGCTGAGTGTCAAAGAGGACTTGGACCAAGTGGAGCCGGCTGTCATTGAGTCTCAGAATGGTACGCTGGTATTTTTGACTCTCAGCAGTCTTTAAATTGCATTAGATTTGTTTTCTTAGAAAGAGTGCAACACTCTCCTGCTGCAAATAATGGATTTGTATACTATTTCCTTAACATTAGCTATATAAATGCACTGAAATATATGCTACATTACTGTTATGCCAAGATTGGTGGTCAATTTTGGGCTTGAATTTATTGTTCAACCCTGTACAACATTTTTTTGTATTACAAATAGCCTTGATACACTATTTTGATAACTGATAAACCCTGACTTTTCCTGCAAATTCAACTGACATTCCTTTTGGAAAATAATCGTTAGTTATTTACAATGTCATCAAATACTCACTTATGGGCTTTGGGTTAACAACTTCATGTTTTCCTGCATCCTCCCTTCGTCACTGCCCCTCCCTTATCATAATCCACTTCCTTGTTCACCTGACGTCGATAGCTGTTAAGTCCATTAAGAAGCAGCACCTGGTGGAGGTACGTTCCATGGCCAATCCTCCCGCTCCCGTCAAGCTGGCCCTCGAGTCCATCTGCCTGCTGCTGGGAGAGAGCACCACCGACTGGAAGCAGATCCGTTCCATCATCATGAGGGAGAACTTCATCCCCACTATTGTTAACTTCTCTGCTGATGACATCAGGTGAAATAAGAAAACATGTATTCTGCCATTGTTCACTAAAGCTCTCTCCCTCTCTGTCTTTTTTCTCTCTCTTCAACCTATATTCTCCCTTTCCTCTACTTCTTCTTTCAAACACTCCTCCTTCCACCCAACTAGCGGTGAGCTCTATAAAGCGGCAGCACCTAGTAGAAGTGCGAGCTATGACCAATCCCCCAGCTGCAGTCAAGTTGGCCATGGAGTGTATCTGCCTTTTGCTGGGCGAGGAGACCAGTGACTGGAAACGAATCAGACAAGTTATTATCAGGGACAATTTCATCAGCAGCATAGTCAACTTTTCCTCTGAGGAAATGAGGTACCAGTGTCAGAACGTCCGTCTTAAATGGAAACTCAAATGATGTCAATCAGTATATTAATCACTTGGCACCTGTGGTTAGAATTTAGATTGTGTCCTTTTGATTTAGCTGAATCAGAAAATGAGCTGACGGTAACAACACTGCTGTGTTTGTTTTTGTGATTTGCATTTTGTCACATTGAAGATGGTAGAAATTGCACTTCTTCACCACCCCACAGAAAATCTTTAATAATCCTGTCCAATATTTCACATGTCAACATTTGCTGTGATTCCTCACCATTGATCACACACTACACACATTGTAATCTATGTGACATGCAGCTTTATTCTAACTTTTTTGACTTTTTTTGACTTTATCCAGTGACACCATCCGTGAGAAGATGAAGAAGAATTACCTCTCCAACCCGACCTTCAACTATGACCATGTCAACAGGGCCTCTCTGGCCTGTGGGCCTATGGTGAAATGGGCGATCGCTCAGGTATAGGAGCCTTAACGATTTGAAACTGAACATAATAATTGGGTAAAGAGAGTTATCCTTTCATTGATGCTATGTTTTACCACTTCCTCAGCTTAACTATGCTGACATGCTGAAGCGTGTGGAGCCTCTGCGTAATGAACTGCAGAAGCTTGAGGATGACGCCACAGACAACAAGTCAAGGGCAGAAGAGGTGGAGCAGATGATCAGAGACCTGGAGTCTAGCATCGCTCGCTACAAGGAGGAGTACGCCGTCCTCATCTCAGAGGCTCAGGCCATCAAGGCCGACCTGGCTGCTGTCGAGTCCAAGGTAACTGTCATCAAACCTCATTTTTAAACTCTCAGATGTTTTGAATATGGCCTGTTCTACCCATTGCAACTGTTATGGCGCATTTCCACTACACGGTCGGCCTCGGCCACACTCGGTACGGCTCGGTACGGCTTGGCCGCGTTGGGCCTTAACAGGGCCGACTCACTTCATGCTGCGCTTCCATTACAGTTTAGGAACTGGGGTAGTTACTATAGTAACGCAGTGTAGGCGGAGCCGTGACGTCATCTTCAATGAGAAATCCAGAAACACAACACAGCCGTTAGCTGTGAGCACTCAGAGCTCACAGCTCCTTATATATGTTCAGAAACTCGACAAAAGTTAAACAAGTACACACCACAGACTGCCTGTGTCATGGTGAATACAGTCGCTGCCTTATTTATGTCTGTATAGGCCGTTGTTGTGAGTGTGGACGGTCGGGGCATATACTGCGTTAGCTTAGCCAATCTCCATCTAGAAAAACACGAATTTTAAAAGGTTTTTCGCCTGCCGTCTGTCTGCAGACTTGACAAAGCATTAATTCATGGTTTTTACTAACCGGTATCAGTATGTTGTTACTTCGGCATCATTTTGAAACGTGTATTACAATTAAATCACGGTCAAATATGTCCATCTTGTTGTAGTTCTAGCCCTCTTGCCAGCGCTCCTCTCTCTAGTTTAGCATACTCAGCCCGACTCAGCCCTGTTTGTTGGCCCCGATAGAACCACAATTTTCTAGGGCCAGAAAAGAGGGGAAAAAGTGGCCCCGCGCCGTGCCGCGCCGGAACGAGGCCTAGTGGAAGCACAACCAAAAAAGGGGACGGCACGACACGGCACGCTTAAAGCGAGCTACGCGCTGCAATGGAAATGCGCCATTATTGTATCCGTCTCATTGAATGTAGTTTAAATTAAAGAATCTTGCAGCAATCTTCTGAACTCTCGCTCTCTCTCCTCCCAGCTGAATCGCAGCACAGCCCTGCTGAAGAGTCTGTCAGCTGAGAGGGACCGCTGGGAGAAGACCAGCGAGACCTTCAAGAACCAGATGTCCACCATCGCTGGAGACTGTCTGCTCTCTGCAGCTTTCATTTCCTATGCCGGCTACTTTGAGCAACAGATGAGGCAGAACCTGTTCACTACTTGGTCTCACCACCTGCAGCAGGCCAACATCCAGGTAGTTAAACTTTCATACTCAAGGCCATAACACATACTAATCCTGGACTCTAGGCACACATATGTTGAAGACTTCACATTTTAAAAGCTTTAATCCTTCCCCCAGTTCCGTACTGATATTGCAAGAACTGAGTATCTGTCCAATGCTGACGAGAGGCTCCGCTGGCAAGCCAGCTCCCTCCCGGCTGATGACCTCTGCACTGAGAACGCCATCATGCTCAAGAGGTTTAACAGGTCAGTATCTTTCTCTTCTCCTGGCAATGTTTTTAGTTTTTATTACTGCTGTTTAAACACTTAACATCAATTATCCCTTCCATGCTGATTCATTCTATACCATTTCTCTTTTTAGGTACCCGCTTATCATTGATCCATCGGGCCAGGCCACAGAGTTCATCATGAACGAGTACAAAGACCGCAAGATCACCAGAACCAGTTTCCTGGACGATGCCTTCAGGAAGAATCTAGAGAGTGCCCTGCGTTTCGGAAACCCGCTGTTAGTCCAGGTATGAGCAGCTACTTAACAGTGCTAACATTTAAAATGTACTTTTCAAAGCCCTCGTTATCATCAAGGCTTTGTCTATTTTAAGTAATGTATGTATTTTTGGCTCTTAGGATGTGGAAAGTTACGACCCCATCCTGAACCCAGTGCTGAACAGAGAGGTCCGCAGGACTGGAGGACGTGTGCTCATCACCCTGGGAGACCAGGACATCGATCTGTCGCCTTCCTTTGTCATCTTCCTTTCTACAAGAGACCCAACTGTGAGTAGATTCAGCATCATGTTTCATCTATGGATAATGTTAGGCAGTATTTAAGTCTATCATTCAGGAAAAATATGCAATCATCCTGCAGTAAAATGATTGTACAAGGAAGTTAATCTGTGTTTTTGGTGTCTCTTGTGTATGCAGGTGGACTTCCCACCAGACTTGTGTTCTCGTGTTACATTTGTCAACTTCACTGTGACACGCAGCAGCCTTCAGAGTCAGTGTCTCAACGAGGTACTAAAGGCTGAGAGGCCTGATGTGGATGAGAAACGCTCTGACCTCCTCAAACTGCAGGGTAAGACAGAGAATGGCATTGTGCTTACATAATGACAGGGCACAGCTGAGGCTGATGGACAATTACAGGGATGCCAGTGGATAGAGACTTTAGCCATGGTGGAAAAATAGTTTATTGAAGCGCTAAAGTCAATAATCAACTGTCCCTGTGTCTCTTGTAGGTGAGTTCCAGCTGCGTCTGCGTCAGCTGGAGAAATCACTGCTGCAGGCGCTCAATGAGGTTAAGGGCCGCATCCTTGATGACGACACCATCATCACCACGCTGGAGAACTTGAAGAAAGAGGCAGCCGAGGTCACCAAGAAGGTGGAGGAGACGGATATCGTCATGGCAGAGGTGGAGGCAGTGTCACAGCAATACCTGTCCCTGTCCTCTGCCTGCAGCAGCATCTACTTCACCATGGAGTCTCTCAACCAGGTCTGGACACATCTTTTACCCAATTTATTTTTATTACATGCCTCATTCCGACTTGAAAAAAAACTCCCACTAACACCTTGCATCTGTGTGAAGTGAGAAAGGTGCACAGGCAAAATTACTATGACGTTCTTATAAACCAGCCAATAACCATTTAATAAACAAACTCTTTTTTCTATCTTTCTCCAGATGCACTTCCTGTACCAGTACTCCCTTAACTTTTTCCTGGACACCTACCACACGGTGTTGTATGAGAACCCCAACCTCAAGGGCATCAGCGACCATACACAGAGACTCGAAGTCATCACCAAGGACCTCTTCCAGGTTTGTACCACACGATACTCTGTAGTACAATTGTAACAGACTTTTCTGTAATATAATTTTCTTATGCCTGGTTAATTAATTAATTAATTTTCTATGTAGGTGGCATTCAACAGAGCAGCCAGAGGTATGCTGCACCTCGATCACATCACGTTCGCCATGCTGCTGGCTAAGATCAGCCTGAAGGGCATGCCCAAGTAAGATGCCACCCATATACTATTAGTAATATTAAATGAAAAATGTTTCTCAATAACACCAGACAACATAAAAACATAATCCGTCTCTTTCCAGTGAGCCCCCATATGATGTGGAGTTCCAGCACTATCTGCGCGGTAAGGAGATTGTTCTGACGGGAATGACGTTGCCCAAAGTGAAGGGTCTGACCACTGAGCAGTGCGAGGCCATGGTCCGCCTCAGCCGCCTGCCGGAATTCAGCGACCTGGTTGACAAGGTTCAGGCTGATGAGGTGAGTATTTACATATACCTTCCATCTGGTATCACACATATTGGGATAATTTAACCAAAGCTGTAAGAAAAAAATCATCATTATTTCTTTCTTCTGTTTCTACAGCAATTCTTCATGTGGATTGAGAGTAACACTCCAGATCTGGCTGTTCCTTATCTGTGGTCAGAGGAGAGGCAGGCCAGTAAGTATATAGACTTGTCTTATTGTGCAAATAATGCATGATCATTTGTATATCAATTTACTCATCCTGTGTTGCCTTTTTAAATCTTGAAGACAACTTTGCTCACCATATGCATAACAAGTGCTTACATTGACAAGAAACCTTTTTACCTTGTAAGGTTTCAGCAAAAATTCAAGTGGAAGTAGTGAGCATAAAACCAGATAAAGCAGACTTGGATTTTGGGTATTGGAACAATTCCTTTAAGACCAAGTGGATACTGATTTTAAATATTGATTGAATCTATATATATATATATATATTCTTTGTATACATGACATGCTCTAATCTGTACATCGCTCTCTGTTCAGCTCCCATTGGCCAGGCGGTGCACCAGCTGTTGCTGATTCAGGCTTTCCGCCCCGACCGTCTGCTGGCTATGTCCCACATCTTTGTCTCAAAGGTGCTGGGCGAGACCTTCATGAGCCTCATTGAGCAGCCTCTTGACCTGGCTAACGTCATAGATAACGAGGTAGGTTCCAATATTTCGTCAATCATTTTCTCGGTGTTGTTGAATCTGTCGCTGACTTTCCTTCTCTTGTGTGTTTGTAGGTGAAGCCCAGCACTCCAGTGTTGATGTGTTCTGTACCAGGTTATGATGCCAGCGGCCTGGTCAGAGATCTGGCTGCTGAGGAGAACAAACAAATCACCTCCATCTCTATTGGTAAGGAAGGAATAAGATCATAGTCTTAAGACACAAATGAGATCCTCGGGTCAAAAGTTGAATGAGGATACACATGATTATATTCTCACACTGTCCACAGGTTCGGCTGAGGGCTTCAACAAAGCAGACCGAGACATCAACACTGCGGTTAAGTCTGGCAGGTAAGTAATGTTTGTTCTGTGTATTTTCTTAGCATGCACACTTTGTTTTGTTGTGCTGGTGTACTGACTGGTTCCGTCCTGCAGGTGGGTGATGTTGGAGAACGTGCACCTGGCCCCTGGATGGCTGATGCAGCTGGAGAAGAAGCTTCACTCCATGCAGCCTCATGCCAGCTTCAGGCTTTTCCTCACAATGGAGATCAACCCCAAGGTAAACCATGTCACTCATTAAAACATTCCATTATTCATTCATTCTCACTTCTAGCACCTGAGTTCCTTTCCACTTTCACTCCTCTAAGTCTCAGTACTGTGTTTCCTCACCAGGTTCCAGTGAATCTGCTTCGTGCCGGTCGTATCTTCGTGTTTGAGCCTCCTCCTGGTGTCAAGGCCAACATGCTCAGAACCTTCAGCAACATCCCTGTGGCTCGCATGTGCAAGGTGACCTAATCTGGATTTACAAAAGCACACACTCGCACCTAAAGTCTTGTCATTACCATCAATTCTGTCTGCGTTTGCTGCCTTAATGACTCTTTTTCCTGTTTCTGCTTGTATAGGCTCCCAACGAGCGTGCTCGTCTCTACTTCCTGCTCGCTTGGTTCCACGCAGTCATTCAGGAGCGTCTGCGCTATGCCCCACTGGGCTGGTCCAAGAAATATGAGTTTGGAGAGTCTGACCTCCGCTCTGCCTGCGACACCGTGGATACTTGGCTGGACGACACTGCTAAGGTAAGATTGAATTTTTTATATTTTCAATATAAACTTATGTCAACAAACCATAGATAAACACAGTTCAACTACAATATGTTTTTTTATTCATTTACCAGTATATGCTCTGTATCAACTTAGAATTTCGGTGCATCCCCCCTGTAAATATAACAACCATGACACACTTTCCTTCATGCACACACACACAGGGTCGTCAAAATATTGCACCAGACAAGATCCCCTGGGCGGCTCTGAAAACTCTGATGGCCCAGTCCATCTATGGCGGCCGCATTGACAACGAGTTCGACCAGCGTCTGCTCACCACCTTCCTCGATCGCATCTTCACCAAGAGAAGCTTTGACAGCGATTTCAAACTGGCTTTCAAAGTTGACGGGCACAAGGACATCAAGATGCCCGACGGAATTCGGTCAGTAGTGTTTTTTTTATCGTTTGTTAATATTTAAGGGATGTTTTTTTATGACGCCACCCAGTTAAAGACTAATTTTTGTATTTGTTACAGGCGTGAGGAGTTCATACACTGGGTAGAGTTGCTTCCTGACACCCAGACTCCATCTTGGCTTGGGTTGCCAAGCAACGCTGAGACGGTCTTGCTCACCACTCAGGGTACGCCACAGCCGGTCCTCTTCGTCATCTGTATTTGGTTGCTCTGTTACAGTAACTGGACCACAACATATCCTGATTCTCCTTCCTCAATCCATCTGTTCAGATTCCATGATTTCATTGTGCAGACCATTAACCATCTCTCTCTCTCTAGTGTCTTACCTTTTGTTTTGACAGGGGGTCACAATCTTTCAGTTTTGCGTCTGCTTTGGGCAGAATACTGTGTGCATGTGGTGGAAGAAAATGATTCATTAAGGGTGCTTCCTTACTTACTAATCTCTCATCTTCTCATGGATTCACTTCACCAGTTTTCCATGGCATCCCAAGTAGCTCCTAGTTTCAGTTTCTCATTCCCACAGGTCCTTGAAATCCATGAAAGCAAGTTTGATAGAGAATAAAACTAATAAAAGGCGTTGAAAGCTATATGAAAATGGAGATAAAAAGATATGGGTCATTGGGAAGGCTTGAATTCATAATTTGTGCAAGAATAGAAATGGAAGTTATTTTGGTATTATTTTTATTTAAAGCTAGTTGTGGAAACTCCTTAAATGTGATGTTTCAGAAGGGAACCCAGAGTCTTGTATATTGTAGTCCTACAGATCAGCTGTCTAGCCTAGCAGTACTCGTAGCCATCGTACTTTAAAAGGTGTTCTGCCCAAAGGAAGGCTGTGTGTGTCCTCACCCTCCAGCAGCTGTATTTCACAGCCATCATGTCGCTTTGCTGAAATTTGTATCCACTCCCCACCTTGAGATTAGGATTTAAACAACCACACTCCTCCCCATCCCCTCAATCACAGCCCCCTTTCCTCCCTGCTTTGTCAGATTTTATTTCCACACCCCTCCATTTTCCACAATCCCAGCTGCCAAATCCTTCCCCCTCTCCACCTCTTCTCCACCCTCACTCCTGCCCCTTTAGATTGTCTCTCCGGCCCGTTACCCTGTAGTGTTTACATGTATTTCTTTTACATATCCAGTTATTCATGAAAGTGCTTAATTTATCCACCTGGAAACTGTTAAATGGTACAATTTAATGTGAATATTGCCTGAAGCCTTGTGTCTTTTGTCCTGCTCAGTGTTGTCCTTATTTGTTTCTGTCTGCCACGACTCCCTTGTTTTATACAAACTAATCTTTATTAACACTTCCTCGAGGTAAGCGGTTTGTTTCTTTGTTCCACTATTAATTTCTTCTCCCCCTACCTCCCACCATGGCCTTGTCTTCCACCTCCTTCCCCGCTCACTCGCTCCCTCCACCTGGCTGCGCAGGCATTGACATGATGGGTAAGATGCTGAAAATGCAGATGTTGGAGGATGAGGACGACCTTGCCTACGATACGGAGATAAAGGAGCGCACTTCTTCCACATCTGATGCCCAGCCGGCCTGGATGAGGATCCTCCACACCACCGCCTGCAACTGGCTGCAGCTGGTGCCCCAATCTGTCAATCCACTGAAACGCACAGTGGAGAACATCAAGGTAAAGGCAGAAACAGGAGGAAGGTTGTTGGCAAGCAGACTTCTGGAGACGTACCTGTAAAATTACGTTTTAAACAAGAAGCTGTACAACATCCTCTGCAATTACTGTTATGTAGATCCGTTGTTTTGTTTAAAATGTGTTATACTCATGAGGTATGGAGGTAAAATGAAATGAAACGAAAGCACAGGTTTGAATTTCAACAGATGAACATGCACTTGCTTTTCTTCTGTATTTGATTTGATTTCCTCTTTGCCCAAACACCAGGACCCACTGTTCCGCTTCTTTGAGCGCGAGGTTAAGATGGGCGGAAAGATGCTGCAGGAGGTCCGCCAGGATCTGACCGATGTGGTGCAAGTGTGTGAGGGCAAGAAGAAGCAGACTAACGACCTGCGCTCACTCATTAGCGAACTAGTTAAAGGTAAAATCTTCCTTCTCACTCATTTGTAACCATTTTTCTTTAAACTTGCTTTATTGAGATCAATGAACATGGCAATTTAACCTTTTTTTAGGGCTACAGCTGTTATTTTTATTTGTTAGACTCCTATTGCAGCTCTACATTGTGCACTTAAAAATCATTGGTTGTTTTGACCAACAAGATGTCCTTAAACCGCTTGTACTTTGAGAGAATAACTGGTATACACCCTCTCTTCTTTTCCCCAGGCATCCTCCCTCGCAGCTGGTGTCGCTACACAGTTCCAGCCTCCATGACGGTGATCCAGTGGGTGGCAGACTTCAGTGAGCGAATCAAACAGCTGCAGCAGATCTCCCAGGGTGCTGCCAGTGGGGGTGCAAAGGAACTGAAGGTACTGTTTGGTTAACTGTTGGTGCACAGTATCAAACAACCTGTATATGAATGTCATGTTGGATTCCTTAAATATAGACAGAGCCACTTACAGTAATGTTATTTTTGTTTTTTTCTCCCGTTTCTCCTTCTGCAGAACATCCATGTGTGCCTCGGCAGCCTGTTTGTGCCGGAGGCTTACATCACCGCTACACGGCAGTATGTGGCCCAAGCTAACAGCTGGTCTCTGGAGGAGCTGTGCCTGGAGGTCACTGTCACCACCGCCCAGGGTGCTGCCCTGGACGCCTGCAGCTTCGGCATCAAAGGTAAGACAAGCAGGGTCAAACTATTTATTTAGCAGCATGTACCCATAGTGTGAATGTAATCATTTGCATCTAGGTACAACATGTATTACAAACAGATATTTTTTGACTGAAAAGTTTGATCAGTTACTTCAAAGTATTGTACCATTATCCAGCTCTATATGGAGCCTTAATTCTTAGTGTGGCAAATACTTACTCAACTTTTGAAAACGTAAGTACTGTTCTATTATTTATTGGACATTTTTAAAATGTTGTTCAAATGTGGAACATTTCACCGTTTCTCTCAGGTCTGAAACTGCAGGGAGCTACTTGTGCCAACAACAAGCTGTCTCTGTCCACCACCATCTCCACTGAGCTGCCTCTCACTCAGCTCCACTGGATCACGCAATGCAGCGCTGAGAAGAGACACATGGTACGAACAAGATGTTTTTACACAATATATAGCTTCGTTTTTATCAAATAATCCATGCAGAGACTATTTAGGAAAATATGTCTTACTGAAATGATTTTGGCCATCTCCTCATGTATTTGTATTTCTCTTGCAGGTGTGTCTTCCTGTGTACCTGAACTTCACAAGGTCTGATCTCATCTTCACCGTGGACTTTGACATCGCCACCAAAGAAGATCCACACAGCTTCTATGAGCGTGGAGTTGCTGTCCTGTGCACCGAGTAGATGGAACATTCCTCAAGACCAGCGTCTTGATTATTAAACCACACATAATCCCTTACATTTATTGCTTATTAACCACCATTTAGAAAGTAGCCTGTTGCATTCCAATATAAAACGTAGTTAAAATAAATTGTGGAGCAGTAATTTACACGTAGCTATGATCGTGTTTTTGGAAGGTAAAGAGAGAAGTTGTCAGATGGTAAATGAAGAGGAGATGTTGAAAAGGAAAGTTGAAAGTTAGTTTTTATGAAGGAAATTGTATGTTTTTAGATTGAATAAAGTATGTTGGAATCAAATAAAATGCTTTAATGACTTCAATGTTGTCTGTGATGATAAATTGGACACAAATGGGGAAACGGATGACTTTAAAAGTCAACATGGGGGGAATTTCACTTGTCGTTTATAAAATAGGCTTAGCAAAATGAAATGGTTGACAGCTTCACAGAATTTACCCAATCACTTCTATATTAACTTCATTAAAGTACAATAAAAAATGTTGTATTTGCTAGACCTCATTATTTCCTATTCAATATAAAAAATGATACAGAAGGCCAAACTAACCAGAGTAGGATAAGGTACAAATATTAAGTTCAGTGGATTACTGCCACCTGTTGGTTTGGATGAACTTGTCTTTGCTCAAGAAAAGGTAGATTGAAGGAGAAAGTCAGCTTTACCATTGGAAAATACAAAGAAGACTGAAACAAACCTTAGGTTATGAGATTTTTCTAACATGTGGCAAAACAAATCACACTATCAAGACTAAACCATATTTAGTTTTTCATTTGTGCCTATCTAAAAACTAAACAAATGGCTTCAAAACAATGGTTGAAACTAGTGAATACTTGTGAAATATTTGATATTGAGATACATATTTAGAAAAGAAAACTTCAGCTTGTCATTTCACACTTAATTTTAATTAGGGCACCACTAGCTAAAGTTCAGTGGCGCTTTGGTTGCTGAATGCCACTTTCTAGCAGTAAATACTTTTTAAGCTTTTGTGCGGGAAAACAACCAATACATTTTAAGTCTTTCACAGAACTTCTTTTTTCTTTAATTGGTCTATGGAAGAAATACAGTATCTGTATTGCCAGTGCATAGGTTGTTCTTCAGTCCATAATGGAGACTGACGTGACAATGGTAATTCTCCCAACAAAAAGAATGACCGCCTAAGAACAATCAACACATGTGACAGATTTCAGACACTCAAAATAACTGGAGATATAAATATAAATCGTCTGATCTTTTTACATGAGTAAACAAAGTGCATTGTCAAGTAACTATTTATAGTCTTTCATTCTACCTTAACTTGTTTAAGGCACTGATATGACTGCAGTACTTCAGTGTGTCAGTCCATGGTAAGATGGCTCGAACATGTTTCAGATGCAGAGTCCCTTTCTTCCTGTTGGTCCTCCATGTTGACAACACACTGCCTCTTTCTTTGCCCCAGCTCAACCACTTCTGCTCCAGGGAAACCCATCTTTCTCTTGTAAAGCGACCTGAGGGGGCAGGGGGAGCTCTCAGAGAGATCTGTCGCCTGGGACAAACTCACTTCTGCTGGGGTTACAGGTGCAGGTGTGTGAGGCGTGGAATATCTAGTAGCATGAGAGCCGGAATCATCTAGTTGACAGTGCAAAGCTACATCCATGGTTTGGGATTGCATTGTTGAATCTTCGGCCATTTGCTCTGAAAGAGCTCTACCACCATCCCCGTCTCTGTCTGAGGTCAAAATGTAATCATCACACATCTCAGAGTCACTCCCACATTTCATCTGGACATCTTTGTCTGATACAGCATCTCTCATGCCATTTTTCTCCACATCCCTTAGGGAAACAGAAGCAGGATGATTGATAAACCTTCTGCTCCTGCCCGAGAACCGACAGCCTCCTCCTCCACCTTTTCCCTGCTGCTTGAATCGCCTGCTGGAGACATTGATGTTTGGCTCATCAGAATCCTCAGAGCTCCCATCATATGGGTCCGACAACTGCAATCAAACATGCAATTATTCATAAACAAATAGGACAGCAGCATGGCCTTGTAGCAGCTATACTTTAATTGAATAAAGGGGGAATGCTTACCAAAGAGCAACAGCCATACCTTCCTGCAGGCTTTTGAGTTAATGGCAATGTCCGCCGAAAAGTCAAACTCTCTGGTGTACTGCTCACACAACCCTGCTCAACAAGAAAGACATTGTTTTTTGCCTTGACAAAACATGTTTTTATTTTTAAAATCAAGAAAACTCAATGCTTTTTGGAGCACATTCCATTTCTGTACAATAAACTAAATTAGACTCCATTTTAAAATCAAATTAATTGTGGAAAATATCCGAACATTTGGGAACTTGGCCTAATATATTTTAAAGCTTATCCAAGTGGTTATTGTGAATATTGTGAAGTAAAGTATTACCATAGTGCTGGTGTCCGACAACCTTGGACTGATCTCGGAGTCAGAATCAGAGCTGGACACTTTACACATCTCCTGACAAAAAACAGAGGTCACTCAAGTCTACATTTATGTCAATGTAAGACAGCAGTATAATGATTTTTGATTTAACTACTGAAAAAGAGGCCAGAGCACTCTCAAAATGGTGATGGCTAACTTGTACCATGTATTTGAAGGCAAGCTGGTCCATGTTGTTGGGCACATGTCTCTCCATTTGATCTAATTGGGGGAGAAAAATGTGAATTTGTAAGAGCAATATTGCATTTAACCACATTCAAAGGTCCACAAAAGTTAATACCGGTAGCCTACTCTTATTTCATTGTTTTAGAAATTAAAAAATCCCAGCATGCAGTATAAGCAATATGGAATGAATAACGTTAGCATGCACTTCGTATTGCAAAATACAACTTAAGTATGATGAGTTTTAATTCGGCAAAAGAATAACCAATATTTATACCTGAAAATGACAGTTGACGTCTTCTTCTTTGGCGCTTGTAGGCCTACTTCTTTGACCATGATAGATTAAAACACGTAAAATATGTCTTTGTTGTTTGTAACGAGAAGATGGTTGATTAATTAACCAGCAGAGTAGCAGGTGTCTTTGATATGATGCATGCAGCCATGTGTTCCCACAGTCAGGTGAGCAGTCTAAAACGCCACTTAGTTAGCTCATTACAAGATTTTAACAAAATAATATTTCCGGTGATTTATCGCTCTCCAAATTAAAAGTCAGCTATCTTTCTGCTGTATAACAGACCAAAAATGCCGATATATTACCTTTTAAATTGGTCCCTGTTAAGTTAACCACCCTTCAGTCTGTTTTATATATTTGTTTCACCAAATATATAGATTTAAAGAGTTCCCGACCCCAAAACATGTGCAAGAAAGTTACTTTAATGTAGAAGTCCACGTTGGTTTGGTTGAACAACCGAACTTACCACCAATATAAAATTAAAATTAAAATAAAAAATCAAATTTAAAGTTAGTGTACTGTTGCAGAACAATTTAATTCTGATTAATTATAAAGCTGTGGCAACTTTGTTATTAAATACCTTCAGTCCTCCACCAGTTCCCCGCTGAACCGTTGGGGGAACGGGATAGTCGGAATGCCTGCTCCCTGTGCGTAAGATCCGGCCTAGGGGAAAGAGATGAATGTTAAATTCAAAGATGGCGGCGGAGGGAGGAGGGAAGGAGATGAACGAAATTAAAACTCAGTTCACAACTCGGGAAGGTGTCTACAAGCTCCTCACTCACTCCGAATACAGCCGTCCCAACAGGGTGCCTTTCAACTCGCAGGGCTCCAACCCAGTCAAGGTCTCTTTCGTTAACGTCAACGATCAGTCGGGAAACGGCGACAGGATCTGTTTCAATGTGGGCCGTGAGCTCTACTTCTACATCTACAAAGGCGTTCGAAAGGTAGCGTGTCAACCCGGGATATCGCATGTTGAAAAGCTTCATTTCTGGCCTAGCTGTTGCTGAAATATGGACTTGTGTGGGCTTTATTAAATAACTCTGACAGGTGCTTGACTTTCAAATTAGCAGGCAGCTTGTTAGCTTGAAGCTAATCTGAAGCTAGCCAACGTAATTTAGCTAACGTTAGCAGCAGCTACTCCCGAGGCCAGGGGCTAAATTCCGTCCACAGTCCGGGAATCTGTTTTGGTTTTAGTTGGATGGTATTATAAGTGGGATTTGATAACGACCAGTCGGTTAAAGTGGAGCTTTTGATTTAAGTTATCAGGGTTAGCATTTCTGGTATAGTTTGTGGTGACAGTGACAGTTCTTGCGTTGACACCCATAACACCTGTCGACGACTTTTGTCATGTGTCGACAAATCAAAAATAATGTCGATTCAGTTTTAGGACAGTCATTCAGCTAGCAGGCTAAGCGTTGCAGTCAGCCTCTGACTAATGGCACTGACTCAGCTTTTAGCTCGGGGATGTGTCTCATGAAACTAGGCTGACTTTCTCTGCTTGTAGGGGAATGCTAACGTTAGCTAGTTAATGTAGTTGTGACTGTTATTGTTGAGCGTACAGTGTGGTAGTAATCTGTATTTGTTAGGGTTAAACATCTCTGTAAGCTCTGTATGGTGATGGTTTCCCCTGACAAATACTGCTAGTTGTTAAACAGAAGGTGGAGGACGAGTGGAAATCACATAATTGTTCACTTTCAGTATTTTAACATAGTTTTATTATTATTAGTATATTACAATACTAACAATCTCAAAGCAGTCCTGTATTTTGTCAATAACCTTACATCAAGTGGTTTAGCTAACAGCTGACTTGACATCACAGATTGACAGGAATCAGCTGATTTATAACTTGTGTCGAAAAGGAATGTGTCATGGCCTTTTTTAAATTATTCACAGTGACATGTGCTTGTCATGTGTGCCATTATTTCTCTGTAAATCAGCATTTAGCTGAAGGCTAAACTACCAGAAGTTGGAACAATCACAGATTATTGTACAGCTGCAGCAGATACATTTAGGCAAAACATAGTAAGTAAATAAGCAGCTTTTTTTTCTTCCTGTAAGGTATATCCATAACCTTCAAAGTATTCCTTAGCACTGTTGACATGGCATGTTTATGTACCCTTTTTGCTGATAATGTGAATAATCAAAGCACTTTCTAAAAGCCTTGGCATTTTTTTAGGTGAGAGAGAAACACTCAATGTCACATCCATCAGTAATGGAATATGATGACTCAGTGGTTTTCGAATGTTCCACTCTTCCACCTAGTGTGCAATGTAAATCATTAACAAATAAAACTGGTTGTGTGCAGTATATGCCCAAGGTGTTTTGTTCATTGCAGTAGAATAATGTTTCCTGATATTAATAACAAAGTGTACATCATACAGTGTGATTGCTAACATCTATCCAAATACAGAGAACAGTTAATCAGTGACCAAAAAAGTTCAGTTTGACCTTTTAAAAATGGATGAGTTCAGATGTCATTTATCTTAAACTTGGTTGCAGGAACCTTTTATCTAACAAGAATGAAATCAAATGTACCGGGTTAAAATAATTAACTTTGTCCCTTCAGTTCCTTTTTTAAATTCTATTTTCTGTGTTTGAGATGAAGCACAGGAAGAAAAAGTATAAATCCAAACTTTTCTCCACTGGTATGTTTTATGACAGTTTGACAACAATAGCCTTTGTCATGCAACACAGCCCATAGACTAATTTTAGATGGTTTTCAAAGTTACTGCTCTAACTTCATGTCATGCACACTTTCTTTCTTCAGGCTGCTGACCTGAGCAAGCCCATAGACAAGCGCATCTACAAGGGAACGCAGCCCACCTGTCATGACTTCAACCACCTCACAGCCACAGCAGAGAGTGTGTCCTTGCTGGTGGGTTTCTCAGCAGGACAGGTACAGCTTATTGACCCCATCAAGAAGGAGACAAGCAAGCTCTTCAATGAAGAGGTAAGCATCTGATGGACAGAGGTTACATTATTTAGAGTTGTGTGGAACATTTTTCCCTAAATAGATGAACAACAAGTATCCTTGAAGTACACTCTTCAGTCTTCCTATGACAATTTATTGTTGTGAATGACAAAAAGTGTAATGTGTTCAAAGATTTCCCAAAGCTTTTATGTACTTTTTATTACTTTTTGTATTTTCTGTGCCCCAAAATTGTCACACTTTCAACATGTTTGATTGATTGCTGATACTGTGCTGACATTATGTGCTTTCCTCTCCCCTTCTCTTTTTTCCCCCGTCTGCCTCTCAAACTCAACCATCGCTCCCTCCTGTCAGAGACTAATAGACAAGACCAGAGTAACATGCGTGAAGTGGGTGCCAGGCTCTGAGAGCCTGTTTCTGGTTTCTCATTCCAGTGGGAATATGTATCTATACAATGTGGAGCATACTTGTGGCACCACGGCACCACACTATCAGGTGCTTAAACAGGGAGAGAACTACTCTGTACACACATGTAAGAGTAAATCCACGCGGAACCCTCTCCTTAAATGGACAGTAGGGGAGGGGGCTCTGAATGAGTTTGCCTTCTCTCCGGATGGGAAGTTCCTAGGCTGTGTTAGCCAAGACGGCTTCCTACGAGTCTTCAACTTTGATGCGGTGGAGCTTCATGGCACCATGAAGAGCTACTTTGGTGGCTTGTTGTGTGTGTGCTGGAGCCCTGATGGAAAGTACATAGTTGCAGGCGGAGAGGACGATTTAGTGACTGTGTGGTCGTTTTTGGACTGCAGAGTCATCGCCCGAGGTCATGGGCACAAGTCGTGGGTCAGTGTGGTGGCGTTTGACCATTACACCACCAGCGTGGAAGAGAGTGACCCGATGGAGTTCAGTGGCAGCGATGAGGACTTCCAGGATCAGATGATCCACTTCGGACGAGACCGGGCCAACAGTACGCAGTCTCGACTCTCCAAGCGCAACTCGACGGACAGCCGGCCTGTTAGCGTCACGTACCGGTTTGGCTCAGTGGGCCAGGACACTCAGCTGTGCCTATGGGACCTCACTGAGGACATCCTTTTCCCCCATCTTCCACTCTCACGGACACGGACACACACTAACGTGATGAATGCTACCAGCCCCCCTGCGGGTGCTACAATAATCACTAACGCCTCTAGTAACACTACCAATGGCAACAACAGTGGTGCCAATACTCCTGGCATTAACTCCCTCTCTACTACATTACCACGCTCCAACAGCCTACCCCATTCAGCCGGCACCACCACAACAACAACAACAACGACAACGACAACAACGACAACGACAAACAACACCAACAAAGCCAGCAGTGGTGGCGGCATCGGCAGTGGTATAATGGACAGTGCCATTGCTACAGGTGTGAGTAAGTTTGCCACGCTGTCACTCCATGATCGGAAGGAACGCCACCACGAGAAGGACCACAAACGCAACCACAGCATGGGCCACATCAGCAGCAAGAGCAGCGACAAGCTCAACCTGCTCACAAAAACCAAAACAGACCCTGCTAAGACTCTGGGCACTCTGCTGTGCCCGCGCATGGAGGATGTGCCCCTCCTCGAGCCCCTCATCTGTAAAAAGATAGCACACGAGAGACTGACTGTACTCATATTTTTAGAGGACTGTTTAGTGACTGCTTGTCAGGAAGGATTTATTTGCACATGGGCGAGGCCAGGCAAAGTGGTAAGTTCTTTTTAATCTAGGAAATGTGGGGAAAATTGAAGTGTCTTTCAATCATAGGCTGTGCTAAAATCGGTTGGTGGGCTATAATAAAAAAAATTAAGACAAAAAAATGACTTTCTGATAAGCATAAAATAAAAGTATGGACATTAGGAAATACCATTTTGATCTTTTATAGTCAGATTGTCACTCTCTGCAGGCAGGCAAGTAACATATCACTTTTAAAAAAATGTAAATCTGCTTTCCAATTTAAAAACCTATTACGTTTCAGATATAACCACTGCTATGGAAATATTAGTCTGGTTATATAATGCATTCTGATAAGGAGGATTTCCTGTGTAGACCTGGGAGGGGACTTTAATCCATAAGCGTGTTCATTGGTTCATCCTAATCATCCCACAACGCAAAGCAGCATAGCCAAGAAGTTATCTGCATACACGCTCGCATTTCAGCTTTATGCAAATGGCTCTGTATGCGCCTAAAGAATCTCTGCAGTGCCTCGCATGCTTACAGCTTAATGTGTATACACCATTGTATACTTCCCTGTTGTCTGTGTCTGAGAGACCTTGCCAGAAAAAGGCACATGACAGTATGGATCTGGAACGTACACACGGCTACTTTGTCCATTTAGATCGTTTCTACATTAACAGGCGCCATGAAATGTCTAATAAGTAAAAACAAAAACATTAGTGTCCTGTGAAAATTGAACAAATTTGATCCCGGAAAACATTGGTAGAAGTTATACATTCTGAATAATACTATGTTGTAAAAGTATGATACTTAACAGTTTGGCAAGCTTGCCCTGTGTAAATTATAAGGACAACAATTCCCTTGAAGGTCAGATCAAGAGGTTTAAAAAAAGCCTTTGGAAATTGACCTGGTCATTTATATAAGAAGTGCCTTGCTCAAGCAAACCTGTTAAACACACCGTTAGTTTTGCACTGTATACTCTTCTCCACTTTGACTGCTGCACACAGGCTTTGAGTTAAATGCAGGGGACTGGGATATGGAAGGAAGAAGCTAGAGGATCATTTTTATTGAGCTATTTGTTGCTTGATTTTTGCTTCAGTATGTGAACTTTCCCAATGCAAATCTCCTTGTTTTCCTTTTTCCAGGGTTTATTGTCATCCCAAAACCAAGCCAGCTCTCCCAGTGGAACAGTAGTATAGCCACAATATTTCTGCTGCTAAAGAACCCTGCAACCCAGAGTCTGATGCTGCTCTTCACCCTGCAAGCATTGCAAGTTTTCCTTTTCTTTTAAACCCCTTCCCTCCCCCCCCCCCCCCCTTGATTTTGTTAATGGCTTTTTCAATTTTTTTTGTTTATCACCCACTTGACCTAGTGGAGGAATGAAGCAAGAAAAGGTGTGGTGGTGCAATTGTGGACTTTATGCGCTCATGTTCTATTGTTCTCTAAAGTTTTAACACATTTTATTTAGATTTAAAAAAAAATCTTTCTTTCATGTCAAATCTCATCAGACTGTCCCCTCTGGAACTAAAGTGTGGCTCTGAGAGATGCAAACCAGATAATTATGGCTTGAAATGAAAGTGATGGTTCATTTAATTTTCATAATGGACCTTTTTTGTTTTAACCTTGTACTGTAGCCCAATCCCAACTCGGGGTTCCAAGAACCAGAATTTTGGATGAACTATCCTTTTACGACCAAGTGCGGGAGCATCCGAAAATGTTGCATCCATCCACATTGACCCATCCCTTCTGTCTTTTCTTAAGTAGAACCTTCCCATCAAGGACTTTGCACTGATTTTGTTATTTTGTTGTTTGTTTTTATAACTACTCTTAATGGAACAAAAGAGAAGGGTTGAGGACTGCCTTGTCGCACTCGGCGTTAACATCCTCAGTCTTGAAATCTGAATCTATAAAGTTGGATGCTGCAATCATAGTCTTTTTAAAGAAAACAAATTGTTTGCACTTAAATTAGTTTAGTAGAAGAAGATGGCTTTACTTTTTGGGGTGTGCTCACAGATGGCTAATAACAGTAGGTGAAGACAAATCATAAAAAAAGAACTATTAAAACCTTTATCTATTGAGCATTTATTTTAATATTATTTCAGATTCAAATCTGCTCTGTATCATAATGTGTATATTGTAATTAATTGATTTGTTGGGGGCCTAAGCAAACTACCATTATTCCAGTGGAAGTCTTCTCATTGATAGTTATATTTCTAAAGCCTAAAGTATACATATTAATAATATTAAAATAATCTTGAATACATTGTTTTCTGTTCCTTTTTTGTTCACCCACGTGTGCTGTGTTTACACAACAAAACTGTAATGTTTGAAAATTGTTTTTATTGTCAAAATGCCAAAGCAGCTGTCAGGTCTGGAAGTCTCTGAAGCTGAGACGAGTGAATCTCAAAAAGACTTGATGCGTGCTCGCCTTATGCCTCATTTACAGAATATCACTGTGAAGGAAACATGGAGTTTAAATCCTCCGATTTTTTTTAAAGAAATGTCCCAAAAGCCACATGAATAATTTAGGAAAAGGAACTTCCAACAAGGATTCTTGCCTTTTTCACACTACTGCAGTATTCATGTACTTGTATATGTGTGTATGATAACCAGCTATTGATAATGCTAAGAAGATTTCAACAAACTAACTTTAGGCTAGCTGTGAAGCAAATATATTTTTGAAGTTGATAGAAGTTTACATTTCCCACTTTCACATATATTATTAAAAAAAAAAGATTCTCACCATTTATTTTCTCTTAACATTTTTGTGTTAGGAGATTGAGTTGTAAACTAAAACAATTAGGTATATGTATTGTGGTTTAATGACGACATACAAATGACGGCAAACTTCTTTACTCTGGTTATACATCACAATAACCAACAAAGTGCAGACTGAGTCCCAGTCCATTGTACTGAGCTCACAGCTCTAAATAACATGTTCTTAGCCACACTGCTTCAGTGAAGGTTCTGGCTGAGCTACATTCTAAACTAAACATTAAAAAAAAAAATCTGAACTTTCTTAAGTCCATATAAAATACAGATGTCTTCACATATATAGGTGATGCAAAGGGCGAATAGTTTGTTTTCAGTTGTTCCAAGTCTGCTTTGTGGCCCACAGCGGGCTTTTATTTACATTACAGTTTGATTAAGTGATGTGCCTTTTAATATACAATACTGTTGCTAAGGAAGGATAAATGTGAAGCACTTAAAGTGAATGTTTTTCCCTTTAACCTTTTGCGCAGGAAGACTGTTGCCCTAACATCAGTTAATCCGGAGTTTATTCACAGCTATTAAGAAAGAGACACTCACAAGTATACAGTGCCTATAAAAAAGGTATTCAACCCTGCGCTTGGAGTTTTTCCTATTTATTGCTTTACCACTTTGAATCAGCTGATTAATAAGTCACTGTGTAGTGTGTGATCAAAGTCCTGGCACAAATTCTAGATTGGATTTAGGTGTGGACTCACTCTGGACATTAACATACTGCAGCGTAGTTTTCAAATGTTCCCATATTCTATCTGAGGATCTGGTCATTAGACGTCTGTCTTTATGTTATACATTTTTTTACCAGGGCGTTAATTAACAAGCTGTTGGATCTTCAAGATTTCTCTTGTCACACTATAACAACATACAGGTGATCTCAACCCCTTTTTTAGAATGTTATATTTTGGATGTTTGACATTAAAGGTGATAAATACCTTAGCATATTTTTCAGTTTCAATTAATATTCGTTTTTATAAAAGAGTTCACGTATTTAAGGATTTGTCTAGTAATAATTGGTGATTACAATTGGTCAAATCTTTCAAACAGCAAGCGGTCTATGCTTTTCAAATTGCTTAGCTTGTGTAATAAGATCATAAGAACAAATATGTTTTAACACTTGTAAACATGTAACCACTTACCAGTTCAGGTAACACTGACCTCTAATATTGTTTGTGAAGATATCACACTGAACTTCTTACAGTGGGGGTTGAACGCTTTAATGTAGCTATCCTAGCTGCTATGACGACAGGCTTGGCGGTCTTTGTTGCATCGTTTTGTGAAACATGTTTGTGTTTTCTTTCCAGATTTCAACATCAGGCCTGTCCAAACATTGTCCTCTCAACGATGTGTTTGACAGTACTGATCCGTCCTGTTTATTTGAATAAAACATTGGAAGTGTTTTGGCTCTCAGCAGCCTCCATGTTTCCTATCCAGAGGTGGAATGCAGTAGGTCTTGAAAGCAGCACGATGCGACTCATCCCTGGGCTGTGGAGAAAGGAAATGTAGCGTGAATGCCAAATAAAACTGAAAGAACTACCAAGGCACATTCAATGACTGTAATGTAAAAAGCCTGATATCTGTGCAGCACTCCTGTGTTTACCTTGGACAACCTCGTCTGGCACTTTTTAGATGGGATGGTTGGCAGTGTGCCTCTGTGGGTGACGGTAAACGCAGGCAGAGTGGATACAGGGAAGGACATCTGTGGTCCTGGTACTACCATGTTGAGCTTGGGCAGCTCTGCAGGGTAATGAGGGATGTTCCGTCGGATGAGAGGCTCTGCTACATGCTTCATGTTGTGCTGGAGAGGGTGGAAGTATCACATGAAAACAAAGCAGTTGTATTCATATTTCTGACAACTTACTTTAGTTGAAATCAATCGAAAAATGCATAATTTTTCATTAACTGGTCAATTTTGGCTTTCCTCTTGGCTATTTTGCTTACATAACATGGTCTTTATTTTTAGAAAAGTAGAGAAGGAAACATCCAAATCCACATTTTACTGTACAGTGTTTCCCACTGCTGTCAGAATCAATTGAAGGGTCTCTCCTTAAACTCTGACTTACGCTTATTAAAGGGGTTTGCCTTGTGTGTCTTCCCCTCAGCTGTTTGCCAAGTCTGGTTGGACGCCAGATGTGATCTAAGGAGTTGTACGTCCCACTACTGTCTAGTTCTTCCATAGTCCCAGAAACTCTGTGAAGCGTCTCGGCTTTCTTCTCTGCCAGCCTGGGGAAAAAATTGAGCAAGGAAGACTTCTATTACAAGTGTCAGGACATGAGCATTTAAAAGTATTTTGTCTCCGATTTGAAATGTTGTCATCTTAAGGTGATGAAATAATTCTAATTTGCATGGTTTACCTGATTTCCCTAAAGTATGTGTGCCGCAGGGCTGTTTCTGCAGTGATGCGTTCATCAGAGTCATAGGCGAGCATCTGATAGAGCAGTGACAGAGCTGGAGCCGGGCAGTGAGGGAGTAACCGTGAGATACCGCTGCCTTTTTTAGGGGGAAAGTTGAATTGCATAGTTCGAGACCTGCCAGAAATTAAGAAAGCATGATAAGCCTTTGTTTATTAAGCAAATCAAGGTGTTACATATTTGAAGAGGAACACCTACTGCTTTAACTTCTGGAGGATACTTTCTTCCGGTGTCCCCAACACGTCATGGATCTTGGCAACCTGGTCCAACTCATTGGTTCCAGGGAAGAGAGGATTCAAGCTGAAACACGCAGGTACCTGACTGTCACAACCAAACTATTTACATAGCATTTGTTTGATATTTGTTTATGCTAGTGGCTGCAGACTCAATCTATTAGAATGTGAAAAACTAAAGGCAGACATTGATAACATTGTCGTGTATAATCTTATGAGTGTTCCTATTCTGTCTTTTTGACTCACAAACTGTTGTCCTACTTAGGTATTAGAGAAATGCCCTTCCCCTGCAGTGATACCTCATGATCTCATAGAAGACACAACCAGCGCTCCACATGTCCATCTTCAAGCCGTAGTAGCCGTCAGTGAGGAGGCACTCTGGGGCTCTGTACCAGCGTGTGGAGATGTACTCGGTGTGGGGGGGCTTGGAGTAAACACTGCGACACGAGCCAAAGTCGCCAAGCTTCAGACCATTTTGCTGCAATTGTACAAAGCATTTGTTATGACAAAAACATAGAATACCACTGCTATGTTTAAGTAAAGCACATTGTTATAAAACTGTATCTTACTTTGATGAGAATGTTTTCTGGCTTCACATCTCTGTGAAATATCCCACAGCTTGGGGAAAAAAAGGAAGATGGGAAAAACAATTTAAAAACAGTTAATAGCGTTTTAATTAACAACATTACATGAACTGAAGCTTTTTCATAACTACCTGTGTATATGTTCAAGTGACTTGCAAAGCTGGTACATGTAGTTCTTTATTGTATTGTCAGGCAGTGGCATTTTTCTCCCTGTAAGGAATGAATAACCGATATGAGCCAAAAATCCATACATAGTTTACAGAAACACTTGTGTTCAACTTCAAGTTTCCATTTTGTGATTTTTTATATGCTCCTACTTGCAGACATACCTTGAATTAACTCATAGATGTTCATCTCCATCAGCTCACAAATCAAAGACACAGTTCCAGTTTCTTTGTCACTGAAAAATAGCATTAGATTAATATGACATGCAGCATGAAATATGCCTGAGGCAATACACTAACACAATCTACACCACTTAGTATACTCACAAAATCAGCTCATGTAGCTGGATGATATTTGCATGTGGGCTCAGTCTCTTCATTGCCTGGACTTCCCGCAGGTTATTGGCCTGCTCCAGACTTGATGACAGTGAAGATATGGCATATAAGTGTACATATACACAGTAAATTGCTGTTATTTGTGTAGTAACATTACACATGTGCTGTTTATTGGCATTGTAACACACAAGAGGATAGAACCGATTTAAAGGGCACAGTTTGTGATAACAGCCAACTCACATTTCAAGATGTCTATTGTTACCTCATAGTACAAGGTCAAAGACGGATAAGCTGACATCTAAAAGAATACTTAAGGCGAAAGGGTTGTCAAGCGGATGACTCCAGTTACAAGTGTCCATACACAACAGGGTATTGTTAAAGGACACCTTTTTGTTGCAGAGTACATACCTGTTAATTGTCTGCTTCATGGTTTTACATGCGTAGAACTTCCCATCTTTCAGGCTCTGAGTTTTCACCACCTCGGAAAATGTCCCCTCTCCGATTTTCTTGATTGTTTTGTAGCCTGCAAGACAATAGAAATAAGAATAGAGACTATTAAAGAAAACATTGTCTTTATATTCTACATTATATTTATGGGAACAATTGTTTCTTTAATCTTCTGAAGTTTGACTAATCCTCTAATCACTTCAGAAGTACATTCAATGAAGGGTCATTCTGTCAAAAATAATTAGATAGATACAAGACAGTCTAGAAGTATGCAGATATATTCCTTAAGTAAAAATAGCAGTAAAAATACACTGTTACAAGTAAAGGTATTGCATTCAAAATAATTTGTCAAGCACAGGTAAACAATTATAAATATTTACTTAAAGGACAAAATGTGGAAATATAAAGTAGCATAAAATTGATAGATCTAAAAGTACCTGAGCATAATGTATTCAGTTACAACCAGGTTACAACCTAACAATACACAACTTGCAACAACTAATCATGTGCAGCTCAGTTATCATGTCTGCTGAAGCCCCCGGTTAAATTTAACTAAATTCAAACAAAACCATAACATCTGAATCTGATGTTCAGTTGAAGGTAACAGTTATACTGGCTTTAGTTATACTAAACGCTAACTAATTGAACTGTACAACAACTGGAGAAAAAAACCGGAAATCAGCCATTGACCTTTGACCATTGAAAGGTAAGGTCAGGTACCTAAAACATAGTCCACAGTGGTCAACATTTTTCGGAAACATCTACTGAAACCAAACTAAAAACTAAGCGTAAAACAGCAACATAGGTTCTCTTTGTGAAGAGGACCCTTAACGACCTGTCAGACCTGTCATCACGCTACTCAGCCGTTAGGTATCTCACCACTTACAATTCATTCCTTTGTGTCTTATCCACCACATGTAAGTCGATTATCCCTAACATACGTATCCGGACAGAACATGTCAACGTAAAGGTTGACAATTATTGTTTTCCTGCGGATCGAGGTGACAAAAGAACACGAAACTCGCATTACGGGTGTTAGCCTAGCCCCGCTAGCAAGCCCTGTTAGCTGACCGTCGCCTTGGTAACGGAGCACGCCTTCGCCCTCCACTCTGACCTGAGGAGGAAACTGGAAACAGTTTGCCTGTTTCTAGCGGTACCGTTTAAAATATCCAGAATTAAAGAAACAACACAATATATCCTGCCGAGCATGACAAAAAATACCAGTCGAGCTTTGTCTCGCTTCAGGCCCACTTTTTTAAACCACGGTGTTTATATATCAACCCTAATTCACCTCCTTACCTTTTTTCCAGAGATGGTTGGTGACCGTAACCCCGTGTATCTTCTGGTTAGGCTGCGGGTTATTGTTCTGCAAGTCGACCACATTTCCCCAGTCGATGTTAGGTGGTGTTCTGCGTGCATTTCGAAGGCTTGCCCTGTTTTTCAGGCCAATAAGCCAGTTTGAGTAGTGCATCATTAGAAGTGCACTTTTATTGCTAAAGAGCCTACCATTAGTTTTGTAATATCGAGTCCCTGCAAAAGCATCACAGGTCAACTGCATTCATGTCAAAGCATAACGTTACCAGGCACCAGTGCACCCCGTACACAATCAATGTATTCTATTCTCCCTCGTCTACTGTGTGGGGGAAAAGGCGTGGATTGCTTATTTTTGATTTACCTCGGCTTCCGTAGAAACTTGTCATTTGTGCGCATGTTCAGTAGTCCCCCTGCATGTTTTCCTGGCTGATGTTGCACTAGACATGTGAATTTCTCAGTGTTTACATTTATTTTCTCTAATTGTAGTCAACTTCTCGGTCACCATGAAGACGAGATTCACCACCATGGATATCAGGGCAGTTATTGCCGAGATCAATGCTAAGTACGTGTTATGTGTTATTGCCAATAGCCAGGTGGCTAAGCTAACTATCGCTCATTTGGATGTTGCTGCTAATGCTGACCAACCATTCATTTATTTGTGCTTTATTCATTCACAGCTACATTGGCATGAGAGTAAACAACGTCTACGACATCGACAACAAGACGTATCTTATCCGACTGCAAAAGTAAGGACAGACAGTTCGAGGAAAACTTGCCTCCAAAAGTTTAAATCCTGTTTCATGTAGCTACTAGCTTTAGAGTAGCAATGCCAAGAAAGCAAATACACTATATCTGTTTTTAAATTGTGATTATATTTACATTACAATTATGCAGTGGTGGCAGTGGCCTTTTCACTGAAATTATATAAGCTCACTATACGTTTTGTATGAACATTCCTATATCTGTCAGCTGGCAAGAAAATGTATAAAGGTGCAATACTGCAATACACAAAAAACCTTGTGGAGTAGAAGTATACAGTATTATGTTCCTCAAAATTGCACAAAAGTACAGAACCTGCTAAATATACATTCTCATATTCCACCTTTCAGTCAGTATGTATAGGCTAACTCAGTGTGTCATTTTTTTCTCAGGCCTGACTTCAAAGCTATTATCCTGATTGAGTCTGGGACTCGTATTCACTCCACAGACTTTGAATGGCCAAAGAACATGATGCCTTCAGGCTTTGCAATGAAAGTATGAACATCTTGTTAATTGAATAACACTGAACAACTTTGTCATGACTGTATAGTATTAATTGTATTGTAGGCTTTTATAATATTTTGTCAGTCAGATTTCACCAAGAATTCCATATACAGTATGTATCAGTAGTGATGGAACTGAGTATTTAAACATCTCTTTCTGTAGTGCCGAAAACACCTGAGGTCACGGCGGTTGACCCAGGTTAAGCAGCTCGGGATTGACAGGATTGTTGACCTCCAGTTTGGCTCAGACGAGGCTGCCTACCACCTGATTATTGAACTGTATGACAGGGTGAGAGAACATTTTGAGATGCACATATTTAACGTTCGATCATATCAGCCCTCTAAACCTGAACCATGACATGTTTTGTGTGTGCATTTGTTGCTCTATTCATATCTATCTGCAGGGAAACGTCATTCTTGTAGACCATGAGTACACCATCCTGAACCTGCTGCGGTTTCGCACAGCGGAGGCAGAAGAGGATGTGAAGATTGCTGTAAGAGAGCGGTACCCTGTGGAGAACGCCCGACCCCCTGAACCTCTCATCAGTTTAGAACGGTAACCACAACTTCACAAGTGCTTGTTAAACTAGATGCGTATCTTTCAGAATTCAGTAAAGATATTATTCTTATACAAAAGTGTTTCTCTCTTTTTGCTTATTCTATGCAGACTCACTGAAATCCTCAGCAAAGCAACTAATGGAGAGCAAGTGAAAAAGGTCCTGAACCCTCACCTTAGTAAGTAGACAGCCCCCAGTTTGAAATGTTTGACTTGAAACAGATACACTTGAGTTTATTTGTTTATCATGTATCAGAAAATCAACAGACTGAACCATGTTTGGTGTTCTTTCCTCACACACTTCTAGCTTATGGAGCCACTCTGATAGAACACAGTTTGATAGAGGCGGGACTGCTGGGCTCTGTCAAAATTGACAGCCAAGTTGATGCTGCCCAAGGTAAGTAGAGGTCACCATTATTCAGTTTTTCTGTAAGCACAGTATTTGATCTAAATGTTTTTTTCAGTTGCACCTAAAATCCTGGAAGCCCTGCAGACTGCAGAAACCTACATGGAGAAGACTGAGAACTTCAGTGGCAAAGTAAAGAGTCTTTCATACAGTATGTACTTATAAGTTCCTTGGGATGTTGTTATAGATGTGTTGTATTCACAAACTCTGCTTTGTTTTGTTCAAGGGCTACATCATTCAAAAGAGTGAGAAGAAACCAAGCTTAACCCCAGGCAAACCCACTGAAGAACTGCTAACGTATGTGTGTTTTGTTTAACACTTGGGTTTGCTATGAACAATTATTTAATTACCGATTAATCTGCTGATTATGTCCTAGATACTTTTATATATTTTCGGTCTATGAGATGTCAGAAAATAGTGAAACATTACAAAGTCAAAGGTGATGTCTTTGTTAGTCCAAAAACTAAAAGTAGCAGAGAAAAGAAGGAAATCTCCACATTTTAAAAACTGAAGACAGTATTTTCTGCAATTTCTGCATGAAACAGTTAATTGATTATCAAAAAAGTTACTACGTTTTGCAGCTCTATTCAATACATTATATGTTACTTAAGCTACCTTTTTCATTTTCATGATGTGTACTTACAGGTATGATGAATTCCACCCATTCCTCTTTGCCCAACATGCAAACAGCCCCTATTTGGAGTTTGATACTTTTGATAAGGTAAATAATGGCATAGCTTCTAATTTGGTTGAGTTTCGTGAGGCCTTGTTTAGAAAAAGATTATTGATCCTTTCTCCTTAACAATGTGAATTCACACCTTTGACAATTATTGGATCTTGATCTACTGTGATCCTCTCACTCAGGCAGTGGACGAGTTCTTTTCTAAGGTGGAGAGTCAGAGGATTGACATGAAGGCCTTGCAGCAGGAGAAACAGGCCATGAAGAAGTTGGACAATGTTAAGAAGGACCATGTGCAGAGACTGGAGGCTTTGCACCAAGTTCAGGTCAGCATCACTGCAATCATTAATGTTGGTGTTGAGAAGAATGCAACAGTAATTCAATTCGACTTTGCTGAAATACATCAAATCTTGTCTGGTGTGTTGCAGGAGGTGGACAGAGTAAAGGGTGAACTTGTGGAGATGAACCTGTCTGTGGTGGAGAGGGCGCTGCAGGTGGTGCGCAGTGCTCTGGCCAATCAGGTGGACTGGACTGAGATCGGGACTATCGTCAAAGACGCACAAGCTGCTGGAGACCCGGTCGCCTGCGCCATCAAGGACCTGAAGCTGAAGACCAACCATATCACCATGCTCTTAAAGTGAGACCATCTGAAATCCCACAAACTGATCTGACTATTGTTAGACCATTATATGCTTATATGTGTCTTTCCCCCCTAGGAACCCCTATGTTTCTGAGGAAGACCAGGAAGAGGAAGAGAAAAAAGATGTGGTGGAGGAAAAAGGGAAGAAAAACAAAAATAAAGACAAAGGACAGAACAAGTTGCAAGGGAACAAGCCCATGCTGGTGGATGTGGATCTTGGCCTATCTGCCTATGCCAATGCCAAAAAGTAGGTTCAAACATAATCCTTAGAACACAGAATTGAGCATTGTGTGTTGCTGTTTTCACAGCTGATGGACTTTGTCATCGTGTTTTTTAGGTACTATGACTTTAAACGCACTGCTGAAAAGAAGGAACATAAAACCATTGAAGCGGCAGGTAAGGTAAGAAAACTGTTTGATTCTACACTCAGGTTTTAGGCAAGAACCAGTCTTTGTTCATATGCAAAGTAGGGATTTATTGCAGTGTAAGTGTTAATGTGATGTATTTATGTCATTCAAGGCTATGAAATCTGCGGAGAAAAAAACACAGAAGACCCTGAAAGAGGTTCAGACTGTGACCACCATTCAGAAGGCCAGGAAAGTCTACTGGTAAGACACACATCACCATTTTGTATTCTACATATTCAGACTTTGATGCAGTATTTTTATATTTACATGACAAGCAGCAGAGTCTTTATTCTGTTAACTGATTCACTTCTTTTGGAAGGTTCGAGAAGTTCTTGTGGTTCATCAGCTCAGAGAATTATCTCATCATCGCAGGAAGAGATCAGCAGCAGAACGAGATTATTGTCAAGCGCTACCTCCGGGCAGGTAATGAATGAACTTAAACACACTCTTTCTTTTTAAGAAAATGAAATTCCTTCCAAACAGATCTAGTTTATCCCCTCATTTATGCCTTTATTTTCTCAGGAGATATCTATGTTCATGCTGACCTCCATGGAGCAACTAGCTGTGTCATCAAAAACCCCTCAGGTAAGCCTTTGCTTTTCCATTCGCTATTTGACCTACAGTTTGTGAACATACTTAATTTTTCCACTCATTTTTGTGTGTCTCCTCCTCTCCATCTTGCTCCCTCAGGTATCCCCGTCCCCCCTCGTACCCTGACAGAAACTGGCACCATGTCTGTGTGCTACAGCGCTGCTTGGGATGCCAAAATCGTCACCAGTGCCTGGTGGGTTTATCATCATCAGGTGAGTCATCCATAGCAGGCCACTAAATATGCTAGCTTGTCATGTTTGTGTGTTATATCACATATAACAATTATAATACTAATATATGTAATTAATATGTATTTATTTAAATGTATTTCACAGTTCCTTTAAATTATAATTAGGCAGAATTATACAAGGTATATTATTGTATGTATTTTACCGCATGCCATTATTTTAGCAAGTTAAATGATTAGAGCTGACGTTATAACAAAGTCACATATTGGCTGCTAACAAGCCAAGAGGTTTGCTGTTAACTTGTGTTTTTTCTTTGATGTTCTGTAATAAGAACTCCACAAAGTCACTTTAACATATTTAATGTTTAATCAATAGGGGCAAATAAAGTATACAAAGAGATCAATGCATTATATCACAGCATTTTAACAACTCTTATTTTCCAATGCACATCTATAAAATAACAAATATAAAACAGATACAGGGTGTTTTATCAGACAGGGGGAATTAAAAGAAAAAAGGATACATGCAGCAAATATACATAAACAATGGATATGATATAGTAGACATGTTTGAATTATTTTTTATTTATAAGCTGTTATATATCTATAATTTGTGTTCAGGTGTCGAAGACTGCTCCCACTGGAGAGTATCTGACCACTGGAAGTTTCATGATCAGAGGTATGACACTGAAATTAAATATGTACACATTTTGTAACACAACACTATGCTGATGTCTAACAAGAGGACCACACATTTGACACGTTTCTCACCAGGAAAGAAAAACTTTCTGCCACCTTCTTACTTGATCATGGGATTTGGATTCCTCTTCAAGGTAAAATACTTCCATGAGCTCCGAGTACATGTCTAACTCTTTGTCTTCAAACGATTAAATGTCAGGCTTGTCTCTTTGCAGGTCGACGAAGACAGCGTGTCTCGGCACCGAGGGGAGAGAAAGGTGAAGACCATAGAGGAGGACATGGAGGACGTCTCATCCAGAGCTGCCGAGCTGTTAGAGGACGGAGAGGAGCTGATAGGTAGAAGACACCAAATGATTCACTCTAATAACTGTGTATGCATAAACTATGATCAGGTTTTAAAGCCGATTGTTTTTGCTTTTGCAGGTGATGACAGCAGTAATGAAGATCAGGGGGAGGAAAGAGCAGCAGGAGATGGAGAGGTGGAAGACAAGATTAAAAAGGCAGATGATGGTGCGAGTGAACTGGCCGCTGTTCCTGAGGAGGAAAACATGGAGGAAGGAGACGGAGACAGCGAGGAGGAGAAGGAGATGAAAACTGAGGAAAGTGAAGAATTCAGCTTTCCAGATACGACCATCTCCCTCTCTCACTTACAGCCCAGCAGGTAATGTTACCTTTACAATGCTAACACTGATGAAATGTAAAGGCCTCGACCAACTTCCAACATTCTTAAATCGTTCCAAATGACAATGTATCTCCTTATTTCTAGGAATACTCAGAACCCTGGCTTTAAAAAGGAAGTGACCACTCAGGTAATTTATTGATATATATTACAACTGTTATATGGAAGTAACATCATAAAGGAATTGATTAATTATTTTCTCTACAGGGGGAAGTAGACTCACAGGTGACGAAACACGTGACTGCGAATCAGAAAAGGTAAATGAATGTAATTCAATATAACAACTTACAGTTAACATGCACTTCTTCCTGTTCAGCACATACAACAGACTTAAGATGCTGTAAGCAACAGATAGTGTTTAGACAGGTGGCTGGTTTTACCAAGTCATATACAGAGGAATGTATTGTGTGTAGCCCTTAGAAATATTTCTGAACTGTCTTTGCTACTAGAGAAGACAAGAAGAAGAAGCAGAAACAGGAAGGTTGCGACACGGAGGAGAAGACTGAGATTCCATCTGCTGGCTCAGCAGTCGATCAGGGATCCAAAGGTGGAGGAGTTCCCTCCCTGCCGCAGCCCAAGAGAGGCCAAAAGGTAAGAGAGGAGTGAGATAAGATCAGATGTTCTGTTCTTAGAACCAGATCAATAACTGTCATACAACGTCAACAATATATAGTGAAAACACACAAAATAGTTAAGAAATTATTTCTCAATGTCAAGATAATGTAAAAAATACCAGTTGTTTAATGACTAAAGTAGTTTAATGACTAAAGTAGTTTAATGAAAGAACCGATCTCTAACCTTAATTCCCTGTGTTGTTTCTGTATTTCTTTCCTGTTGTCACCGCAGAACAAGTTAAAGAAGATCAAGGAGAAGTACAAAGACCAGGATGACGAGGACAGGGAGCTGATGATGCAGCTGCTCGGGGTGAGGATGAAGGTTCAAGGTTCAAGGTTCAAGGTTCTTTATTGTCAATCTGACATAGCTACAGAGTAATTATGCAGTTGAAAATCTTATGTCACAGGCTTCTCCAACAATGCAACATAATAACATAACATAATAACAATAAGAGCATGAGCAATACAAAAATAATAATAGTTATAAAAATGAAATAAAGTTATGATGTGGAATAGTGCAGTATGAGTCTATATACAAGTTATTGGAATGATATATATATATTAGTATATATAATATATAATAATATATAAGTATATAATATTGTATTCCTCTGTATGTCACCTTAAATGGTAGCATATAATACTTCATTACACTTGACAGCTGTCGTGCACATTCCTTGAGTATGGCTTAATAAATAAGTGTCTCTCTTCTGCAGTCAGCCGGTACCCCTAAGGAGGTGAAGGATAAGGGGAAGAAAGGAAAGAAGGGGAAGGGGAAAGACGAAACGGTCAGGAAACCTCCCCCCCAGAAACCACCTCCCAAACCTCGTACTGTGGAGGCTGCAGTGAAAAAAACAGAGACGGGAGGAGAGGAGGGTGATGAGGAGAAACAGCCCGGAGAGGAAGGTCCTGCAGAACAGGAAGACAAGGTACGATGCGCTACCAGGGTCCGAAATGTACTATTTGTCGGTTTTTTGTATAGAATTAGATACTCCTGTATTGCACACATTATGAAACTGAGTAAAAAAACGTTGTTGTCCTGTCTTTCAGGAAGATGATTTGGACCAGGACAACCCCGGAGCAGAGGTGGGTTTATATTGTTAACCATGATATATCTTCTTCAACAATTAAAAGAACGTTTTGGTGATGAGCGTGTTCATTCGGCATGATACCTTTGAATCCACTATTCAGTTTGCTTTTATTTCAGTCTAACTTCAGTTTTTCTTTGTGCTGCCTCAGGAAGCGGAGACTCTGCTCACCTCTCTGTCGGGCCAGCCTCATCCTGAAGACGTGCTGCTGTTCGCGGTGCCAGTCTGCGCTCCATACACCGCCCTTACCAACTACAAGTATGTGCTCAGAACTTTTTTGTGACAGTGAGGTTTGCAGGAGCTAAATGAGTCTGTTGTTTTCCACAGACACAAAGTTAAACTGACTCCAGGGGCCCAGAAGAAAGGAAAAGGTATGAATAGTGATCTATTCTAATATTCATAAAGCTTTAACAGTAGACTGTAAAGTAATAATTGCTTTTATTTATAATTGATTGTCTTTTTGTTCTTACCAGCTGCACGCACTGCAGTTCTCAGCTTCATGAAAGCCAGAGATGCCTCAACCAGAGAAAAAGACCTGCTCCGCAGTGTCAAGGTAATTTTTACTATACATAACTTACTTTGTTTTTTGACTGTTTTATAACATTTGTATGGCACACTATGATTATTTAAGTCATAACATGTAAATTAAGCACTTTCAAGAGTCCCTTGGCTCTTGGAATCTTCATTCCTCATTTTTTTTTTACTAATTTACCAACAATTTATAGAATAAAACAATTGGAAAAAATAATTGAGAGCCTCATCCCGTTTTGCAGGATACTGATCTATCCAGGAACATGCCAGGCAAAGTTAAAGTGTCCGCTCCGAACCTGCTGGCTGCCAAGAAGAAATGAGAGAGGGTTGAACACAACCTGACGGGACTCTGACAACCTTATCTCCATTTCAAGAAGCATCACAGTACAGCTCTCCTGTTGAATATCAATCATTTTATTTTAATTATTGATTGTATTTGTTGACATACAATTTCTTCAAAATGAAAACATGTAAATTAACAAAGCTGAACAGAACACACCTTATGGTATGCATTTATTCTGTGAGTATGAAGTAACAATATGCATTGTGTTGTACGTTACAAAACATCAAGGGAACATTGTGCAAACCAGGCAAAATTCAAACAAAGCCCTACTGACATCAGGCGTTTCAGTGCAGCTTGGCTCAACATCCAATACACTCGCAGTTTTTAAGTTAAAATAAAATGCTACAGGGGCCACTCATGACACTCTTTAAAAGCCTCTTTCAGAAAAAAGAACCCACCACACATTTCCTCACAAATATATAAATACCTCTCTATATATATATATAAATAAAAATTCACATTTCTGTGACTTCAGAGGAGATAGTCTTGCGTAACAAAGCACTAGTTTTAGGTCTGAGATCTTAAATGATCCAGGATTTAGAAAACCTCTATATTAAAGATCAGGCCAAATGTTAAAGCAACAGGCTTCCTCAATCTGCACTGTTAAAGCAAACCTGTTCCAGCCGGTCACCGCTGCGTTTAGTGTTAAGACATTAGTCAGTAAATCAGTTAAACTTCTGAGGAAGACCAGTGAAAATTCTAATTTCAAAAAGCGACTGGCGTTTGTGTAAGGACTGGAACTCTATTGTGGACTCTAGGGTTATCCTACAGGATGTCCGAAAATATTATGGAGGAAAGGGAAGTCCTGCCCCTTTTCAAAACGAAATATTTTTCCAATAACACAATGGGTTTCTTTCAGTGGTTTTCCTGAAAAGCATGAGGGGGATTTTCTGTCTATATTCTAAGTTTAGCAGGTGAATACTACTGCACTGGCACGCACAACATAAACACATTGTTTTACCAAAAAGATAAAAAAGTTATTTTTCAAGCATTAAACAATAAAACCTCACTGGAATCCTAAACACAGAAGCACTGTCATAGTGTCAAGTTTGATCTTAATCAAATGTTTGTTTACAGTACAGAAGTAGCAATCAATTTATCTTAGAACACCGAAATGAAAACCACTTGTATTTTTACCTTTTCAGTTACCTCTCAGAGTAATACAAGTATGCTTAGCAAAGAAATCAGATCAAAGAATAACTCAATTGTAATGCAGGATCTCTACTCTCGCTCACATTAGTGCGTCACTGGCACTGCTTCTCCTCTAAAGGTTTGACTGGCTTTTCAAAGTTTGTATGATGAACAGAAAAGGTAATGAACAGCTATGAGGATGGTCTGACAGCTTGAGTTTGCATCAGTCTGGACCCTCTTCAGACCGTTTCCACAGCTGTTCACTATTGCTTAGAGATTCTTTTTTGAATTGGTTCACACACATTAAACTTATGCTTTAACAGGACTACCTGGTTTGACAATTACACTCATCCATACATACATGTATATTATCCAATCCTCTGGACTGCAGTTTCTCGTAGCCTAGGAGATTCCAGTGTGTTGACGCGTGACATCCTCTGTTTGAGGCTGTTCAGGAGGTGTTTAGGCAAGCAGTCCCAGTAATTAGACAATCGCTCCCTGTGCTGCAGAATGGCCTCCATACAGAACCTAAAGAGCGGGAAAAGGCCATCATAAGTACAAAATAACAAAAGGATAACATTCTGGTGTATATATCAGGGATGCAAACTTGTCACCTTTCGGCGAAATTCGCCGTTTTGATTCCAAAATAGGTCGTTTGTGTGATTCATGTAGATCTGCAATAAAAATATTTTTGGGGTATGGGGGGGGGTCTGGGACCCGGAGTAATCTGCGGCCGCGAGCTGTTATGTGCCATCATGACACGCATGGTGTTCTTTTTTTATATATTATAATGAAGCGGGAGCACAAGTCTTCCTGCCTGTCAGCTCTGCTCATGGATGTATAATAAGGCTCTGCTGCTCCGGGATGAGGGTCTAGCTTCAGCAGCTACATTACCTACGGTGCGTTCGTTAATATTAACTGTGCGGGCACAGACTGGACCGCTGGTTAGAACGGGGTGTTCAGAGCAGAGCTCCCTGTCGGAGCGGCAGAGCGTGATGTGCACTGAAAAGTGTTTCTGTCGCAATATTATTTAATGAATCGTTGAGCTAGCATACATGCATTCAGATCTTGTACTTGAGTACAAGTAGAAGTACTCAGATCTTGTTCTTGAGTAAAAGTAGAAGTACTCAGATCTTGTACTTGAGTAAAAGTAGAAGTACCAGAGTGTAGGAATACTCTGTTACAGTAAAAGTCCTGCATTCAAAATGTTCCTCAAGTAAAAGTAGAAAAGTATTATCATCAAAATATAGTTAAAGTAGCGACAGTAAAAGTAGTCATTGTGCAGATTGGTCCATTTCAGAATAATATATATGATATGTTTTATAATGATTGATCATGAAAGTGTTCTCAAAGCTGGTAAAGGTGCAGCTAGTTTGAATGACTTTGTATACTGCAGGGTAGCTTGTGAATTTACTCCAGGTGGAACTAAAGTCTGATTTAACACTTGATTATATTTCACAGCATTCATCCACATCTGTAAAGTAACTAAAGGTATTAAATACATGTAGTGGAGGAAAAGTACACCATTTACCTCTGAACTGTAGAGGAGAAGAAGAACAAAGTAGCAAAACATTGAAATACTTAAATAAAGTACAAGTATCTCAAAATTGTACCCAAGTATAGTACTTGTTGAGTTTATGAACTTAGTTACTTTACACCACTGGCTATAAAGATAGAAAGACAGCCTTGCACAGAGGCATGAAAATACATTTTCAAAATGCTCAACAGTCCTGCCAAAATTATAAACTGACTGCTACACAATTAAAATAAATGCTTAAATATATTTCTATTAGATGTGACTCTTTGGCGTTTCTGTTATTATTAACTGCTGCTTTAGTTGTTCTGACTGCTAAAATCCTCTGTTATTCCTCATTTTAAAGCCGATATTCCGTGGGGTCGGGGGGCTCGGATCCTTGTCACCTTTTTCATACCTGATGAGTTTGCATCCCTGATATATATATATAGAAGGTTCACACTCACCGAACTAGTGATTTGGGCTGAACGTTCAGAACCAGTAACTCGTTGCTGTGAGCCTGTGGAGTAGAACAAAAAGTTTAGTAAAAGGGATTTCAAAGAATGTAAAAAAAAGTATGTGGACTAAATATTACTTACTGCTCTGTGATGAGACAAAAGGTTGTTGGCACACCCTCCAAACACAAACACCTCTCCATCAGGACCAGAGCATGCTGTGTGCCACAGCCTGAAATACACAGCACAATGTTCACTCACACTGCCACATTAATGAGTGATCATTTGGCTAAAACTTCCTCTACAAAAATCTAAAAAGTGTTGAAAGTAATATGATAGAATTACCTCGGGCTCTCTGTGTGACTGTGTTTGAAAGGCTTCCATTCATTTTTGCTTACATAGTACAGCCAAGCATCACCTGAAAATACAGATAATAACTCTGTGAGACCAGCGATCATTTTGAGGTGACGAGGAAGTATTTGCTACTCAAGAACTAGTGTCAAACTCACTCAGAGTCTCTCTCTCTGTGGTGAAACCTCCAAATAAGAAGATGTGGTCTGGTGACACCGGAGTGAAGGAGTGCCAGGACCGGCCCACAGGACCAGGCTGAGGAACGCTCCTGCGACAACAAAGAGAGTTATGTCAGTTTTGAATATCCACAACAGATGACCTGATATTAAGGTGTTTTTTTTAACTATACTCTTTCCTCTTTGAGAAGAACAAACTTACATTTCATGCCACTCCCATGTGTCCAGGTCAATGTAGTACAGGTCATTTAGTCTGTAGTTCTATTATCCAAAGGAGATGGGCGTTAGAATTCATTATTTGATCGTAAACAGGTAGGTATGAGAAGAATTTACAACAAAGATGCAAAACCACACCCAACGCGAGAAATTCTAGTTTTTCCTTACCTTGTATCGTCCCCCGAACACGTAGCCTCGGTTACCAACTGTGGCACAAGCATGAGCCGCTCTGGGTGATGGGGCGTTTCCCTACATCAGGCCATATTAACAGAGTAAAATTGGTTTAAAAATCAGTTATTACCACGCGAGGGTCTAAGAGTAGCAATAAAATAACAACTTCCCATTATTATTTTTTTAAGGAGGAGGCTGTTTGAACAAAATGATTTGGTTTTGTTTGCTGTAGGCAGAGAGTTGAGTGTGTGATGAAGTTGTGTGAGGTGATATTGTTAGTCAGTGCTTGTGTTTACCCTGGTGTTGGGCTGGCTCCATGTTGATGTCTCAAGGTCCAGGATGTGGATGTGGTTGTTCCAGCCTCTTCCAGGGATGTCCCACTGCAGTAGCAAACCAAAAAACACATTTATTTAGAATATTATAAAACTGTGTCTTTACAAGGGAAGAAAAGAGCAGCCTTTTAAATATTTTATATTATATTAAATACGGTATATATTTGTTTACCACGAGTGAAGATGATTCATCATACTCAAAAGTCCCTTGCTGTGTTCCTTGCGGAGCGTAGCCGTAGCCCCCAAAGAATATGAGTCTAGAAACAATAGCAGACAAAAATCACTTAAATATCTCCACAAAGATAACAATCTGTGCTTACTATTGCAAATTCATTATTTTGTATTTACCATTAATACTATGGTTAATCGTTTCACATGGCTGAAACTTGATAGCCACTTAACATACAGATGTAGCTCATTTGTGCTAAAAGACTAGATTTAGTTTGATAACAAAATATACCACAATATTGGTTTTGATTGGTCTAACATGTTGGAATCTTATGGTCTTGTAGTTAATGAGATACAACCCTTTTATTATCAAACTATATTCTTTCTATGGGCACATAGGATTTCTGTTGTTTCCTAAAATATAGTGGGATAGTAAAAAGCTCCTAATCCAGCCACTACAATTTGACTGATTTTGAACATTTATTCAGATGTTGCATAAGCACAGAGAACACATTCATCTTAACAGCAACATCCAAGAGAAAAAAGGCAGTCATCACTAACCTGTTTTTCTGAACCCAGCACCCTAGCTTGTCTTTGCAGGATGGAGGGGGTCCTTTAAGATCCCTCATTTCCTCCCAAACAAGCACGGGGGCTCTCAGGGGCAGGCGGTATATCTGCAAAGCACAGCACAAAATACAGGAGTTCTGAAACATAATCTCAGACAGCAGGCTGACCTGCTCGAGGGTCTTTTGATTTAAAACAAAATGACAGAGGACATTAACTAATGTAACACACAAACTGTACCCTGTTAGTGTTCCCTCTGGCGTGATGACCTCCAAATAAGTAGAGGACTCCATCAACACACACCCCACAGCTGCCCGACCTGGACGTTTGCAGATTACCTCCGGCTGCATGCTTTGTCCTGTGAACATTTAGAGTTTTATGTTATTTATGGCCCATGACTATTGCATCAATATACAATTTAAATATAAAAGCAATTACCATACTCCTGACTCCATGTTGTATGTCCAGATCTCGTTTTTTCGGCAGATACAAGTCAAAGAATCCATGGTTTTGAGCATTCTTGTACAGAGGGAGAACACAATGATATTTGTATAAATATGCTGTGTTTTTTTAGGAATTTTTTCCAGAGCTGTAGTGTAAGAGTATACATTTAGTCAAATACTTCACTTAAGTTCAACTTTCAGGTACTTGAACTTTACTAGATTATTATTATTTCATGGCACATTCTACTTCTACTTTCAAGGCAATAATTTAACTTGTAAAATATATATATATTAATTCCTCTGCCACTGCATGTATCTAATAAAGCTCCTTACCTTGTATCCACCCCAAACATACATGATGTTTCTGTCAACCACTGCTATATGACCACTGCGCTCAGCTGGTGTATCCACCTCAAACGTTTCAGATACTTCAGTGTCCAAAGGCTGTTCCTCCTCCACCTCCTCCGCCTCCTCCTCTTCCTCCTCCTCATCCTCTTCGTCCTCATCCATATCATCGTTTACCATCCAAGCAAACAGTCTCTCTTCTTCATCTCTGTCTGAGTCATTGTCATCCTCTCCGGCTGGCTGGTCTCCAATGTCTTCCTCCATCTCTGCCACTCTCTCTGCCATGTCAGTCTGTACTGTCTCCTGTCAGTGAGAAAGTGAGAAAGAGAAACCTTCTAAGTAACTGCTGATAGGGTTTCTTTAATCAGCTATTATTAATGTGAATCTGCAAAGTAACTAAAGATATTAAATAAATGTAGTGGAGTAAAAGCACAGTGTTTACCTCTGATTTGTAGTGGGGTAGAAGTAAAAGTAGCAAAACGTTTAAATACTCAAGTAAAGTAGTCCGTCAAAATGGTACTGAAGTACAGTAGTATTGTCTCTTTCTTACTGATATTGTTTCAGTTAATTTAAGACAATAGACCAGATAATGTTAGCTGGCAGCTCGTTAACTGCTGACCTACTGTGTTAGCTTAACTATTTAAGATACTAAAACATTGTTGGTGGTTAGCTTCGCTTCCAAATAAGAGAGGGGACGAACTATAGTCCTAAATTATGATATATTTGATAAAAATGCCCAAAATGACTGGCCACAATTGTAGCAAGCCCGAAACAGCTGTTCATCAGTTAAAACGGTTAGCCTGGGTAACAAAGCGTCTGTTAACTTGAACATACAAAACACTCCGACTATTCAGTGCAATACACGCGCAAAAATTATATTGTTCACGTTGGTGTCGAAGCTAACCTATACATCATTAGTAGTTAGGGGTAAGAAATAAGCTCGCCAGCAGTTACCTTGTATTGTAAGATGTTTGTTTTTCCTGCAAATTCAAAAGAGGTACGCCATGTATTTGAGGTCATCACAAGCATTCTGGGGGCACGACCGGAAGTTGTCGTCTTCTTAAAGACGCCATCTTGGTAAGGTCGGAATAAAAACAAATGAAAACTGCTACCCATCTTTGTTCTTCTAACTGGTGGGCTTTATGGTTTTAACACGCACCTGGTATCCGATATCGTACAAAAATGATAAACACTATGTAGGCCTACTATTAATTAATCCATGAAGAGAGTCTCGAAGAAATCGTAGTTTAAAAGATGTTGACAAGTGATTTTCAAAGTAAAGGTCTTTACTTTGTTAACCCCCCTTGATTTTTAGAGTATTAAGATCCTGTTTTGGTAAGCTGAAATATATATATATATATATTCTATTAAAAAATTCTATTAAAAAAATATGTTATTCGTTTTGTGAAAGACACAACACAATATACATTTACTAGACACATATTAACAATATGTGCACCATTTTGACACAGAATTCCCATAAAACAGTGTGATTGACACCAATTAAATTAGCAACTACATGGATTCTGAATTTGTTATCTATAATAATATATAATATGTTAGATTAGAATGTTGGCCACAGACCCCACTTTGAAAATCCACCTACCTAACCCCAAATACTTGAAAGGCAGACTATAGTTTTTGAGGTATCTCAAAGAAAGACTGATCATCGTGCATACACAAATATGTCAGGTATCCAGTTTCAAGAATAAAATCTTTATTATTCATGACAGATCATACACAGATGCATACAGAAAACTACAGAGATTTGTCACCAAACTATTTAAAACACACAGTATAATACATAAGCAATGTACAAAACGATTTTGACGGATCCCCTTCTGTATCCATTTACTTCCTTTAGAGTCCTTGAAGTTTGCTGTGAACACACAAGAACACAACTGATTAGTATAAGCATTACTGATGGTCAATACTATAGTTTTCTGTTATGAAAGATCTCAAGTAACAAGTTTAACCTAAAAAAAACATCCTACCTGTCCTCAATAGTTCTGCTGGCTGGGTAGTACACCTTAAATGTGAAGCCACTTTTTGGGAACGAACCCTGTAGAAACAGATTATTTACAAATGATATAAGTGACAAAATACAATAGAAATTCAAATATCATTTTCTGTCAAAGGACCACTGTTTCTTCTCACCGGGTTGACACACAGGCAGTCTGTGTTTTTGATGCTGAATGGGTCGTATTTGTCTGCGAAGATGATGACATCAGGGATTGGGTATACCCGCAGGGAGTAGTCGTACGCCCAGAATACGGGACTGACATACAGAGGCAGTGGAGTCAAGTGACCCTGGGATAGGATGGTCTTAACAAACTGCGAAGAGGACGAGTAAATGACAAGATCATTTATTTTAGAAAAATAAAAGGACAATTCACATTTGTTTTGTCAGAAAGGAGACCAAGTTGGATAATTTACCAATATCTTTGCAGCAACTACTCTATGCTTCAGTTCACTCGGTAAGAATGTTTTTCAAAGAAGCTGAAACTCACATGGTTTGGAATGTCCAGATTGTTATTGGGCAACCGGACACAGTTCCTGCACATCTTGTTGACCAGGTCTTCTCTGATAATGACGATCTCCTGGGTGCAGTACTGGATCCTGACAGGAAAAACAAAGCAGTTGGAGCTAGAACAGTCGAGTACTTTAAAATGTCAAGGTACCAGTCAAAAACATTCTCAAAGACATACAAATCAACCTTGAGTACACCACAACCCTGATCATTCTCCATAAAAGACTGTTACCTGCATGGGTTAGTAGTGAACACTGAAAATGGCACCCTCTCTCTGAAATCCTCCGTGATGTGATCTGCCAAGGGAGGCCTAAGAAAAACATATGTAACAACATTTGTCCAAATCACTGAACAAAATTCACATAATTCTATTAAAAAGCTGATGTTTCTGAATGTTTACCGTGGCAGGATGGTGCCAGGACCGGGGTCTTCTGGGCCAGGAACAAACACAAAGCGACAACTGCAGGACAATTGCAAACAAAATTCAAGTCAAACTTATTGAAACGTAAAAATTGAATAGTGCAGGAGTGTATTGTGTTATCTACATGAGCTTCCTTATGCACATGCACAAAAGAAACAAGACCTACTCAATAGCACTACTATGGGTCACTATAGGGAACCTTAAAACAATAACCAGAGCAGAATAGAGGAAGAACTCTGAGATCCTACCTGCTGTGAATGCTGGGGTATGAACATATAGCATCAGCAAGCGTCTTCAATGACTCTAAAACAGAAAAACAAATTAGATTCCTGAATACTTTCTATTCATCATTCAAAAATCTGTAGTTTGTTTGAAGTGATGAAGACCCAAAAGTCTCACCTTTGAGAGATTTGATCTGTGTTTTTCCATATGGGGCAGACGAGAAGTTTCCACAAAAAATGAAACAGGTAGGAGGCATCGTAGCATAGCCTGTAAGAAAAAACAAAAAGCAAGGCTAAGTGGGATTGATGTCTCATAAAGTGCATATATGGGACATGTGAAGTCTATGATGCAACACCAGACCTGAGAACATGACATTGAGCTTCTCCATCACTTCAACGCTGTCTAGCCACACATCAGAGACAATGACAAACATGGCGTCTTCATTCTCTGCCTCCAGCTGCTTTAGCTTGGCTGAGGCCTTCACTGAGGTGGTGGATGGACCGCCAAAGAAGTTGAGATTGCCGTAGTATGCTCTGGAAATAAAGCAAGGAGCATCAGTGACTAACTGTTCTTACACATACATTTTTGTTCTTTTTAAATAAACAATTTAGAGTTAAGTGCCCTGTACAAGCGAACTCAAACAGAAATCAGGGGAGTTGCAACAAACTTTGAATGCCAATTTTAATATCTTGTGAGTAATAAACATATATGTTGTAAACATCCCAGTGCTATTATATTTGGTTAAAAGCGTTATCATCGTTAAAGATTACTGTCGTTATTACAGACAGTTTCAATACTCTTGATTGAAAAAATAATAATGATGTTGGCCTTCACCTTAGTTTAATGACGATTTCACCGCATATCAACAACAAGGTAAAACAACCTCACAGATGTCATACTAGATTCTTCTTTCGCTTTGGGGTTATTTTAAAATGTGAAAAGCTACAGATGAACTCCCATGTCTATCAGGTTGCACAAATCTCTACTGACAGCTCACTGATTATTCTTGTGATTAAATGTTTTCTTAAAACCGTTTTCCATCCACTGACCTTGTGCCTGATGACGACTCTGTTGGTGGAAACCCAAAGCCATTGACGTGGAAAACCGAGTCCTCGTACCAACCTGCAGGACAAAGGGGACAACTTTCCTTCTAATAATGTTTGTGATAATACTTTATATTTTTAAATATTAAATCATCTTTTTGTATTTTCAATAATGCCATTTTTAGAATGAGTTGATGTCTTACCCTCTGCCAGCACAAAGCAGGATTCTGTGTACAGGCCATTATGAAACTGGTGCGACTCTAGTTAAAGAATTCAACCATTTTAAAAGCATTGTATATTGATCAATACAAATTTGTTTTTGATGACCAGCTAATACAAAGATTTTGAAAGGATATTGCTTTGGACATGTCCAGTTGTACTGTTCCACTTAGGTCCTCCAGGTAAAATTTACCCTGAAAAGAAATTAAGAAAAGTTTAAGAAACTAGTTGAAAATATAAAATGTACTGAAGAACAGACAGGAAGCTTTTTCTCCCCAAGTCACCTCTTTCAGTTGTGTGATCATCCCCAGTACGATCACTTCTCCCAGTTTAGCTGTGCTGCCAAGCAGTGCTTCAATTGTCTTGAGCTAGAACATACAAATGAAAAATGAAAACAATCTGTTAGTCAAATGCAAAACATTAGGATGTGTTTTATTTTCTAGTAGTGTTTTAAGATGCGTTACCTGAAACTTGTTTTGACCCTCTTCAACAGCAGCTCCTATTGCAGGAGGGGTGAAGAGCTGGTGCCGATGTATACGCTACAAAACAATAGGTCTGTATTAATACAACGTGCAAGCTACGCACACTGGACTGGCAGCAAAGACAGTGAATCCAATTTGATAAAGACAGACTCACTGACCTGTTGCAAGATGGTGTAGCGCTCCCTGAAGAACTCAGCTTTGTCTCTGGCCAAACCACACAGACTGGATGCTGTATGGCTTGTCATACTGATGCTGAAGGAAAAAAGCCACAAAAAAAAAAAACTTTAACAACTTTGTCTGCAATATATGTAAGTATGTAAACTAGGTCTTACATCAGCAGCAAAAAGGTAATAAATATAATTCTGGGATTATTTGTACACAAACAACAAAGAAACTGATTAACTCACGGTACAAATTTCTTCCGCTCCGAACTGTAAATGTATCTGGGCACATCAAAGGCTCCAATGATGTTGAAAACATTATCTCTGGAAGGGAGTTTTAACAACTTTTAGGCAAATATGTAGTTTGTAAATGTATTATGATCAGTAAATCAAATAGAAACACTTACATGTTTTCATCACAAGACTGAGTGCAATCCTGAACAGCACTCTCCACCACAGACAGCTCTATCATGTTAGAGGACACTGTTGGGAAAAACAAACAGCGGTCACAACTTGCAAACAAACTTCAGGTAAACATAAAAACACATTAGGTACTGCTGCAGAAGATTCTGCACGAGGGTTGACTGCCTCTTGTCTCTCATACTGACTGCTTGCCAGAGTTTTGTAAGTCTAAGCGAGCTCTGCTGGACAATGTCTAATGTGATGAAACCATCCTGTTAGTGTTCCACCCTTGTGCATGTTAGACAACATATACACATATGTATGTTATAAGATGAAAATCTGCCAGGCTCTAAAACAAACAGAGATTTTTTGAGACAGGTAGTTCTGTACACTTACATGGTTGCTTTTCCACTGCATCCAGGACCTTTTCAATAATGTCATCCAGTTCAGTGGCATTGACAGACTCCAGGACCTCCAGTAGGTATTTGCTGGCTTCACTGGAGCACAAAAACCATGCATGTAAAAACAAGAAAAAATGCGTGTTTCTTACTTTTGACTGCTTATATGAAAGCAAACTAATAAAGAGTTTCCCAGAGAAAATGTGTGTGTGCTTTCGATAACAAATATCCCAGAAAACATTTATGACTTCTATATTTTGCCCAATTTTGCTTAAGAAATAGACTGCAATGTTTTCAAAATGTTCATATTAGACGATATTTTGTATTTAAGCTGGAGCATAGAAAGAGTCACCCTAAGTGTAAACATGAAATAAGTTTATCTTTCAGTATGATCGTATTTGATGAAAGCAGCGGAGGTAATCCCTGCAACCAGGTTCATTAACCTTAAATTGATCTTTTTCTATTTTCTACATAAGCACCAAGGGGATGTTTCAGTAGAAGTTAAAGTGCTGAAATTGGACATACTTAGTAGAAGTGGAATCACTGCAGAAATGTATACTAACGGTGGGGGACTAAAAGCAGTTGAAATATCTTAAGAGTTGTTACTGTTTATTGTCACGTCAAGTGGTTTAAGGTAGACCTGACGATACAAAACCATTGCCCACATTAAGTTACATTTCCAGGTTGTCACTGCCATAACATTAGACAGACAGAGTAGACCGCTTCCAGACCATCGCTGCCTTTGAGGCGACAGATATCTTGTATGAACAGCAGTAACGTTACAACATTAACAAAACGGTTTAATATGATTAAAATACATACGGTCGAAGTATAAGTCCCCGCATCTTGAAGCCAGCGGACACTTTTGTCTTAATTTTGCGAGCAACATCCATGGTTGTTACAATGAAGCGTCTCTGTTGTCACTGTTCGACTCAAGATTTGGCGCTAAATGTCAACTTCCGCATGTATTTCATCACTTCCGCTGACGAACCACGCACAGCCCTCTGTACCAAAGATACAGAGCAGCCCCACAGATTGGACCTTTAATATACAGTCTGTGGATTGGACCCACACATGTTTTTTTTAATCTTAAAAAAGGTTATAATTAAATTAAATAAAAGTAATAATAAAATACCAATAATAAATTAAATTACAATTATAACAAAAAATAGTAATATATTCAATTATAATAAATACAATAATTATAATTGTAAAAGTGATATCAATTCATAAAACATTATAATGACAATAAAGAAATGACAAGTAAAAATGCAATGAATAAATAAATCAAATCAATAAATGATATCAATACATAAACAATGAATAATTAAATAATAATTAATATTGATAACATATTAATAATATTAAAATAAATTATAATAAAAACAAAAATAATCAAACAATTAAAAAAATAATAACACAAAATAAAATAAATATATTACAAATAATTATAATAAAAACAATTATGATTAAAAAAATGTACAATCAATACAAAACACTAAAATGAAATATGTACAAAAACAATAAAATATGACACGCCCCCAACACCTCCGGGGATGTGAACAAATACAATTAGAATGAATAAAATAAAATAAAATTATAATAAAATAAATAAAATAATAATATAATACATAATACAATCATAAAAACTAACTTGAAAAAAACAGATATAAAGATATTTAATATGAAATAAAATGTTTTACTAAAACTAAAACAATCAGCTTCATCTACTGCCCACCAAACTACTGACAACCGTACAGAGGAGGGAGTCTTTCTACAGGCCTCCAAAGAAGCAACAACACTAGTTAAACACTTTCTAAATACCAACCTGAGGTTATTATATATGTCATCATGTATACTTTAGTAGGTAAGCATTTATTGGTGTGAAATGTTAATGTTTTAATAAAGCCATATTAAGCTATTTAATATGTATATACATGTTTTATTTTGCAGTGCCTCCATTAAATGAACATAACACATGGTTAAAGTTTTATTGATGATGTGAAAAAGTTTTCGACTGACCTTGATTATTAGACTGCAGCAATGATGCAGTCCTAAAAACAAACAAATAAAACTACAACAATAAACCTCAAATAAGATAAAATAATACAAATAAAGGAAAACAAGAAGAATACATTGACATGCATGGTTAAAACTGTATCAAACTCATTGTGTTTCCCTACGTAGCAGTAGGCTTCTGTGGCACATATTGCACATATTCCAGTTTGGTGCTGTAACTCTGCATTTATACAGCTGTTATTGTTGTTACTGTTGTAATAATTTGGTAAATGCAAAAATAATGGGTGCTGCTGATTTTTTCAAAGAAATTTATTTATTCTGGAAACTCTGAATACAAACTGTGAATGTTACCGTCATAACCAGTGTTGAGAGAATTAATTTAGTCATTTTTACATTTTCTTCTGGGAACTGCTGTGTTCCGTCTCGACCGCCTGCAAATTAGAATAAGGTTGTTTTCGGGCAGAAAGCTTTTACTTTGAAAAGCCACAGAATACCGGAAGTTGTATTTTGAAACAGCTTATGGCAGTAGAACTAGAGGTATTTTTTGCTATGCTGTGTTTTAGTGTTTACAACATGAGAAAAAAAGGGACAGTCAACTAAAAGCCTTCTGAATCAGGTGAGTATGAATATTAGTATATTGGTAGAAAATAAAATGTAAAAAATGTGTGTATTGTCGTCGTCGACAACCGTTGTTGTTGCCACTGTAACGTCAGCTCAGGGTAACAATGTTATGTCGCTTTCAATTTTGTACAAATACCAAAGCCTATAATGTACTTTTACATTACATTTCATTTAGCTGACGCTTTTATCCAAAGCGACTTACAATAAGTGCATTCGACCAAGAAGATACAAACTTGAAGAAAACAGAATCATATAAGTACATTCGGTTTCATAGAGCCAAACCACCATACTTATGTTTATGTTAAAGCAATGACAACAACATAAAGGGATAGAAAGCTTGCTTGCTTTTTAGCTCTGCTTTGCAGTTATGGGTCACTTCCCTTACTGCTTTCAACAGCATCTGATATTGTTGGCGACCTTTAAATACTTTTCTTTAACAAATATATCATTTTAACCTCAAACCTTTTCTATTGATAGCACCCAGCTATGGCCTCCGCATCTGAGAGCCCCAGCTCGGAGCTGGTGGCCCGGGAGAGGAGCGGACACACGGCTGTGGTCGAGGGGAACCTGCTGTATGTGTGGGGAGGGTACATGGTGAGCAAAACAAACAATAAACAACATTTCTAAACCAGCTGTTAAACAAAGGAAAGAGGTTGGCTACATTAACCAGAATTTACTTTACTCTCAAGTTACTAACTGGTTACTACATGTCAGGTGGAAGTATTTAACTTTTTTATTATTAAATTAATCTGTTTGTTTGTTTTACTGATTAGAATTTTTCTACAAACCATATTCTCTGCTTTTTAAATATGAACCATAGCTTAAACATTTCAATTCTGCTTAGGCTACATGGTGCCTTATTAATAATAGATCAATAATAATCAAGTGTCGGAATATCAAATTAGCCATTTTGCATAACAAGTATTTCTAGGATACTTTAAGTTTATTCTGCAGATAATACTCTACTATAACATTTTTAGCTCTTTTACTTTTTGGAAATGTCCGCAATATGGTAGTACTACTTTTACACACGCAAAGGATCTTACTACCTTTATCACTGTTTATGCAGAAGACGTAACATTTGAAAACTTGAAAAAATATAGCAAACCAAGCAAACCCTCATTTAGCATGCTAATATGGCTTTAAGCACATTCTCCGAATTTGACTTATTCTATTGCATGATATTTTTTGTTTGCATATCTCCATAATAATGATTTAGTTCCATATCATGACAGACTGAAAGACACATTCAGGCTATACGTGTTATGTCATTATAATAGCCTTGTTTTATTCTCTACAGTCCATTGCTGATGATGAAGTTTTCCTGCCTAGTGATGAAATCTGGGTGTACGACTTAGAACTGGGTGTATGGTAAGAAGATTAAATAAGTACTAAATGTGCCGGATTTTTGTCATAACAAAGAATAGTAATGCACACAATCTTCACATAATATCCACACACTCTGTCCTAATGTCTAACATTCCTTCTAGCGACTTTCATTGTGTTTGACTTGTTCCAGTCTTGTCACATTTTTCTTGTGTTTGGATTGTAAAGCACTTGCCTGGAGCTTTCTGCTTTGTAGTCATTGTTGTAAAAATGTGTCATAACATAAGAGTATGTGAGTAATTTATTCTCATTTTAACATTTTAAACCTTTTCTTGAAGGGAAGTGTTTCACATGTCAGGGGAAGTCCCTCCCTCTATGTCTGGATCCTGTGGCTGCTTACTAAATGGACACTTGTACATATTTGGAGGTTGTGATAACAATGGACAGACCAATCAGGTAAGGCAGATTCTCAACACACAGTACTTTATCTAATTATGGTTGAATTGATGTGAATAATATGTTTTTATTCATATTTTTGTTAATAATTACTATCATTCTGTAAAATCCCTCCTAAAGGTCACATCTTAGAATGAGCAAATGTTGACATGAAGAAGTGATCAGTGTTTGACTTTAAACAGATATATTGTGTCGACCTGACAGACGGCAAATACACGTGGAAGAAGTTCAATTATGACATTGGTTCTGCCCCGTCACATCGAGACAAACTGTCCTGCTGGGTTTACAAGGGAAAGTAAGCACCCTTAAAATCTCAATATTACATGACTACTACAGTATTTATTTTATTCACCATATTACACATGATAATAATTGTGATAATCTTTCTTTACTGTTTTCCAGGATCATCTACTTTGGAGGATATGGTCACAAACTACTGTCTAATGTTGATAGAACAAACAGAAGCTTTATTATAGATAAAGCATCATGGGTAATCAATATTATTGACTGTTGACACCGTCACTGGGTTCGATAAACACTTGCTTACCCAACAGTGTCGATAAGGCATTACATAAATATTTCTGAAAACATCAGTGCTCCATTTTTCTGTGTTGTTTTGCTACTTTTCCGGAAATTTAGTTTTAAAGTGCTCCAGGACAGAAATGTGAAATGTCAGCATCTGAGGACGAAACTGTGATATCACTGGTACTGACCAACAATACCCTTAAATGCCTTCATATAAATAATTTTCAATGTATGTTATACTTATAGGTAGAAGAAGTCTTCTGGGGATGGAACAATGAGGTTCATATGTTTGACCCCATGCAAGCCAGTTGGAGTCAACCACAAACCCATGTGAGTATATTTGAGTGTGATTTATTATTTTATGCCTTGAATGCATGCATGGATTTTGGTTTGTTAAGACCTCAAACGTAAGGGAAACTATGCTGTATTGGAAATATGTTAATATATGTTACTATGCTGTATTGGAAATATGTTAAGACAATTTCAAAATCCACAGATGACTTTTGTGACTGTTTTTGTGTGCAGGGCCGTACTCCAGACCCCAGGGCCGCCCACGCCAGTGCCACAATCGGAAAAAAAGGATACATCTGTGGAGGCAGAGTCATGGTGGGAGCTCTACATCATTTTCAGTTCCTCTCATATATGAACGTAGACAACAAGAAGTAATCAGTAGCAGCAAGGACATCGGAGAAACATAAATCCAAGTCTGTTGTTAGTAACTTGTGCTTTACTTTTTTTATATTCAGGAAACCAGAACGAGTGACATTCACTGCCTGGACCTTGAATCATGGACGTGGTCAGAAATGTGCGTATCTGTTTGTGATCAATAGCAAACTGCAAGTGTGCCCAAATTACTTTTTTTTCAACTTTGTAATGGATTTTTAAAAATTAACTTCAGCCAGGTTTGTCTTTTGACACCAGTGCGCTAAATATATTTTCCAGAACGCCAGGCTCCTCCATTCCAGTGGGCAGATCGTGGCATTCGCTCACAGCAGTTTCAGACAGCAGCGTGTTCCTGTTTGGAGGTCTCAGTGTAGACTGCAACCAATGAGTAAGAAAGTGTCCTTTGGTCATTTTATATTATTCATTGGTTGGAATTCAATAACATGTATTTTCTAAATCAGGTGATGGATGGTTGCTTGATGTTGAAACAAAGATATGGAGAGAAGTCGAGCATCCCTTCAAGAATAAGCCACGGTAGCAATTTATGAATATGTGGCAATTGTGGAAAAATAACTGTGTGTTTTACATGTATTACTTTGTAGGAGAGTTTTCAGAAATTCTGAGATGATTTTTTTTAAAAGCATAATTTCTCCTATTGAAGGTTATGGCACACAGCATGTCCAAGCAAAGACTCTGATGTGATCGTATTTGGTGGAAGTTGTGACTACATCCTCCTAATTGACAATGTAAGTGCCAAAGAGACATTTTCCAACTAAGAGATGTGAAATTATACATATTTTTGGCAGATCTGAAATCTTTACAAACTCAATTCTATAAAAGCATCAGAAAATCCCTTTAAAACATGCAAACATCTGAAACTATATGGATGCAAGTTTGTTTTTAAATCAGCAGATGTTTAATTACCCCACAACAGCTCTATAAAGAGATGTGTACAGGTATTGTTTACTGACCTTAAGAAACTTGCATATTTATTTTTCAGAGTCACTGCAATGACGCCCTTGTCTTCCAAACACAGCCATATCCTCTATTCAGGTAAGAAACAGGATATGATTTATAAAACCCAAAGAGATCATTTCATAAAAACATTGCGGAAAATAATCGACTAATTTAACCAGAAAAAAATTAAAAAGACCGACACACATTTTGTTAAACAAAGTTGGAATTTAAAAGAAAAACATTCATTTCTGACGGTTAACAGGTCTGTTTTAAAATGTATTGTGTAAGGATCCATTTCTAAAGAAGTATCAACTCCTTTCAAGGGTAACATTTACTTGAAATTAGGTAATGTTTTTTGGAAATATATAAATGAAAAAATGACATACTTTTTCTTCTCACAGGATTTGTGAGGATTACATTGCAAAGAATGTGAGGAACAATGAGACACTCAGAAACCAGCTTTCTTTCCTACCTCCAACACTACTGACGGCCGTACGGAGGAGAATGTCTTACTACAGGCCTTCAAAGAGGCTGAAGTATTAGTTTAAAGAATGTCTTAATTGCCAAGAACAATGCATTGGCACACCAGTACTGTACTCTCTTCAGTATGTACATCTCAGTCGCACTGTGGGGTAGCTTTTTAATTTTTTTAAAAGTGTGCCAAATATTTTATGGTGTTTTATTTTATGGTTTTAGAGATGCACATTTTATTTTGTACAGTTTGCCTGCTGAAATACCCTTAAAAAATGTTCCTGTGATGATTAAAGGGCGCATCAAACTGTATTTCTGGGGTGGATTATTAGGAAACACAGGTATTTTAAGTATAAGTCAACTCAGTCAACTTAAACACACACACTGATTCTTACAGAAACTTCACACATGACCAGAAATACAGCAACAATCCATTTTTATTTGCAATATAAAACAACATTAAAAAACCCTTTCTCTACATGCCAGGTTGAATTTCCCCTTTTGTCAATCATTGACATATGCCATTTGTTTACACATACATTATTAATGTTCAAGTATGTGTTCATGCTACTGTGTTCCACCACTAAGTGGCAGCATCCCATTATAGTTGAATGTGGCTAAAACACAGCTGCGTCTTAAGTGAGCCTGACTAAAAGTCTCTGTTGCCACACATTCCTTCTTCACAAGGGTGGAAAAGTGCAGGAACTGTGGCCAGGAAGGAAACCTTAAACAAACATCCCAGCTCATACCTTTGCAGGGTCGCCACAAAAACTCTACCCTATACCCTGCCCTGCACATCTGCTGCTGGAAAATGTGATGCTTGCATATAGCATGGCCACAAGAATGTGGTTTTAATGCTACTACCTCAGTTTTAGCAACCAGAGAAACATGTGTGCTCTTTCCTTTACCTATTAACAGCAAAGTTAAAGTAAAGTAGGTAATAGGTAACAAATAAGAAGGTGTGTGCTCTGTGGGAGGCCTGCAGCGTTGAGGGGGTGACAGTGACACCGCTGCAGATAACACACCAGGAAGGCTTCTCTCAGCTCTCTGGACTGCAAGGAGAACCTCCTGGCACCTGTTCAAGTTGGTGTTATAGCTCTGCGATTACACTGCCACATGTTGTTAAATAAGACTTGGGTGAAATGCAAAGGCCTGGAGTGCAGCAGTTTAAGTTCAACACAAACAATGTAGGATTTACCTGTGAAATCCTACTTAAATACAGTGGATGTAGCCTTCCTTGGTAACAGGAAATTGTCAAAAAAAAACCTGCACCCATTTCTATTTTAGAAATTGCTAATGCAAACCTTTCTGTGCCACAAGGACAGCTGAAGAGAAAACAGCTTTGCTGCAGCACTCTCAGCTGGGGGTCAATTAAACTCTTTCTCAATAGTGTTCATCAGCTCCTCTTCTGATCCATCGTACATGATGGCTGGCGTGGTGAGAGAGGAGCTACCAAACGTCCTGGGAGTGTGGAGAAACGAGTCATCAACATAGTGATATAACACAGAACATATTAAGTGATACTTTCTATTTTTGAGCGATTTCACAACAGATGTATATGTTTTCAATAGATCAATCCACAACAATATCAAGTGATGCATTTCCAAATAATATAATTCCCTATAGGGGCCCTGTATGAAATATAGTTTCCTCCTTGTGTTTAACACATGTTGGATTGGGGATGCTATTCTTAGTTCCGGTTATCACACTCACTTCCAACAAAGCAGCAACAACAGACGTGTGTTTGTTTCTGTCCTGCTTGTCTCACTAATCTGATCGTCCCTGAGAATAATGGGTTGGTATTTCGATCCCTTTAAGGTACATTTGATCTGACCCTGCTCAGTTTTTACTACTCCACTGAGCTCGGAATTGCATTATTTATAAGAGCTGTACTTACGATTGTTTTTCTGATGTGGGAACAGCTTCCAACAAAGCCCCTTTTGTCAAAAAACCCTGAGAGGACTGAGACACACCAGAGATAAAGAAGGAAAGAAAGGATGGCATGTGTTTTCATTTTAGCACTTAAAAGTTCTGCAGACCAGAAAACAACCTTGCTGTTATAAATAAACTGACAGATAAATCACGTGTTTTCCAATAATAATGAACACATTCTAGTATAATACAAATCCTTACACTGTGCTGACTGGGGCACGCAGGTTGTGTGGAAGCATCACTGCTCCTCTTGTTTACATCTCCGGATCCACCGTGTGAGCCACGTGGCTCGTCGGAGCTGAAGTCATTTCCATCCTCTTGGCTGAAGGGACACAGTCCGTATGTTTTAGATCTAATGACTATCTTCTTGGGAGGAGTTTTCTTCACGGAAGTTTTCTCTCGCTCCTCGTAATCCGCAATAACAGTGTCCATCTCCCCGTCAATGTCATCTTCCTCCCGAGAAAAGTCAGAGTCGTGCCCCTCGCTGTGGCACTCCGGTTGCGCACGGTTGCGCGCGTTGCGCAAAATTGATTGGATTTTAAGAGGCTTAAAAGGCCGGCTTTCCTGTTTTGGTGACGTTTCACCAGAGGTTGATTTTGTACCCTTCACCTCGCCGACACACGCAGGTGCAACTTTCTTCCCTCGGCTTGTACCGCTGCCCATGTCTGTCCGTCTGGCTGGTTTCAAAATCTAAACGCAAAGTCCCATTTCCAAATTCCTCTGCAGCCACACCAAGAGCCTCCTGAGTTGAACATTAACCAACGATGATCCTTGGCAGTGTTTAAGGTCAGTTTTACATTTGGATTACGGCTGTAAGACAGTTCTCTGGCTAAACATCTACATCTAGATTTAAAGGCCCATTTTCTTAGAAAAATGTCCCGCTAACATTCTAAAGACGCTCCGCAGAAATGTTCTCCATGTGCACAGAGCTCTCTGTACACTTTCGGGTAACTCCACATCAGGATGAGGAGCAGTGTATCAGTTACATAACACCAGTTTGGCTCAGGACCCCAGGGAGAAAACTCCGCCTTCTTAGAGGGAACACACACCCTTTATGTTTCGAGTATTTGTACTGGCCACAAATAACTTCCACTTTCCTTTAGACCCTCCGCATATATTTTCCTATACATCATAGAATTTAAAACAAATTTTTCCATTAAAACAATTAAAATAAGAAAGCCATTGAAATGTTCAGCCACTCCCTGGATTTTAGAAAGAGATTACATAAGAACCTTGACAGTATGCCCATGAAAAGGCTAACAGGGTCCAATTAGTTTGATATATCTGCATTACATCGGCAACAATGACCATCCTTTTGCCTGTCTGTGTTCAGCTAATAGATTTTATTGAGGCATTGAAGTGAGGTCAGGAGTGAGTGAGTTCCTGTCCGCCCGCTGGGTCTAGGAGGCCCCCAGCTTGCCAGCCCCTCCAGTGACTGATTAAGACTCAAGCACAGAGCCACAAGAGAAGAGGCATTCCTTTCCGACAGCTTGGGCTTCCCAGAGATTCCCCAATAAGCTTTTGTTTGATCCACTTGCACATACAAAAGACACAGCAGGAGCATCTCCCCGCCAGAGCTGTCCGACAAGAACCCAGAGTTCACTCGAGTAAAGGAGTTGTTTGCTATCTTTCATTAAGTGCCTCATTCTCTCTCTTTCCGTGCTTTTGTGAGCACTGTGTGTGCCAGACAGCTGTGCAACCTGTTCTCTCTGGAGGATGACCAAGTCAAAGACACCTGCCGTTTAAGCAACTGGCATTTTCTAAACTGTAAATGTGAGAGGGGGGGAAAATGGGAATGCAAGTCCCAAATGCCTCATAGAGGAAATGCCTGCTTTGTTTTTTGATGTTCCAGAACATGTGTAAGATGATGGGGATAAATCTAAATGATTGTTCCTTTACTTGCTTCACTTCCCTTGCTTAAGCTGCAAACAAGTAAAAGACGAATACTCAGAGGTTACTTATAGTCTTCATGAAAAGCCCAATGTGGTATCGTGTTTTTAACCATTTCAAAATGAATTCATCCAACCAATTTCTCCATTTCCGTGATGCTGTCCAAAGATCTTTTCTTTATTTGAAAGTTTTCTCAGAAACTAACTTTAAGGGCCCGGGGAAAGCACTTGAATGCAGAACATCCTCTTATTTGTGCACTTATAGAATACATGTGTACTATACGTCTTGCCTCTCCAAAAGTCCAATAACATGTACACTAAAGTGTACCCAAAAGTAAAAGTATACAAACACGCTTACTTTCCCCCTCTTATATCATCCTGTTTGTGTTTTTATTTGGAACCCTCTTTTTGTTTTGCTCTGCCTTCACCAGTGTGTCATCAGAAAGATCAGGCGCACACATCTGGAGGAGAACTCAACAGCTTCCAGACGAGGGGGAGGATCTGCTGCGAGACGGAGGCCACAGCCCAGCTCGCTGCATAACTGTGGCTTCTCTGACTTCTCCCACATTCAAGAATATTTCTCCGTCCATGAACCGAGACTTAACACAGTGGAGTCCAGTCTTTTTAAAAGTCTTGTTCTCCTCCCGATTTTTCTTGATTCTGCCTGGTTTGATGTATCACCTCCTCTAAAACTGTTTGAAATCAATTAAGATGGGTTTGTGACTGTGAATAAACATTATGCAAACTGCTTTTGGAACTGTTTCAGATACAAATGCTCTTTGTTTCCTTCCAACAGCAGGAAAGCATGTGTGCACATTTTTAATTATTATGACTCAACTGCTCCATTTGAAGGGCATACATGTTGTCATGTTTGAGTCAAAGACACATTTCTGCCATATGTCTGGCAAAAACGAAACCTCTGGAGAGTATTTAACAAGCCAGCTGCCTGCTGATAGGCATTCCAGTAAAACTGTCTGGGCCTCTTCCACGCCAGGTACACAAACATGGACATGACAGGGTCAAGAAGAACTACACACCAACATAAACACACTGCATCCTGTAGTACTACTTTTCAGAGAAACTCCTGTATACTGGCACATCATTATGCTCCACTCAGACCCAAACCCTGAGTGGTGAGGATCTGTAACTCATCAATAACTTCAACCAAAATGTCTTCTCTCTTTACTAAGGAAAAGTACAAGCGCTATGCCAGGAAAAAAAGCACTCATAGAATAAAGTCAAAATGTTGGGAATAAACATTTCAAGATTGAAGTTGAACCCTGAAAATAAACCCAACTACTAATGTCAGTGCATTTGCTAAAAGTCTAGCTTTATTCGTCAACATTTTTGTCTTAATTCTTGCATTGCTAAATAATTTTTTTTGCATTTGATTGTTTTTTTCCTAAAGTACAGCTCTAATACTCTTCTGTAATTTACCAACTTTCTGTCATTATTTTAAATGAACATGATATACTAACTGATATTTCCAACAGAGGAAGACACTTGCCAAGTCCCTTCCATCCATTGAGTCACTGCGCAGACGTAATCAAGTGAACCGTTGAGAAAAGCTGAGACAGAGGGACACCGTAACTCTGACATGGTGACATAAGGTTGTCAGGGTAACAGTAAACGAAGCCAGGATGAGTTCAACTGTAGTAAAAGAGCGGGGGCAGCCCTGTTTAACTTTGAGCTATCCCTCTTAATCTGCTGGATTACTAAATGTAAATTAAGGTTTTTGCTGTGGTGCTGACGTTGAAAGTACGTCAACGAGATGACCTCATGACCTCTGAAGGAGGTTTGCGGGAAACCTTTTCAGCGCTGACTCCAACCTTTTACTCCCAACCCCTTTCATAATGACATACCCAATAATTCTCATTGGCAGATTGCTTTAAAAGATCAGGCATCAACCTTTGTTCTGATCTCATGATTTGGTTCATGTTGCCAAAGCATTTGCTCGAGCAGCACATGGAAAATGAATGAGTGGTTAGCTTAAAACCAGCAGGTGGAGCCAGCATTCAAGAAAAGCAAACCACACAATATCTCATCTGTTTATCAACGGTCAGCAAGGCGACTAAAGGGTCCTTGAACAGGCCACTAGTATATTGCACTCTCTTTCTAGGTTTAATATCTGGAGAGGTTCGGCTAAATTCACTCGGGATATTAATTAAGAAAATTGAGCAAAACTGTAAAGGAACAGCTCCTTGTCCAAAGGCTTGTTTGAGCCAAAATATGATGCATTTTTGTTAAGTGGTGATGTAAAAGAAAATTACAGATGTTTCTGAGATCACTAATGACCTCATAGGAAGCACACTGTAACCATTAAAAGCCACTGAGGGCAGAAAATAGAGACAAAATAAAGATGAAGCACTCATTCAATTTTGAATAAATGGCAGTCGAAGTAGCCCAATGTAACATTTACAGTAAAAATGTAATGAAACACAAGAAGAAAAAAAAAAAATCTTAAAGTCATTAAAATCAGTAAGTACTGTTTTCACATGATAAAATATTCAATAATTAAAAAGGAAAAGGCACAAATACAATGCTGTGTTTGAAGACAATAGCTGATAAACGATGTAAATACATTTTTGGTTGAATTTCCACTTTCTTTCCCATGATCTTTTGCATGTTGTAGCACTGTATGCTGCGGGTTTTCTCAGCCCAGTAGCCTGTGGTCACCACTGCAGTGACATATTTTTCTGTCAAAAGGCCATGTAATCAACAGAAAACAATTACTGCCTCTCTTGTGTGCTCAAAGCACTCAATACCAGCATCTGCTCACTTCCTAATTAACTACTAGGTAAGGGGCTTCATTTGGAGAGGAACCCACAGCATCAACCCTTGCATTATACTGGTCTTGTTTGTCAGCGTCCTAATGTGTCAGATTGTAAGTGTCAAGTCTGTTCAGTTCAATACCAGATCAACTTTACCTAAACTGTATGTCTTTTATTTATTTATAATTGTTGTTACTCTTTCCTCTTCTGATTTAATCTACTGTAAACTTGTGACTTGAAGGTATCCTGCATATTGGTTTGACTCATTAGGCTCATTTCACTTGTTTGCTCACAGGCTAGTGCAAAACTGGTTTGCCTCCACCATGTTTTAAATGCCTATCCTTTTTTTTAGGGATGTTTTCATTTCTATGTATCTGTATCTATTCAAGATACCTCCTCTGGCAGACAGTGTGTCACGTCGATTTGAGCTCGTCGCTGTGAAGCGTTGGCTCAGTCAAGTCCTGGCTCCAATGTTGATGTGGAAAGAATACACCACGGTACATCCGTAGTACATCTGCTTCTCAGAAATCCCTCGTGTTCGCATTGGCTGCATTGGGTGCTTTTGTGCATTTATAACAGTGTGTTGGAAGCACTGGGAAAATCATGCCTTATACATGGCTGGATATGAAGAGTTTAAAGTCTTAAAAGTCTTGCCAAGAATAGAAATATGCGGGTTTGTAAATCTTGCTTTCGTTTTGCATTGCTACTGTACATGTAGCACACTAGCACTAAGGATGGCACCGTTGATCAGTCGGCCAACTACTTGGGTGGAGGCGGAAATATTTCACACCTGCTGGATTGGATGGATTGTTTTTACGTTTGTGAGAATATCCATGATTCCTAGAAAAATTAATCCTACTGACTTTTTCCTGTAATTCCACTTACCATGTTGACATTTGTGTTTTAAGTGAAATATATCCCAAACTGCAGGGTGCATTGCCATGAAATGTAATGCTAAAGTGTATGCTTCCCTATAAGATTAATTATGATAAATGTACTTGTGATCAATTCACTTTTCCTGTATCATCATCAGCAGGTCAACATTTGCATTTATAATACTTGGGTTTATGACCAAATACCTGCGAAACTAATGACATTCCCATTAGGCTCAGCCGTGTGGTGCATATTAAAATACAGAACTAAGATAATGAAAATTAGTCTTGTGTTTGCTCTGCAATAATGTTGATCAGGCTGATGTGTGTATCTGCCGGTGCTCAAAGAAATTCAGCTTTCAGTTTCAGTCATACTGGCATTACAGTCTTGGAATAACACAATGTCTTGAACACATCCATTTTGTTTTTTCCTTCATGTATACAGTAGCACGGTAAATTGCAAACCAAGCTTTTATTCTTACAAAACAAATCCACAAACCATTATAGCCAAGTAAGAAGTTATGCTGCTAAGATACTGTTTGCACTGTGTGAAAAACAGCTGCTGAACAGCACCTCAAACTGTTTTTGTGAGTGATTTCCTGTCCTTTTTCCTTTACTTTCTGTCTGAACAACTGAGAGAATATGAAACTTGATCTGATTCCTTCCCTTGGTATTTCTGTTCCAAGAACATTTTGAAAGCAGAGGTAAAGTACAGAGGAACCAAAAGAGGAAACAACCGAGGTTTGATGCTGTCCATGGTTCTGACAGGCCACAGATGGCACTGAATACACAGCTGCACTAAAAACCTTGCTATTTATTGATAGGGGGTCAGGGATTGCGTGCTGACCTTCTCAAATCCCCACATCCTTAAAAAATGTATGTGGATTATAATAACCTTATATAATTGACACATATGTAAACCTTCTGCTGGAGCGCTGTACAACAAAATCTTTCTTTTTCAAGTGATTTAAAAAAAAGAAAACTTTCACAGTTGGCTTAAAAATAAAGAAAACATCCACATTTGAGTTGTCAGACAACAGAGCATGTGGTGAGTTGTAGAAAGCAAACTTTTTTCTCTATAAAAACAAGTATGGATTGAATGCATGACATACAGAAACACAGCTCAGTGTTTACTGTGTATGCTAGTTCCTGCCTGTCAGATATGGGAAAAAGTATGGTGTGCATTTGAAAAAGTTCCATGCATGTGCACAACCCCCTCACCATGTTATATAATAGGACTGTTGATGGCTGGCATCATTATCGGCCCTGTCTTTGCCAGTCTAAAAATATTGTTCAGGGTTTCAACAGTATGTGGCGTTTATGTAACTGAAGCGAACAGGAGAGGGGTTTGGATCACAAGCTGTTTCTATGACAGTCCAGAGCCAATGTGACAGAGAGGAGGAAAGATCCAGATTCTAATAAAAAGAGAGCAGGGAGGTGTGTGTGTGTGTGCGTGCGTGCGTGTGTGTGTGTGTGTGTGTGTGTGTGTGTGTGTGCGTGCGTGTGTGTGTGTGTGTGTGTGTGTGTGTGTGTGTGTGTGTGTGTGTGTGTGGTGTGTGTGTGTGTGTGTGTGTGTGTGTGTGTGTGTGTGTGTGTGTGTGTGTGTGTGTGTGTGTGTGTAGAGGAGCGTTGTGAGAGTAGTGCCAAAGGTGTGGAGGAGGTGAAGGTAACTCAGTTATATTATCATGCCCATTTTACTATATATATTCCTGCAAGGGCCACCTGCAAATACACTTTCAGTAGTGTGCAGCACATTTTCTTCACACTGTGGTTCATCTTCTGCTAATTCAACATTGTGTTACATAAACAGCCTTCTGCATTTTAATTTGACAGCCCTTAGGTATTATTCCAATAAAATATATCGCAAACAAACAGCACTTTCAACTGAAGTGAAAGTGGAATTAAATGAATTTCAAAGTGTAACATAAGTTTTACAAAACATAGGAAGAGTCCTGAATATAAGATGATAATTAACATTCAATTCAAATCATATTTTGGCCTTAAAGACTTTGAAAACATGTTTTCGAGAGCTCCCATAGATTTTTGTTGTTTATGTTACCAGGACTCCGTTAATCACATCTGCAAACACCACACCCGCTCAGAATAAAGCAGATTGGATTGAGAGTTAACCTGTTAAGCACCAAGCCTGTTTTTCATGTTTCAGGCTCAAAAATGACATGCCCAAAACAAATGACTACAACTTAACTTCTAAAAGGGTTATATGAATAATTTCTTTTATCAAAGCAAGGTTACATCTGTGAGTTGGATGTAGAAGTGTCAGAATCAATATAGATGTTTTTTATTTTAAAGAAAATTCAGATTTTACATAGTAAAAAAATGTAAATTATAGTGTCCGTCCAAAAATTCTTTTTTACAGATAGTGAAAACTACCCTTGGATGATGGGTTAGTAGACTAAAAGCTTTAGCAATCCAAAGTACAACATATAATAAGTACCCTGTATCAAGATTGATGCAAAACAAGTGACATTTGACCTTTTTAGAGAGGTTTAGCCAAAACCACCCCACCTCTGAGGTGATTTGGGTGAAAATGTTTTTTTTTTCATATCATATCTCTTGGTCGATTTTGATGGTTGACACCTCTTTCTGACCGTTAGAGCCAATAGAATTGAAGGGGGAGGCCCCCACACACACATGATGTGAAGAGAAAAGGTGGGGGCTGCGCACATGTAATTTTGCAGCAGAGTGGACCTATCTCTAGCTCTGACATTTGGAAACGAAAAAGCAGTTTTATTGCATATGGATTATCAGAAATAATTTCAAAGAGGACACAGACACATTGGATTAACCTATGGATTAACTGCAGCATAGTTTTTTTATAATTTTAATGCCATTGAAGACCAGTTTTGAGCAAGGTAAGCCATGTTAGCGTTTCTAGCTACCTTGCTCCACATGTTATGATGTACGCTTTCATTTATAGCATCGCAAATGTTTATCACTGAGTGTTGAGGTGGGCACCCCCAGATTCTGTGTCTCCAGCTGATGCAAAACGAGTGGTTGGCTGTGCATCTAGGATAAGTAATAAGGGAGTTATGAGTGAGTTTAGGTGCAGAGATAGGTTACATTTTTTCGCTTGTGGATAATTCAGAGGCTGAGTGTTAGCATTGTGTTTTTTTTTTAATCTATATTGATTCTGACATTTCTACATCCAACTCACAGATGTAACCTTGCTTTGATAAAAGAAATTATTCATATAACCCTTTTAGAAGTTAAGTTGTAGTCATTTGTTTTGGGCATGTCATTTTCGAGCCTGAAACATGAAAAACAGGCTTGGTGCTTAACAGGTTAAACTCATAATCAACCATTTGCTAACCTCTACCCTGAACAAGGATTGCTAAATGACAGCATAGTAGCCATATAGGCACAACATATCATTGACTAACTCCAGTAGAAGATATTTAAAAGAACTTAAGCAAGAAATAACATTTTGCCGTACCCAAAAAAAGCAGTCTCAACACAGTTTTGTGACATTGTAAAAATCACACATAAATGTTTCATATCAGATAGATTCATATCACTATGAATTCCTCTTCACAGTGAGGATATTCTCTGCAGTGTCTCATGCTCCCATATCAGACTCCAGGGAGGGAATTTACTCATGTGTGATTAGTGCAACATTATTGGCTAAATGTTTGCCCCTAATTAAAATGCACTTAAAGCCAACAGAAAGCCCTCTTCGTCATTTACAGCATCCGCAAGCCCTGGTGATTTTTCCTGCTACATTTCCAACATGGTTGGCAAACAGGCACAAGTAAAATGTATACATTTTCATACAAATATCTGGCAGGTCACTATCTTTGTGTATATATATTATAAATGGACAAAATTGTATCTGACAATGGGCTTTTTAGTTACATCATAATTGACCTCTTGTTTGAGGTCTTTGTCATATCTTTGTTAGTGCTGTTTATATTTTTACATGATAACACTTTTGTATTATTCTATTCTATTCGTATTTTGCATATAAAATATCTCAGTACTAATCTGTGCAAATAATGTTGGATTTATGGTACTGTAATTTATTTATATTTCACAACTTTCAAAACATTATAAAACAATAATGTGGCTGCTCCTCTTGCTGTAGCTCTGGAAACCTACAATAGTCTCGACCAGTCTTTAGTGCCATATATCAAAATACCTTTTATGGTGCTACAATACCAAGCTTATAAAATAGGGGTGACCTAGGGGTCACGGACCCCTGTCAAAGACCCATGATCTGAGCATATTGGAATGGACAGTTGAAGATTAGGAATTGTTTGTAAAAATGTAAAGATCCCATTCAAATATAATAACTCAAAATAGTACTGTGGTTGTGAGTAAAGACACCTTGCTTGTCTTGATAATAACTGTGCCTGATGTAGAGATGCAACACTAAACACCGAACCCTAACGGCGGCAGCGAGCTACTGAAGCAGAAGGATGTGCTCTGTGTGGAATAGAGTTACCTATTCTTGACAAATTACACCTGGTAAGCAAGTCTGAAACACGTTACCTCTGTGTTTATAAGATTTATGAGCACGTCGTCTGCGTCCACATCTCATTCTCTTGGATCGGGCAGACACGGCAGAAAGTCCATGATGGGAAAAAAAGGAGATTTCCTCCACAGTTTTTTGTGAAGACGTGTGCACTTCCCCGTCATTCAAAAGAAGGTTGTAAAAGTTAACAACCTCTGCACATAATAGGAAAGCAGTAAACATACTCTGACATAGGGCAGGTCATGCTGATGAAAGCCTTAAGATGGGGTTTATGTGAGGGTGAAAGGGGGTTCGAGATTTCAGCGTTTTTCATTTTCTTATCTGAAAATCCATCGGAAAACTTCTAATTCCAGACTAATTTGACCAATTTATTGTGAAATATGTGTAACATAAAAATATGTTTTCATTGTTTTATAAGAAAATGTCTGAGAAATCGATGCATATCATCTCTTCTTTTCATATTTTTCCATGTAAAAAAGCGAATAAACCTAACACGTTTTGCCCATTTCAACAGATTTGGCTCCCCAGCTGTCTTTCACAGAGCTCCACGCTGCTGTTGTTCTGCTTGTGTTATCAGAGCTCAGTGGGAGCGGGCTGGGCTGAATAATTCAATGCTCCCAGCAGCACTCATCTCGCTCACTCTCTCTTTGCACCGACCTAGTTAACATCAGGAGTTTACAGGTCGGGCAGGGGGCTGGAGACACTGAGCCCTGTAGCTTTGGCTGTAAACCCTAGTCTGCAAAAACTCCTCTGAATACAAAATCACCTTTAGGTAAGTAACAAAAGTGCTTATGTATTATTGCGTGTCACAGTGTAGCTCCCTAAATGTACATTACTGCTTTTTGCCCCCATCAGAATTGAACGAAAAATGACACATGTCACAGCAGCCCAGAAGTCAAACAGGACTTTAGTCTGAGCTCCATCCAGAGGCACAGTGTTAGCTCAACCACCTGCTAAAAAGAAGAAAGGTTACGCCTGTTAAAAAGACCACCCACCAACATACGAAACTCAGTGAGAGCAGTGACATCGCTGATGGTGCTCAGAGCTCTCCTTTGACCTGCCAAGATTGTTTGCCAAAATGAGCTTAAAACGCAGCATGAAACACAGGCTGTCAACTCTCATCTGGAAGTGGGAGTGTGTGCGCCACAAGCACTTGTTGAGAGGTGACAGTAGAGATCCTTCACGCAAAAAATCATGTTTTGGAACACAACGTTTTTGAGATTGTAAATGCATGAAGTAGTAAGTGTAGTGCAAACTAAATGGACTTTTCCATGTTTTCCCTTTTTATTTTTTCAACTAAAGTACGGGTGCAGCAACAAATGCCAAACAGTGGAATAAAGAGTTAATGACATTTCCCCTTGAGAGAGAGAGAGAGATGAAAAATCCTACTAGCAAAAATTGAATTGGGCAGCCTCAGTTTCGGAGAAACCAATGTTAAGGAAATGCAACAAAGCAGAGCAGTGGTTTCATTGAAAATCGATACAGTTTTTCTCATTAATGGCGTCATACTACTGTGTGGAAGACGGTGCAGATTTTTGAACATGCAGGGAAGGAGTGTCAGAGGAACATGCTGTAAATACACTAATAACACAATATGAAAAACACAACAGATTATTTTATATTTAAAAGAGCTCTTATCGCATAAAAGTTTTAATAAACTGAGTTCAGCTTTCGGAGATATTCTGATATATCTCATTACTCTTACCTATCATGTTCGCATCACATTTCCCACCTCCTTTGACCTCTGCCTGAACTCCCATTAGCTACAGCTATCACAGTCTGACATGGATATCACTGCTTCAGGTGGATATTCAAATCACACCTCAGCCGTAGAGTGGCCTCCCCTGCCAAGTTTCTGGTAATCCATTCTGGGCAAAAATGAAAGAATTATCATCCCATTTGCCAAAAAAAAACTATTTCCTTAAACACTTGCAAAATGTTATTTATGGAATACTGATTAGTAATGAGAAATTAGTAATCAGGTGTCTTACTTAAAACTTCTCTCTTCTCCCTTCCTTCTCGAATACTGATTGATTTTGTATTCACTTTCATATTAAAAAGATGTTTTATTACTTTGAGGCCATCAGCAGATGATTGCTCACTAAGTCGTGTCCTCCTTTGAACTACTTAAAATGTAAACTTACCACTTAACAATGCGTCACTGATTCCAAAAACCTAGGCTTCTAATTTCGAATTCTAAGGTGACTGATTTTCTGGTTCAAACAACAGCTTTTGCTGGCAGATTTTAGCGAGCAATAATTCGGCTTGTTTTTAAATGATTCACACCGGCTCATTTTAATATAATTACCTAAAACATGCACTTGAAGGATACATGCATAATATTACCCTGAAAGACTGAAGCTGAAGTTCCTCACCAGTCGATGGTCCATATAAAGAAACAGCACTTTTCTCCTTTTACAGCGTGGAGACCTTTTTTTGTGCTTACATGACCCCGCTTGGTTGCTTAGCTTTCATACTCAGAGGCACCATTGAGGTTTAATGCTTTTGTTCCAATGTGCAACTGTCACAAACGAGCTGAGAACCAAAATGCAACACACGGGAAACCAGGGATAGTCGGTAACCAGCTTTATTAAAGGCAATAGGCTCGTAGGAGACGAAACGGCAGATAGTAGGCAAAGGGCTGGTCGGGGACAGGCGAGGGTTCCAGGAGAAAGCAAGACGGGAGTCGCAGGTACAGACCGGGTCAGGGAGCAGGCGAGGCAGAATAGTCCGGGTACAGGCAGGGTCAGGAAACAGGCGAGGCAGGCTGGTCAGGGACAGGCAGGGTCGAAACCGGGAGAGCAATCTGGAAGGTAATGCGGGAAAGACTGGCATGCTGCAAAGTACGATCTGGCACTGAGGTGAAAGTGAAGTGGGCCTATATACTAATGGAGCTGATGGGTGTAACCAGTGGCGTTTTTATATGTACAAAAGTGGTGGGGCACAAAAAACTTAGATGTCTATATATAAGCTTCTGCAGTGACGTGCAGTGAGGTTCATGGCTGGTGAGGCACTGGCACTGACTCTTCAGGTTTACAAATATTATATTTTGACCTAAACCAAAATATAATATTATTTTCAAAAGCTTTTTTTGTCTGATGCTTCGATTAATTTTAAACAGACAGTTCAACAAAAGGATACCCAAAAAATGTCATTTTATCATTTAAATATTGAATTGTTCTCTCTTAGTAAGATCCCATTTTCAATAAAATGGCGGTCTTACCTTGACTTGAAGATGAAGTCCATTTGCCTATCCTTCTGGACAAACATTTCTATTACTTTTTTGTAAAAGTCCTCCTTATGTTCTTGTAGTTTCAAAAGTCTATCATAAATCTAATCCATAGATTTATGATAAAAAAATTATATAAGTAGGGTAGACATGTGGATGTTATCCGGCTAATCAAAACGTGCATTTATCTAACAGGTACGTTTCCCACAGATCTTATTTCGAGCTATTTTCTAAAATCCTCTGGAGAAATCTCATTGCTTTTTTGTGCTTACTTCCTGGTTTTAGGACGCGCCACTGCAGCTCTCTCGTCTCCTCTTCACACAGCACACTTTTCGCGGCACACGTACTTACAGCCAATCAGCTCTGAATGATTTGAGATGACGTATGGTGGGGATGGTAGCTCCATGCCCCTCTGGTCATTATTTTTTTGCCACACACATTTCATTACAAAATACTCTGAGCATGCGCAGTGAAGTTTTTACAGTCACCGTTGACTTCACAGCGAGAGGAAGGGGCATAATCAGGTTTTGTCCCACATGGCTCTAAACAGCTCAATAGGCACACACTGTGACTGTAGACACACTAATTAGAAGAACACAGACTAAAACAGCAATGTACAGACGAATCGGATGATTAAACATGATCTTAAAATATATTTTATATATTTTTTTATTTATTTTTTTGCATTTTTGTAATCATTATTTGTAATACTTTCTGCTGACACTAGGTGGGGCTGTGCCCCACTTGCCCCTAATGACCAGTCGCCACTGGGTGTAACAGAGTGAGAGAGAGAGACAGGGGTTGCATTCGAATAGTCCATTTAGCTTAGGAACCTTCCTAACGGAGTGAAATGACCCGGAAGTCCCTCAGTGGCAGCCATGATAAGTGCCGTTCGAATTCTCTAAATTAAAAGGAAAGGAGGTTTCAAACTTCCTTTATAACCTCCTTTAGCTTAGGAACCACTGGACCTCCCTAACCGAAAGGAGAGGAGAAAATGCTGCCCCACAATGCCTTGCGGCCGCAGCATTTGCCGTCACACAACAGTCGGCCGTTCACGGAAACAACCGATTATGAACGAGAAATGATATCATGAAAGTTACGGTGCTTATTAAGCATTTTAAAACGTATGTGGTAAGTTGCCAAAGTGCTTTGTTTTGAACGTTCATCAGTATTATAATCAAAAAGAGAAATATGAACGTGTAGTGCCGAGAGAAGGGAGACGGAGGCGGTGTATCAGAGTTGCAAATCTCTCTTTATTGGAGAGCAGAAATCGACGTGCTGTCGGGTTGCAGGAAAGAGGAGAAGAGAAAGTGAAAGAGGAGGACACACAGTAGGTACCCCGGAGGTACCGTCAACATATGTGTCCGGGCGGAAACAATACCCCCAACCTGTAGTTCCATGATTGGATTATGTAACCCCAGTGTATGCATCAGTGATCACTACACAAGCCCCCCCAGAATTCAACCATGGACACAATCCTCGCGTCGGGAGGAAGCACCACAGGGGCCGAGGAGGGCGGGCCACGGAACGGGCCGTCGGAAGGGGGCCGCAGGAGAGGGTAGGGGCCCCAACGAAGGCGAGGGCAACCCCACCGGAGGGCGGGCCGGAACGGGCCGTCGTCAGGGGGCCGCAGAAAGCAGGGTCGCTGTGTCGAGACCAGGGGACGGGCGTGAAAAACCCGGTGGTCCCCAGCCGGGAGGAGCGCTGCCCGGCCGCAGGCGAAGGCACAGCGGCGGCGGGCACGAAGTCCTCGGGAGGAAGGAGCCGTGGACAGGGGAGAGGCCAGACGGGGCGCCGTCGAGGCGAACCGTGAGCCGCGGTCAGAGGTGAGGCCAGGCAGGGTCCCGAAGCGCGCCACCCACGGGCCGATGAAGGCATGGGCGACGTCCGGAACCGCCGAGGCGAGGGAAGAGGCGAGACGGGGTCCAGAAGCGCGCCACTGTGTGACGTCCGAAGCCGCCGTCGAGGTGGTGAAACAGCGAGAGGGTCCACACGAGGCCGACCAGCCATGGTCGAACCTCCTCTCCGGCACCAGAAAAAGCTCAAAAGGTCGTCCTGTCCACGAACAAAAACAGGTGGGCGAAATAGCGAGAGGATCCACGCGAGGCCGACCAGACATGATCGAACCCCCTCTCCGGCACCACAAAAAAATTAAAAATAAATTAAAAAAAACAGTCGGTTGTCGATAACCGCCGGTAGCTGCAAGGCGTTAGCTGATGCTAGCAGTCGTCGCTAGCCGTTCTCGGCGGCCGTCAGTCGCTGGCCGGACATGCAGCCGCACGTCCCGAACCAACCCGGCACGGTCGCGTACCGGCCCCATGGAAGGCTTGCCGTCCCCCAGAGCCGAAAAGCCGTGAAAATGGCGAGCGTCGTCCGCGTCCATTCCGTGGGGCGCACCGAGCCTCAGTCCGTGCGCACGTGGCAGCAACGGAGGTCCCCAAAAATCTCCGGCATTTCGAGAAAAGCAGAGTCTGCTTTTTGCCGTGTTCGGTCCAGTCCCGGATCCTTCGCGAGACTTACGTCGGGGTCACCACTGTAGTGCCGAGAGAAGGGAGACGGAGGCGGTGTATCAGAGTTGCAAATCTCTCTTTATTGGAGAGCAGAAATCGACGTGCTGTCGGGTTGCAGGAAAGAGGAGAAGAGAAAGTGAAAGAGGAGGACACACAGTAGGTACCCCGGAGGTACCGTCAACATATGTGTCCGGGCGGAAACAATACCCCCAACCTGTAGTTCCATGATTGGATTATGTAACCCCAGTGTATGCATCAGTGATCACTACAAACGTTAGTTTTTACTGAAATGATCAAATAAAGTCAACATTTCACAGTCTTTACTGAGCTGTGTGGGGTTTGTTCAACTTTTAAAAGATGTTTGAATGGTGATATACACAGTGATAGATGTTAAGGACTAACCGTTATAATAAATACATTTGTATTGATTTTAAGATCTTTTCATACAATCATACGTATTGGGATCATTTGTATTAATGTGGACCGGAGGGAGAGGGTGACAGTTTCACTTTCCTTTTTTATTTCAATTCCAACTTTGGTCATGAAGAATATGTTTCTCTGTTGTCCCCATTCATAAAGCATAAAACAACAGCATCAGAGCACGGTGCAGAGTCTCTAGATGAGTTTACAGTAGTCCCTCGTTCTTATTAAACATCCATGTTGTAGTCCGCTGTATAGAAAACTGTAGTTTCCATAGTTTCCCCACAGCAGCAGGCGCACATTTATGACCTCTGCTGGCGCATCATAAACACGTCGGATAGTGAAAGTGCAGTCGGATTCTCTAAAGTGCCGCAGTCTCTTCTCCTAAATCCTTTTGAATTCTCCTATCCACTATCCCTTAACCCCATGACGTTTCACTCCGAGGTCAAGGAATAGACGATAGGGTTAGAACTTAGGAGCTGTTTTTTTGGAGTATTCGAACGCAACCAGGGTGTGACTACCAGGTGACTAAGGAATGTTAATGCAGAAAATAGGTGAGTGAGAAAGCAGACTGTGACAGCAACATAACAAGATAAAAGGCTTTTGGGATAAGTTTGAACTTAACCACACAAAATACCTCTTTGGCATTAGTCATTACGTCGAGTTACTGAAGACAGACTTAAGAGCCTTAAGAGCTTGACATGTCTAGTTATAATTGGTAATATATTGATAGCTATTCAATCTATTTCAAGGACAGTTTAATACAAAAGTCAATTGCTTTAATTTATCACTTAATGCAATGTCAAAACAATGTCAATATAGTTCTATTTTTGTGCTCAACTTTTAGGATTTATCTGTCTAATATCAGTCATTTCCACTTTTGTTGTTGCCATAATGGACAACAACATTCCTGTTACTAATAAACACAGCTGAAGGTCAAGCTACTCCTTAGGCGCGTTCACACCAAGTACTTTGCCGTGTTTAGTGCCGGTGTTGTGTCAAATTATGCACCCCCATCATGAAATGCCCCCCTTGTCACGGGAACGCGCATTTCTAAATGACACGTTTACACCTTAAAACGATGTTTAAAACGAAAAGTAAACTTATTAATGGTAATTTTCAGACTGTGAGTTGTTTAGTGGTAGCTCATATAGTCTTGATTCTTGTGGTTAAACTTTTCGCTCCGTATTTGATGGTAGTGGTGCGAAATTCATTCGTCACTTCCTTTTCAGTTTTTTTTTTTTTTTTATCTTTTTATTTTTTATTATTATTACGTCCTGTCTGTATACACAAGCTTTAAAATGTATTGTTTAATTTGACATATTTGTCATATAATAATCAAAATATATGTTTACAAATGTTACATAGTCTTTGTCAGCATATTTTTGCCACATTATGCACCCCTTGCTATCTTACATAATAAAAGTGTCACATTCATGAAACTTGCTCCATTCATTGGTACTAGTCCTACAACTATACCCTAAAAAATGCTTGAGGGTGGGATTAATACAAACATCTTTTTGGGTGGGGTGCATTTTATGACAGGCCTGGTTATCACAATATGCCCCCCCTTGCTATCTATAATAAAATGGCGGCTCTACAAAACATTTCAGAGTTGTACGGGGCGTGGTTTGCAATTCGCCCAGCCAATCAGAACTGGGGCACTTTTTTCCCCCAGGAAAGTACCATCTCTCAGCAGGCACTAAAAATGGGGGTAAAAATTCCTGGGATTAAGTGCTCTTTTTGGTGTGAACGCGACATAAGGGGTACTAACGGAACTAAACGCGAAAAGTACGGTGAAAAGTACTCCGGTGTGAACGCGGCTCTTGTGTCCAGCATCCCAAAACAAAAGACTACATATTACCTCTGTAAGTGCTTCCAACAATATGTCTCAGTAAATTACATTTCCCCAGCACACAGGCTGGCGCTGCTGCCCGATCCCCTCAGACGCTGACCTCAGTCAGGCAGGAGAACGAAGTGAACGAGCCCCGGCCACAAAGGGCCATCCCTGCTTAGCTCGATCTGCACTGCCAGGCCCTACATCAGAGGTGTTATTACCATATAAATGAGATAAGGTCTTTGGTAATTGCTGTCTGAAATTAAAGCCAAATAGTCATGCGTTGGAGACAGTTTTTCTGCTTGTGGAAGGAAATTGGGATGTCTTACAGGAGATTGACTTTGATTTCCTAAATTGATTTATTTTTTATAAAGACTTTAAGATTATACGTGATAATGCCACACATGTTAAATAGGCAGAAATATTTTGTACAATACTGTTTATTTACTTAAACTCCTGTCTATAGCAGAATACATATTCCAGAACATAAAAATACAATGTGATTTGAGTTTTGATACCATAAAACCTCTAATGTTGGTCTGGTTCAAAGACCTGTTAATCTCCTTAAAGGTCACCTATTATGCAAAATAAACTTTTTCATGTATTTTATACATAAACATGTGTCCCCTCTGTGTAAAGAGATTCTGAAAGTTTCAGAAAAAAAAGATTCTCTCTCTTTTTGTCCTGATCCATTTATATAAAAACCTGTCTGAAAATGAGCTGATCAGATTTTGTCATAATGATTTTTTGGCTTGTGTAACCATTAGCCGATATATTATATTTTCATCTAAAGTAACAGACAGGGCTGAAACAGAGGGGTTTATGGGATGCTACAATGCATGATCTGTTTGGTAAGTTTTGTATATATCTGAGACCTATAATATATTGATGAAAAACAGTATAATAGGGGACCTTTAAAGCTATATGATTACAAAGAGCACTTAAATACCAGTCACGTAACAAATTAGTCCCAATGTTAGCAGTGAGCAAATTATATCTTGATAAGTGCTGCTAATTACAACTGCGGTGAGGTGTGTCACGTCCGCTGATTTTTACGAGTGTTGTGCCATATCATGTTATGTGCCTTGGTGCTGAGAGAGGGGCAATGGCATTTATTAGTTGTTGGAATAGCCCACCTGGGAGAAGAGCAGCCGTGACATTTCAGCAGTGCAGCAGGGCAATTACCCCAGCAATTATGCAAGCTGGCCTTATGTTGTAGTTCAACTTATCTAGGCTTTGATCTCCACATAGATTTATTTGGTTGGACATTTTAGAGATGAAAAAAACGATATCTGTCCTCGTTCTTTAGACCAGAATATAATGTGTTTTAAAGTCAGAGGTTTCAACCCAAATATTGATTCTAAAAGATTTTTAGGCAATGAAAGTGATGTAAAAAAAAGAAAACTGGGATAAATCTATCATTATTAGGGATTTAGCGTTTATCTGAACTACCAATACGAATGCATTAACTGTTCAGCTTACTCTAACTTGCATTTTGTTCACCATTGTACATATTTCTTTAGATAAATGATTTATAGGACAGGAAAAAAATAGCTCTCCAAGCTAACAAATGTGTTAAACGTGAGTTAATTTAGCTAGGTCATTAACGGTTTACACTGTTTATTCAATAGTTTGTACCATGTGCTCCTTTCCCATAACTTTCTGCCAATCATTGCTCTTTTTTGGGACAGTCTCCAGCCTGACACAGAAGGTTAAACAGTGATTGCTGCAACACGGCTAATAAGCGATGATAGCTTCCTATTTTTTGGACTCTCCGGCCCTCTGTCACCTCAAAGGTCGGCCCTGTCAGGACAGCTTGTTTTTGGTCGATCATGTGAATTTGCAGGTCGAAGTTCTCCAAAGTTGAAATTGACACCAAAAACTTGCACTGGTGTACTTTATCCCCTGGAGCCATTTCTCCCATCCCAGCGATTCCACCGTAATGAATTGACATCACCACGAAAAAGAGTGACCATTCCCTATGGTTATTTACATGCTTGCATGAGGGTTTCAGCATGCGTCTTACCAATTGAATCACATATTTAATTATGTTTTATGGTTTGAATGATGTGTTTTGTGTTTCATCTGGATTTCAGACAGATTTCCTTTTATTTTACCAATTAAAGTTGAAGCTGGTCTCCATACATGATTTCTGAATGCAACTTCACCTACAGTATTGACACGTTTATTTTTAAGGACAAGCTACACATAAATGTTCACAATTTCAAACATTTGGTCTCATACTATGAATTATTCTCTCTTTCTCCTCCTCTTCTTATGCCTACATGTGGAAAGTTGTTAATCCACCTGAAAGACACTCACCATTTAACCTTACTTTATAGTTTGTGCCTCTGGACAAGTGAATACATTTAAAAACATGAGGGGAGAAGAAGTGTAGTCAGGCTGCATTTGATTATCTCTTGATAAGGCACAAGTTGCGAACTATTGATCCTCTAAACTGTGATAGCGTAAAGGGTCGAATAAACATTTACAAGTGATAATGAACGATTTTCTGCACCTATTGATTCTATTTAATTATAAAACATACTTTTTTTAAACTACGCTCTCTGTTTTTGCAGTCTTTCCCATCTGTTATAAAACACGCTACAGCAGTGCATTATTGAAATGAATCACGAATAAAAAATCTCCACTAATTACAAGACAGTGTTTCAATTGCCCTCCACATCAAAACGCCATTCTCCTCTTCCCAGAATGCCACAGCCTGAAGGTCATGGCAGCCTTTTAGTATCGCATGCTGTCTAGGACTTTCGTGGTTGACCTTTTTAGCTGCCTGTCGCTTCACAAGATAACACCAATCACCATGCAAGGGTTTTATTGCATGCAAGGTTACATCATTAAGTCCATGTCCGTGGTTTGCCCGTTGTATTAGGCATGCAGATTGTGTTAATTGTTGACACTGTCATCTTATATATCGTTGTAAACAGACACATAAACAATAACTGACTGAGAGAGAGGTGTACGTTATAAAAATAGGAGCATTTCTGTCAGTGATGAGTGTGGTTTAACTTGAGTGATTCATTCCCGACAGGTTTCTCTCATACATTTTTTAAATCTCGCCTAGTTATAATTACTAAGAAAACCATCAGGATCTCCTCTCTTATTTTGACAGAGACACGTACTTTCATCTTCACTACAAGAACAAGGGGGTTGTTTTTGTTTACCAACTACCCGTCACCTTGGAAATTCTGCAGTGTTTAGCAAGTCATCCACTGTATGAGAGACATGATCGCACTGAACATCACCCCCTTTCTATTTTTGAGAATATTTGAAGAGCAGCGTGTAGTGCTTGATTGCATCATTACATTACCTCTCATAACTTTGCAATAGTATAAAAACACAATACTTTAACTTCAGGTATGTGCAGTCCAAAATCCCTTTTAAAAAATAAAATATGTCTTTCTAAAGATCTATTCAAAAGTGACTTTATTACACATATCTCCATTGGTAAAACTATTGTTCTACCCTATTATTCGGACACATGTCGCCAGTGAGGATGTGTCACAAGCCAATAAGGCTGGAAACAACTATCAAACACCATCCTCTGTTAATAAGTCTTCTGAAATACAAACACAACAAGAGTTCTCTTGGTATTTCATTTACTGAAATGTAATTCACAGTTCAGAGCAGTCACAGCTGACGTTTGAACATTGAGCATGTCAGGCGTGCTGATCATTCACGGCGCACTTTGGGTATTATGAATATTCAGAGTTGTAGCCAAATGTCACTGAGCTAACCCGTAACAATTATAGAGCTTGAAGTCTCCAGACAAGTGGGCATGAAGCTGAGGCGAGCTAATTAACATAGCTGCCTCGTCTTGATTAGTTTGACAAATGTTTTGATAGAGACATTTTTCCATGGCTTCAATCTAGATTACATCATCTTCTTTTGTATGTGGTGCGACACAACACCGAGTTCAACCAGAGGCAACATGTGAAGCAGGGAGTTCAACTTCTTTCTTTCTGAAACAGAGCTAAAGATCCAACATAGTGCACAGTGATTTGGTTTTTAATGGTCAAAAAAGAGTGGAAAGTACAAATCCTGCTCCCCTACACATAACAAGTTTAAACAAGACAGAAAATAGAAGTCTCAGGATACTAGTTCTGAAATAAAAAGTCAGTGACTCAAGAGGTATAGCTATAGGATAAAGGGCCAAAAACACTAAAGAACAAACAACAGCAGTTACTTTGTTACAGCTGCATGTTACACTGAAGGACAGGAAAGACTAAATGATGTCGTTTGAAGAGCTGGTGCGCTTTAGGAAGTCGCTCTACTGGCTGAGTTTATTGTAAATATTATTTATACCTGACACTCTGTCACAGGGAATCTGAAAGCCGAGCTGGCGTCAGCCTAATTACTGGGAATAGTGCCTGTCAGGAATTTAGGGCAGGACCTGCAGTATGGCACAGACATTAACATAAAGGATGTTGAAAGAGATTTAATGGGATTTTTCAGCTTTTTAGTTGAGCAAAATGACAGCAAAACAGTCGTCTATACAGGAAAATGCAGATGTACCGCAGTTATTCTGACAACAACTCAGCTCTATTTTATTGGCAACTGTAAAGCCTAAGACATGCTAATTCACTCTTACAGGACTTACACAATATACAGTACATATTTACATATAGCGACATTTACATACAGACACGCAACCATTTTCCTGCATCTTTTCCCATTGTATGGCCACAGAATGTAGTCATGTAGAGTTTTAAACTGCTGAATATGTGAAATTCTCACTTTTTTTGTAATCTGCTGATGCTAATATCCGTCAGGGAGGGCTGCTTTAGTGCAAGCAATCGTTTTAAAAGAGTAAACGTGTTTTGTATGATGTTGTGTAACTTATGAGGGTTTTTGGCTTTTATGCGATTGCATGCAGTGGTAAACTCACATCCAGCTGAGGTCCTTCATGTGTCCACATTGAAGACCAGATGAGATCTGATTTCTTCTCATTGGCCCTGATTTGGGTCATCTGGACCTCTCACTGCACGGCTAAGGGCCAAGAAACCAAAAATAAACCTCCAAAAATAAAAACAAACAGACCCACAGTTTGTCATTTGGATGTAAAACAGCTGTTAACCTCGCCAGAAAAGCATCATATCAACTTCTCTTGTGTGACACGGTTTTTAAAAGAGTCCAGTTTGAAACAACATTGCATTCTTAAATATATTCAGTGGTTTTTCACAGTTGTGGTTTGCCGAGGTTTGCTCCTGGTGTCAGAGAAGATCATTAAATATTAAACCACCACAGCCTGCTACAAGGCGAATCTCTCCTCATGCAATAACAAGAAGGCTGCTTACTTACCCTCATCTTGCCGTAGAGAGATTTACTTTTGTGTTATTATTTTGCTCATAGAGGTTTTCGAAAAAGTAGGACACACTAATTGAAAAACTGTGATTCTCCTCTCCTCTGGAGAGGAGATGTGTGAGCTGACTTGGTGTCCATCACTTTGGTGTATTTTAGGTTTATGCTTCAGTGGTGGAAAGTACCTGATTACTTCAACTAAAATACTGTTCTAAGGTACACACTAGAGGTAATAGTACTTCAATTGATTGTTCATATTCTATGCTACTTAATACTCCATGACGTTTCAAAGAGAAATATTGTTACAGCTACAACGGCAAAATGCTGAAAGCCTAAGAGGCTATTGATACATCAGTAATACCAATATATCCAACAATATCACTGACAGGCTAACAGCTTTTTATTTCAGATATTTAAGTAAAAATAGACTTTAGTTAATTCTGTACTTTGATTTTAGTAGGATTTTGAATGCAGGAATTGGGATGGAGTTTGTTGTGTTGGTGCTTTAGGTAGTCTAAAGAACCTACTGAAACCCTGTTATTTTCACTGTTTTAATGTAATTTGAAGCTAAAATACTTTAATGTTACAGATACTTTTCTATCTTGTGTCTTGTGATTTCAAATATTACATTTTTATTTTACTTTTTTAATGTTTTTTTGAATCCCTACATGGCATTAATGATCCTGCTGCTGGATTTATGAATTGGTAAAAGAGTTGTTAAATGCTTGAGAGAGCAGATGGAAAAAACATTCATCGAAACCCAAGAAAAATAAAATGAAATTGAAATTATAAAGTGTAAATAGCTACAGGGGATGCAGCAAAATGAATTCCTTTTGGGATATAAAACAGAGGGTCAGCTGCTGTGTTGCACATCAACAGCTCTGGATACCAATGAAAATAGATTTCTACATCAGAGAGGTTTTTACATTGCACCTAAATGGATTTCCCTACAGGAACAGGCAGGAGATGCTAAATTGCACTTTCCCTGTTTCGAATGTAGAATTAATTAGACATAGTGAATAATGAGCTGAATGTATAAAATATTTCCTTGGAGCCATTGTGGTACTGACCAAAGGAATACAAATGTGGTCAGGAAGACAGTCAAATAAATTCACTTAACAATTAAAGGTTGTGATGCATGTACAGCAGTTGCCATGTAGAGGTGTTTACATGGCAGTGTTTGGTCACACTGATGGGCTCCTGCATTTGAGCCTTTTGCTGTCTCTCTATGTGCCGGTTTGCAATAAAGTCAGCTTTGTTCTATAACCAGGAACACCATCTGCCAGTGTGTCAACATAAATGCAAGAGGGCATTTAACTGCATCCTGCTTTGAATTTAATGTCATTTCAGTAAAGCTGGAGAAAGAGAGAGAAGGATACAAACATTATGCTTGGGGGCTGCAGATTTGATGAAGCCACCAGAGACAACCATACAACAACTTTATAATTTATGAATTTATTCATCAATGCCTGCACTTTTAGCAGCGACCAGCAGCTTTGAACCTCGCTCTGTGGATTCATCCGCACCTTTTCCTTACCCTTTGGCAGCCACAGTCTCGCCCATATGAGTCGGAAATTTGGCATGGAGGTCAAGTGTTTGTGAGGTTGTGTTTGTGTGTGAATGCATTAGACGTGTGTGTGTGAATGCATACGCAAACGTGGTCACAGCTATTACGAATGTCCATGCTTGTTTTTAGCCATGCTGGTGTTGCTCCAAGGATGCTAAGTCGGTCCTTCCACAACTTGAATAAAGACTGAAAACATATTTTGGATTGCCATACAATCTGCAGACATGTCCCTCTCAGGATTAATGGTAAAACAATGGTGATCCCTTAGTGTTTCATTTGGCACAATATTCATAACAAATGTAATTTGTCCAAGGTTTTGTGTATGTTTATCTGCTACAATCGATTTGTGGTGCTGTTAATGCACACTGTTTTGCCACAGTGCAATTCACGAAGTAGATGGAGGAGCTGCTCGTAAAAAAATAAGTTTTCAATTTAAGGACATTTGTGTTCAAATGGAAGTGTTATTTCAAGTTGTAGTTTGATTGACATCCAATGTCACACAATGTATTTCCTGTTTCAGGATGGTATTAAATGGTATGTTTACATTTGTGTTTACTTACAGTTTGTTATTTAGTATTAGTAGTGCACATTTTAGAATGCATAAGTATGTAGAATGAACACATGTGCATGTCTTGATCAAGCATAATTTAGTACAACTTTGATGAAACATGCTTTCCAAGTGTTTCCCCCTATTCGGATCTGAAATGTGAGGAAAGAAAAGATGTGAAATGCAAAGATGAATTGCTTCCTTCAGAAAACCTGATATTTATGATTCCTTAAAAGCTCTGCTGCTGTTGTCGGGGTGTAAGGAGTTACAGTTTTGCCCTATGAGATCCTTGAAGCCCTCTTAACTAAATGTGTTTGTATTTTTTATGTCTCGGTGCCAACCTCTATTAGTATCATGTCACTAAGTGCCCTTGACTCCAGTCGAGCGGCGCTGTGCCTGTTGGTGAGGTCCGGGATACATTTACAGTTCCCCCCTCCAAAACACAGCTCTGCACAGCGCAGGGCGAATGAAGGACTCCTCCGTGACTGAATGATGTTTAGTTATTCAAGCTGCGTTGACCTGAGGGAGAAAGTGAAGTACTCGCCAACTTCGAATATATCTCTAGAGATAAAACATATTTTTGGTAGCTTTTACAGTAAGAGAGTTAATGTCAATAGGTTGCAACGGTACAATGTCATATAATACGCTATGGTACATTGCACTAATATTGGATAAGTCTACAAAATACTGTTATTATATCTTGTGTGATGACAGCTCTACTTTACTTAGAGCGCTGCCTATAATTCTTTATAACGTTACATTAGCTGCTCGCTGAATGTGTTGTGTGGGTGGGTGAATCACAAAGGGATTATATGTGCAGGTTTATTAAACTATTCAACCATACCTTTATGTCATTAAGTTTCACGACTTCACGACAGTGTGAAAGGTACCCTCAAAGTATTTTTCACAGCAGTAGGGAGGTCTTTTCTTCCCAGGTGGTTTATTGGCAATTTTCTAACCTTGCAGCGTGAACATATCAGCATGATATGATTGCTTCTGACAGAATATATTAGTGTTTAAATGCCTTAAATGATGTGTTACGTACAATTATTATATTCAATGAAGACTGTTGGTTTACATTGGCAGTGTTACATTCAAAAGTGACTGTGAATGTATGAGTTTATATTGCTGGTGAATGCTTTTATGTGTTTATATTTTATTATAAGAGACATTAATCTGCATTGTGACACCTGATGTATCCTAGGTTTAATAGTTTGAAGTCATTTTAGTGCACAAAAACCTAGATTCAATACACAGTGGTGGGCAGTAACAATACTTAAGTACATTTACTTAAGTACTGTATCATTTTATACTTGAGTTTTCCGTCTTTCTCGTCTATTTCACTACATGTTTTTGTTTTTACTCCATTTTAAATTAAGATATTCCATTTAAAGAACACATGATAAGCTTACAAAAACACATAGTGTATCCCACTATTAACTTACTTCTAAAAGGGTGTCATTTAAAAACAGTCTAAGCTTCAAAGAGTCTTAGAGAAAAGCCTAAAAATATTATACAACTTGTTTTTTCCACCCCAGGAACAGAATCATCTCACAACACCTCAGATTTATCTTGAAACCCTCCAAGGGAGCCTGTCTACTTGCTTAGATCCCACTGGGCTAAATTGCCAAACTCTATATAAATTAGTTAAATCAAGAAACAACTCAACCAGCTAATAAGGTAAAAATAACACATTTTTGATCAGCATTAACAATCTAATATCAGTATAGTTAGGGCATGCACTTAGATAAAGAATCAGAGTACTTACCATCACATACAATACAAAGTTAACACAATCTTTATGGCATGAAGAAAAATAGTGTGAGTAAGTCCGTATGTGGGAGTTTCTGTTTAATGATTTGTGTCTGTTCTCTACTTTAATGATTTGTGTCTGTTCTCTACTTGAGCCTCCACCCGCCTGAGCTCTGCTTGCAGCAGGACAAAACAGACGAGAAGTGCTGTGGCATCCAAACACAGAAAACCTTGCCTGTTGGACTTAAAAAGACGTCCTGTACTTGGGTCAGCAGTCCTTCTTTCCCCTAAAAAAGTGCAGCCGGAGCCTCTCTAGAAAGATTAATGACCATTGATCCCCGACACAAGCCACCAGGGCAGTCGACCACTGTTTTCCTCCGGTCCCTATGAGTGGTAAAGTCCTCATTAAACACTTTTTAGGTTGCCCCTCCATTTTTAACCAAGCCAAAGGAGGTTTATTTTGTTTTCTTCAGCAAAGTGTAAAGTGTTTGCTTATTGATGCATTTTAAAATGCGCTTCATTGTGAATTCTATAATGTCAGATTTTTGTGTTTACAACATATTTTTGGAAGTAAACAATACAGATGTGCAAGGTGAGAAGGAGCAAATCATTGATGACCACTGTGATTTAGAGAAAACTGCACAGTCTGAACTACATTTTTAAAGAGACATGTACTCGAAACAACAAAGTTAGATCACACTCTGCTGCAGGCCCTCTCATTTGCAGATTAAACAAGAAGCTGGTATAATCATCCGTGGGTTTATGAGAGCTCGTTCCCCATTTGTGCTTCTTTCTGCATGACCTTCCTGATCAGATGAGCATTTCAAAGCACAAGGGGCAGAGGGTCACTGCCAATATGCGGCTGAAACAGCAAATTACCATCCGCAGGAATATTTCTCTCCGAAAATCAGCTCCCACTTTATTCTGATCTGGAGGTAACAGTCTGACTTCTGCCCCAAACGCTGTCTTTGATGTAGGGAGAAGGTTTGAAGTAGGAGTGATCAAAAATATACCAGCAATAGGCTTTGTATACATCGTAAGCAGGTTTTCCATGCAGGAATAATTTCTCTTTTAAAAAAACCCCAATTTGGATTGAAGTGATTGCTTTCATTGCATATCAATTCATGACTAACACATATTTGACAGAGGTTGATGGTGAATAATAATTTATTTTATTGCAAGTCGGATACTGGTGTTTTTCTCCCTCACTTCGACATGTTTCACAGATGTGATGATGTGATGGGAGTCTGCAAAATGATCTTGATAAAAGGCAGCTGGTGTCAACATCTTTCCTCAATTCAAAACATACCGTTTTGAGCTCTTTCCAAAATAGTTGGCAACACTGTCAACTTCATCAGTGTGTCAATTGAAATGTTTGGTACAGATTTGGTACAAAAGTATACAGTTATGGTTACAAATCTTAGTTACACTTAAAGGTTACCTATAATGCAAAATCCAGTTTTTCATGTCTTTTAGACATACATATGTGTAAAGAGATTCAGAAAGTTTCATGAAAAAAGATTCTCTCTCCTTTTGTTCTGATCCATTTATATAAAAACCTGTCTGAAAATGAGCTGATCCGATTTTGGCCACTTAGTGATGTCACAACCAAACCTCTCGCAGAGGGGCGTGGCATACAATAATCTGTTTGGTATTTCGAGCCAAACACTTCAGAGACATGTTTTATATATATCTGAGACTTATATATACTTTGAAAAGAGTATAATAGGGGACCAAGGTTTTAAATATAACCAAATAGTTCTCATTATGTCACTCTCAAAAAGGAGTTTACTGTCAATCTCTCTACATAGAGGTTAAAATATGCATATAAAAACTGCTAACCTGTTAGCTTGAGGGGTGTGTGAATTTTGAGGAGACATTTCTCCAACAGATTAGCTCTGCCTTCAAGCTTTTGACCCAGCATCTACCTCGGCCCAGGAATTCAACTATCACTGACCTTTAATATCCTCCATGGGCACAACAGTGTGTAAAAGGGAGGCAAGAGCAACTGTGCACTTTCGTCAGACCTGGTATAAAATATGTACATATCTGTTTTACTGCTTTTTTCGAACGCCTGGGCGCATCTGTCAGGTAAATCACGAGTTGTTTATCTATGTTGCTGAATTAATGATGTTGTTCTCTGTGCATCCAGATGAGTTGATACTACTCCTCTACGCATTATAAATTGACCTACAGTGCTGACGTCAGTGATCTGGAACTGGTAATGGTGTGTGGATAAGTTGCCCATAAAACCAGAATGAGGGAACACGCTGTCACAGCAGCCGATCATTAGGACACCGAACAAGGAAATGCTCTGATGGACACTAATCATTCAAGATCAAATGCATTTCAATTAACCAATAACATCTGCTCACACAGCCATTCTGGTGATTCACCATATGTTTTGCAACCTTAAAGTAGCGATGACGAGAGATGGATGTGTGGCGATCTGTTGCCAACATGCAGAAAAACTAACAGAAGATTGAAGTGCATGAATCCTGATGATGTTTTTTCACCCATAGTCATGAACATATGTGACTAAAAATAGAAATATTCTTGAATGTGACTTTGAAATGTCGAAACTTAACAGGCAACTAGAATGATATTACATCTTTATCATTTATGAACATATGGTTTAACAGGAACTGATGGCTGCCCAGTCATGGAGATACTTGATTGAGCTGATTTAAACATAATTCCCAATCTGCTTTACCATACGGATACCTGATGTTTTAATAGAGGGTTTACCTTGTACAGATGGTCTAAAAATAACAGGTAAACAAACATAGAATTTCTACTCTGGTGATCAAAGCTATCATCTAGATTTCAACACATGTCTCTCATGTAATAACACAAGCAAATCAGATTCATTCATTTAAATAATTGCATTTGTTCCTGTTTTAGTCCCAAGGTAATTAGCAAACATTTCAGCTCAGAGAAAAAACTGCTCTTATTAAGTGGGATAAACAGGGGCTGTCAGCACATCTTCCCATGTCTTGTGTGTAATACAAATAAGCGTGGCGGCTTGAAGTTGCAGTAGCTCTGAGAAGGTTTTTCATCCATAGCTGAACCATTTTCTGCTCCCCTGGGATCCTTTGCATCAATTCAATTTATTTCAGTAAATGGACCAATTCATCAGGGAAATTTTGTATGTCATTTGTGTTTTTCATCAAGCGATACCTTCCTCCGCATTTTTCCCCAAACACAAAATGATTAAACACTTTCTGAGCAGACATCTTGAACCTACAGTACATCTGCATGAGATGTTATTGTGCGCTGACAGCGTAAAGGAGAAGAGCTGAGTGCATGTATGGAGGCATTGTTAGAAAAATAATCAGGTGTTTACTGCTCTTCACTGTTGAGTATGGTGAGAAACACATTTGCTGATATTGCATGGTACATCATTTGACTTTAATTAGGTTTACATTACATGTCATCAGTATAGATACGCTTGAAATCCAGACTCAGGAAGCAGACTTTGCAGGTGAAAGAATATTATAAAATGACATAAAATCCAAAAGAAACCAGCTCAGGTAATAATACGTTCTTTCCTTGAAAATGCATCTGGTGCTCCATATCCTTCCAGATGTCTGTGTGCGATACGCTCCACCCCGCTGGCCCACACTGACAAGCCCATGTCATCCTCGTGACATTTCCAGAGCTTCACATTTCATCAGGACGGTAATTAATCATCGCCGAAACAATGTGGCGGTCTGGAACACCGGGACTGAGGAGGAGAGCGAGAGCTGCCAGGGGCCTCTGGCACACGGCAGGGTGCGACAAGCAAAGGCGTTCCCATTGTGAAGCCTCGGCAGCGGCAGGGACCGTCATCCCACGGTGACATCTGTTAGCATCACGGGCTGCAACTCTAACCCAAGAGCAGGATTTAGATACTCAGGCTGCTCCATGTCTGCACAAATGATCACAAAGACCAGATCTCAAAAACACTTGCCCAAACACGCTCATTAAGAAACCCTTATCTGTGACAAGAGGACAGCTTGCAAAGAGCTTGTGAAATTTTAATAGTATTCATTGACATACTATTATTGTCATATGAAACATTGATACTTCTCAAATGTTTCAACCTCCTGAATGTTACCAGTCACAAGCCAAATGCAGCTACTGATTTTATGTAGCAAGATTAATGCTATAAAAATGATAGATAAATATATTCATCCATCTTTGCAGTTTGGAATTCCATTTTTACAACCTTTGTACCAAGACTCGGTAAAATCTGGCCAGTCGTTTTTTCTGAAAGACAAAGAGATAAGCAAACAAACAAACCAACAAACCATCTAACCGAAGATACAACTATGTAGTACAATTGCTTTTATATACTCATTATGAAGTATTATTCTTTAACTAAAGATGAAAATTACATATCTCTTCTACACAAATGTATTAAAAGAAAAGTAGAAAGTGTCACAAAAACAAAATACTCTGGTAGAGCCTTGATATTTTATTTGGGTACAATACTGGAGTAAATGTACTTGGCACCTCTGGAGCCTTGTCAGGGCAGTAAAACATAGTGTACAAGGCATGATGAGGAAACACAGCCAGCAGGCATGAAATAAGGCTGAAAGAGAGCCAGATGTGGCCCGGACTTTCAGGGTGTATTAAGTGTAAGAGTAGAGATAACCTACTTCAGGTCTGTCAGCTGTACACACATTCTCTGAAACGCCACTATGAATAAATCAAATGCATAACAGCAGCCTTCTTCTCGAGTGTCATCATTATTTATGAAAGTTACATGTTATAATATATAGAGTCTTTAGGTGCAGTTTTTCAACCACATTTTGTATGAAATTAGCAGCAAAACCCAGGTTTTTTGGCTTTGGTTTTCGCCAGTTATCACCAGCTTGTCACCTTGTCACGGTGACCTTTTAACATGTCGTTGCTGTGTGTTTGCTTGGGTGCTTTTTTATCAGGGGACGAAAATGAAAATGGAGGTGCCATGTCTTGCCAGCTTTTAATGTTAATTGGCAGTGATTTGTGAAAAATAAATGGCTTCAGTCCAGGACAAAGCTGCTTCAGATAATCTTGCATTAGAGGAGCTTTGTTGTTATAAAATAACCTTTGTAAAATAAAGGAGGGTTAATGCAGCAAGATGAATACTCACTCCTACACTGCGGTGTTCACACAGCATACAGAATGAAAACGATAACTCCCCAAGTCAACCAAACAGGTGAGGTCAGATTATTATCAAAGCTGCTGAACCAGAAAGTTGATACGGTGTGCTGTATGTGCTCGAGGGGGAAGACACTGACAGTTCAAGGCCTTTGAGTCTGCAAGAAAAACAGGAAGCGTGGAAGAAATGCAACTGCAAGCACTGGAATTATTAACATTTAGGTATGCTTACAAGACAGTTTTACATCAAAGTAAGCAAAAAAAGACTGAAGTAGTGCTGTGTGGATGGACGCTCACATCCACACTTTTATTCACTCATTTACAATTCATGTAAAGTCATTACCACCAAACCCCCACCCTGCTGCTTGACCCCCTCTGCCTTTTGGATGGTATCAGAAGAAGAAGAAAAACAAGAAGAAAGCCGCCTCTGGGCCAGTGCACATCTTCTAACCTTCACACGGAGCTGATCATCAAACACAACGTCTTTGACAGGTTTGAAGAACGTGTTTTGAACTCGTCTAAACAGGGACGGTGTTGAGGGTGAAAGAAAGACTGGTCAGTGATATAATTAACAGCGTTGTTCGAGCGATACCTTTTAAAAGCAATAATGAATATTGTTTGTTATTTGTTTTAATGTTATAGCCTTGCAGTAGGTTGGGGGTGAATTGACGTTTTACTATTAACATCTGCTACTATTAAACCTGCATCAATTGATTTTTTTTGCCCCCTAAGGGAAGTAAAACGAGCCGTAATCCTTGATTCCTAGCTGACAGATTCATTATCACCTTGAAGTCCTGTTTTTGGCCAGCAGAAAAATGAAAGCCTCAACCAGTCGCTCTGTTTTTGGTCCGTACCAACTCCTGAGGGACTTTCTGGCTCCAACATGTCTCTTTATTTGACCGTATGCCATTTGGTACTGGGCAGGTAGTGTTCAATTTGTCTTTTACAGCTTTCTCATTGAAAACAGCTGTCTGCTGCTTCTAGAAGAAATGCTGATAAGAGCAATGAGAGAGAAACTAAAAAGCTAAATTGTGCGATGTTAAACCAAAGTAGAGAAATTCAAATGTAGATTTGCCCTAATCTATTCAAACCCTGGATATGGAGGAAGCAGGTCAGAAAATGTTTAAGTGAAGAAAATGTCAAACAATTTCCATTGGCACTGACAAACCATCCAGTATTTTGTCTCTGAGTTAAGAAGTGCTTAAGCTAATACATTATTAGATACATTTTCCAGAGAAAATAAATACTTTAAGTATCAACTAAATAATATCCACATATAGCACATAGCGAAAGGCTTGGGCTGGTGGAGGGAGTTTTGGCAGCAAACAGCTTTGTATTGAGTGTGTCAGTGAGAAGTGTTCAGTTAAAATGGTCGTGCTGCACACCTGATGGTTATTATTCAGCTGATGGCCACACAGCTGCTGAACGAGCCAATGATTGTGAAGCATGACTGAAACAGCTGGTGCCAATCAACTAATGCAAGCACAGTGTCAGTGCTCTGCCTGAACTAATGGGACGCTCTGTTTACTATCTGACATGCTAAACATGGATCAGTCAGCATTGACTATTAGTGTGCTGAATACACTACTTTAATTTTCAATGTTCCCAAATTATACTGATTCTTGAGATTATCGACTAAAGCTTGACATCCTAAAAAGGTCACATGTTGAAGTCCATTATAACCTGGAACCATATTGACGCCGGATTATTACTTATATTGTTTTAGGTGTGTTGTTTGCTTTGATATGCAGTCCACATTTTATTTGCTATTTTCCTCTGCAGCTTTGTGACAGAATCAAATCCACCAGCTCTGAGTCTTGAAGGCTCAGGGTTTTGTTTAGTCTACAAAACACCTTGTGTTACCAGCCTGCCTCAATGTTCTGTAAAGCTGCTGGTAGTTGGCACAGAGGCAGCTGAGAAACTGAGTCAGTCAGACAGTCTATTCCTCCGATCCTTCAAGGCAGTCCGCTCGTCTGATGGATGAGAATTGAAAGGCAAATCAATAGAGATCACAGCTTAAATGAAGAGTGATTTTAATTGGCTTACTGTTATTGACGTGTGCTTCCCTCAGCTCATTGGACTTGCTCCGGGGCCACATGAGGGCCTGCGCTGTGGCTCCAGCAAGGGAATATTCGCTGATACTCAGCTGTTCGCTGAATGAAATGACGACTAATGAGGGGTGACAATAGCAATTCAATGTTTATCAGGGGCATTCAGGTATGTCTATGTCTGCCTGTGGTACGTCTATTTTCAGGGAATGTTAGGAGATCACACTCGGGATGAGAAACAGTCCGATTCTCACAAATCAAAATGTGCACTCCTTAATTTTAAGTATGTCATCCATAACAGCAAAAACTTAAAAGGATTCAGACATAGAAGTATGTTGTTCCCATTAAAATTAAGTGTAATATCAATCAAGTTAGAAGCGACAGATAAACATTCCTTAATGTGAAATTGTTGGAGATGGCTTTGACGGCCAAAGTTTCTCATGGATCCCAATAAATTATCTAAATGTGCTGGTGAAATCTCCTTTGCATAAAGAGGTGGGAGCTTTAGGACATTACAAAACTGAACAAAAGAGGCAGAGAAGATGTAGAGTGCAATTTTTATTTTACATTTGGTATCTGCCACTGCTGTAGAAATAGTAAAACTCATGGTGTGGTTTATAGATTTGAATGTTTGTGTTTATGAAACTGGATCTCAATTATTGAAGGCTGTTGGAGAAAGAAAATATATTTACTGTTGCTCGCCTGCTTAGCATATTCTTGCAAAACTATGTGGACATTCACCCAATCCCATATTAGTCAAAATAATACTTGTAACATTTGATGCAATTGTCTGTTTATGTTGCTTTCGTTTAAACATAGTGGTTCATTGCTTCAAATTGTGCTTTCTTCCTGCCCCCAATATTTAAACATTTTACACAATTTTGTCACTGTAGTCATCTTTTCTGATATCAATGTACTGATATAAAAGAAATCCAAAGAGAGTGTCAAGATCCCGCTCTTCTGAAATCTTCAGCAAGATATGCAAACGCTGCACATGATTATGAAATAAGACCTGAAACATAGCCTCTAACTTTTGATACAAGCACAGTCAGCAGCAGGGAACGCCTGTAAGATTAACAGAGGACCCCTCTCCTTATTGCGTTAGGGCTGCCTGAACAGGCCGTTTTAATAATGCATACTCACTCATGCATATTCTCCGCGCTGTGTCAAGCACAGTGGAATTAAACAAGTTTATCATCTAAAAAATGACATGTTCCATATCAGCCTTTTTCACTGAGCGTCCAACGAATGGCAAGCTCGCTTTTCTCCTATCATGAAGATGCTGAAATAAGATGCCTATCAGCAGTCGTCGAGAATTTATAATTTCCTACCGCGGGCCAATATCTTCATAACCTAATAACTAAGAAACCGCTTTGATGCTGGGGAAGCTTTTAGTGGTGGGCAACTGGTCACCTGAGGCTACAGGGAATGAATAAGTGTTCGAATTAATATGCCACTGTGCTAATCACTAAATATAAATGAGTATGTATCGTGCATATATAATGAGTTTTATCAATTAAATTAGGACCACTCAACAATAGTTACATATCTTGATTCATAATGTTCTGCACTGAGACACTGTCTCTTAACAAATAAGGAAATGGAGGTGCATTTTACTGTGGGCTTTGATTTATTGAATAAAATCACACCATAACATCAACTGCTTTTAGAAAGTTTAATAAATCCTCAAATAATTTTCTTTACATTTAAAAAAAAAGGTACATGGTGCTAAGAAATTAAAGTCGTGACCACATCGGTATCCATACTTTATGAGCTACAAGCCAAAACCAGAAATGTATTTTAAAACAAAAAGTAGTGCAGCGATTGGTTCACTTAAATAATTCACATCAAAAATAAGTGGACTATACGGGTAATTTTGAAAAAATCAAAGATTAGGGGAACATCTGGATAATTGTAAGCATACACAGGGAATATTGGTGAGTATTTTTTCCAGAGTAATTACTATTTTGCTCTGAAATAGTGATATTTAATCATTTTGGAGTGTATTTATTACTCATAGCTTCTAGAGTGCGATCAAAAATGCAGAGTCAATTCTATTGGAGTTAAACCATGACCACGCTGTAACGGCGGTGATCTCTGGGGCCATAGATCTCGGTCTCCGTTACGGATTATATAGCTTCATTATTGGCGAAGTATATTAATTTGTTCCACGCTAAAACATTGCACAGGAAGCATGTGATTATATGTCATTTATGCATATATTTGTCACAATCTGTCTATGTTTTAGTTTGTCTGTCTGTTTCCTATTTTAGTTTGAAAAGTGTTCCCCCTCCCGTCTTGTCTGTTGCTGGTGATTGCGTTCACCTGGTGCCCTGTGTTTTCTCCTCCCTCCTCACCTGTGTCTTGTTGGTTTGATTAGTCCTGTGTGTATTTAGGTTCTGTTTTCTTGTGTGTGTGTGTGTGTGTGTGTGTGTGTGTGTGTGTGTGTGTGTGTGTGTGTGTGTGTGTGTGTGTGTGTGTGTGTGTGTGTGTGTGTGTGTGTGTGTGTGTGTGTGTGGTGTGTGTGTGTGTGTGTGTGTGTGTGTGTGTGTGTGTGTGTGTGTGTGTGTGTGTGTGTGTGTGTGTGTGTGTGTGTGTGTGGTGTGTGTGTGTGTGTGTGGTGTGTGTGTGTGTGTGTGTGTGTGTGTGTGTGTGTGTGTGTGTGTGTGTGTGTGTGTGTGTGTGTGTGTGTGTGTGTGTGTGTGTGTGTGTGTGGGTGTGACTGGTGTGTGGTGTGACTGTGGTGACTGTGTTCACGTGAGACAGTCATATTGAGGCTGTGTATCCTGTACCACAAAGAGGAATAAATGCCCACACCGGGTTGTATTTGAACTCTCTGCCTCTGCCTCCTTGCTTGGTCGGGCCGCTCAATGGTCAGCTTCACACACGCCCACTCATGTTCCTTAAGCACTTTGGTTTATTGACCTTTTTTATTGTAAAGATCATTATGGTTCATTTATTCTATTCTGAGTAAAATTACCTTCTATTATGAGTAAAATGGCAGTAGAGTTGTTTTTAATATACAATACATAGAGTAAATAACCATTAAGCAGAGTCAAATCTAAGCACATAATAGAGTAAAATGAACTCTAAAAATACAACTCTGAACAAAGAGTACATTTTACTCTAAATAGGTTGGGACCAAATGTTATATTTTTAGAGTAAAGTTTTCTTCAATTTGAGTCAATTTTACTCAGAGAAATGTACTGTGTAACTTTGTTTGTTTATTTCTCCCTGACATTACTTTGAATCATTTACAAAGTATGAATCCAACACTCCCTCGTCAAACCCTCTGGCAAAACACAAATCCTGCTTTCTGAGCTTGCACATTGTCGATGAAAATATGTTCTCAGCAATAGGCTTCTCAATAGCAATAGGCTTGAACTCAGTCCAAAGGGCCGACCGATAATCTCTCATGTCTGCAAAATAACTGGTGTTTCTTTGTGTGCGTGTGTTTTAAAAAGAGAGAATGGTCAGAGAGAAGAAGACTTATCTTCTCACAGGATCAGTACCATTGTTAAACCTCCTAAATCACCTGCAGTGAGCGGAGCAGAACAGAGCAGCCTGATGCTGCCAGATTTCTTATTTCATTTTTAATACCTCCCGATCGGATCCATCCAGGATTGTGTTGCTGTAATCCCTTGGCTCAATATCCCCCATGTTCAATATGTTAATGTCTCCCACCAAATGGATCATTCGTCAGACAGACTTGGCAGATGGGCTTGCAACCGTTTCAGAAAAGACAGATGTATCAACACCCCTTTTTAAAACCTCTGTGTGCTTGTCAACACTTGACTCACCATCAATACAACAATAAATGTGTGTATTTGTGTGTTGGAATAAGAGAGAATGCATTATAAGCAGGACCAGTGAAGTACACAAGCTCTTTTTTTTCGAGGCGTATAAAAGATGGTGCACAGCGGAGGATGAACATTACATTGTCCCTACCCAGAAGACCCAACATAAAAGAAGCTTTTGCATGTTCGAATTGCCAGAATCATTTCTCAACACATAATTTTTTTAAGCCAGATAATGATCTATTTCTCAGTCCCACAGTGTCCTACTTACCCTACTTATCTTAGTTGGAGAGAAAAATAATCATTTGATGTTGAGGATGCTTCTTAGCCTTGCTAATGCTGCTGTGTCCTCGATTATTATCCTTATTATTTAACAGCTTAAGGCACATTTCCTTAAGGACGAGATTCCCTTTGCATTTATATGTGTTGGATGCTTTATTGGGTGAGGAGAGCATTGTGCATTTGTTCACTTGAAAAAAGTGAAATGATAATAGTGAAGAAAGAGCAAAGAGGAATATTAAATCAATGTTTTGCAAAAAAATGTTTTCATAGAGAAGCACGGGCTGTTCTTTCCTTTCTGATTCAGGCCTCAGCATCTCAATATTGAATAACCTGAAAGCTATTATGATGCTTTTGTATGCAACACATGATTTATTACTGCACCTTCTGCTGTACCATCAAAGGCTCGCAAGACAGCGTGCTGTTACAGAAACTCTCCTCAGCAAACTCAAACTGCTTTTGTTTCTTTTTGTCTATTAATCAACTGTTTACAATGATGAAACTGATTAATTTGCAGGCTATTTTCTACCTGCAGCTGCTGGCAATGTGAAATTGAATCATCTTGATGCACTCACCCATTCATGTCATTTATACTCAAGAAAAAACACACAGCACAAGATTCAGGAGACTGTTCATATACACAGTCTACATCAATTTGTATTGTGTCAGTAGATGTCTGCAATATTTCACACAAGCGTAAATGTCATAAAAAGATTCCCACAAAGGCAGATGTTGTTTACTGTATCTATTGAAGTCTGAGTGTAGACGTCTCATATGCTTGCTGGCAGACAAAGATGGCCCCCATAACTGACTTTGAAAGTTGACAGTAATATTGAACTAGCTCAACATCAAAGCTGATTGCCTCGTGCCTTTTTATCCGAAAGTATTAGACTGATTGATGATGAGGTTTTGTTTGTGGTGCTGAATTCAGACGTTATAGTTTACGCTGAGGGAGGAATGTAAACCAGAATACATTTGAATGTATTTCCATTGGAAGAGAACACCTATTAAGTGTATACGTGCTGACCCACAGACGGCTCGGGATGGGCTACCACGTACGCTCCGCTGTCGAATGTTCGGAGGATAAAAATTAAAGCTGCGTCGAGTGTTCCAGTCGGACGACCGGCAGCTCTCAGAAAACAGGCTTTCATGTGCTCAGGCTGACAGGCTTTTGATGTAAGTAGCAGAGTCTGAGATTAGGCTTGGAGGATATCAGACTGGCCTTTAGAGAAAGAGAAGAGACAGAAGAATCCCTAGATGTGAGTTTGGGGGGTATACCTGATCTCTATTTACAGTATGTATGCCTTTAACATTATTTTTAAAGATGAGATTTCACTTAAGATCTTTAGCCGATATGTTGAGTTGTGTAGTTTATAAACAGCTTATCTGCCACACGGTACAATCAAACAGTTCAAAGTCTTAAAGCTCTCATTAGTATTCTCGACAGTATTGTTTTTCTGGCTCTTCCGTGAATGTAGACAATATCTCCAGAGAGATAGAAAGTGTTTGAGAATCTGAGAAGCTTCTTTCTCACAGAGAAAAGAGAATCATGTGCTCAAGCCAGGCTCATCCACTGTTTTACTCAACACATGCACTGATAGATCATATTGTCCTTCTTGACCTTCAAAATTGGCTACAAATATGCATAAAATATATGGTTCTGTGGCAGCATTCAATCATATCACATAGTCTTTTTAAACATATGGTTACTGCCTTGCAATTTAACTTTTTTGGAGGAAAATCATATGATCCGATCAAAAGCTTCAGAACAGACTTTTTGGTGACATTGTTTTGCCATTTACTGTTCCCAAAGTTAAAACTAAGTGCTAATTCCAACGCTCACACCAACATACAGGAGACCTGCTGGTTGTTGCCAGGTTTGATCAGCTGTAGCTAGCGAATTAAGGTAGCAACAGATACATATGTGTATTGTATATTAAACGTATCACTATGAAGGAAATGTTGATTGCACAATGTGTACATTTATTGAATAATGGCACAATCTGCATTTTGACTGGTTCCTTATGAACATTGCTTTCACTGTGCCATTCTGATTTCCTCCATGCACAATCTTCCAGGAAGATAACTATAATATATTTGTCTATATATTTCTTGTTTTTGCTGATGGTCTAAATAAGTCACAGAATGTGTCACTAGAAAAATGCTGTGTATTAAAAGAAAAGTGATCAATCTTTCTTTGTAACAGCAGCACATAACCATTTGGAAATTTGGAAATGCCAAGGTTGGCAAATTTGTTTTAAATGTTGCTATAAAGATACATGTTTACATTACCGTTGGCATGGCTGTTATCTTGGAAACTAAATGCTAACAATCCTAATTGACATGTTAAACAAGTCCCCACCATGTCCCCGCCATTACCCAATCCGTCACAAAAACACATCATTTGAATATGTAATGCAATGCATTTACCAAGGAGGCCTAGATTAAGTCTATTCTTGGGGGCTTTAGCTGAAGCATTAATCTTTCATTAATTCTGAAATATTACAGTCCTAATCACAATATGAGCACTAATTCATCTTCCATCCATCATTTTAAATGGAATACATAATTTTCTATCAAATTCAAAGCCATGTGTGGAAGACTGCTAAAATCTTGTAGGGGTCAAATCTAGCCCTCCAATGAACATATAGTATCTTATTTGATTATGAAGCTCCGTAATGAAATCATTGAATGAAAATGCTAATAGGAAGCCAAGTATTATGTTGGCTCGCAGCAGACTTTGACCAATCAAGCCTAAAAGCATTACTACAACTATTTCTAAGTGATATCGCTTTTTTCCGTAGGTCAAGCGCTTTTCGTTTTTTCATTCTATCAGATTTTAAGCCACTTGATCAGAGAAGCAGTAAGAAAACACACAACTTTAAATCAATCTTTAATAGCTTTTTCTGTTTTTTTTAAAACATTTTTTCGCCCACACACAGCACCAATTTGGGGGATACTAGGATCTCATTACTTCAGGATCAACAGGAATGCTTTTACATTGTCTAGCTTCTGCTTATCAACCATCCATCTTTCCCAGAGTAAATGTCGGAATAAAATATCTTTCAACGTTTGAATTTTTATTTCCCTTGCCCTTGCATCTCTATTAGTGACAGGAACAGGATTGGGAGAGCAGCCGTCTGGCTCTCTGACTGAAGGACACCCATATGCTGCTGTCATGTTCTCTGCTAATTAGGATTAATGGCAACGGTGACACTGCCTTACTCCTTATCCTCGTACAACCACTCTTAGGATCCCACTTATCCTCCAGCCATGTCTCTTTACCTCCACAAAGAAGAAAAACGGCCTGTGTGGAGATTGAAGTCTTGTGGAGATTTCTCGACAGCTTTCTTTCAAGACCAACACTTCACACAGTGTTTGATGTTTCCTCAAGGTTTCCTGACGTGAATGAAAACGGTTTAGCGCCCTTAGCTTCATGCACTTCTTCAGAAATCAACAAAAGTTGGCTTGCTGTTGACATGTTTTGTGTTGACTGCTGTTTTTAGTTTAAACTTTGTTTGTATAGGGCACGACTCGCTGGCTTATCAATAATTAATGAGGTGGTGTTACTGAGCTGTGTTCTCTGAAGGACAAATTAGAAAGCACAGGTTGAACGAGCGAATTCAAACACACTAAGTAGAGCAGATGTGATGAGGAAAACCAGGCGCATTAATTGACGATTACTTCTCCGCTAATCTTAAATGTGAAGACCCTCAGATTCCATTAGCTTTACCCTTGAATCTAAAACAAAACACTAATACCTAGAGTTTGTGTGGATGAGGTTTTTCTCTCACTCTCATTTGCAGTGTGCAGTGTAAAGGCCTATGTCCTTCACAAGATCCACCCGTGAAAGGTGTGCTATAGTAGCTTACCCTGTGAAATTAATTAAAGTAATGTCAAGGCTTTCAGTGTTTGGAATCCGATTCCCTCCCAGCACTTTTGTATCTTACTTCACATGAAAGATATTTCTGTAACACCCTCTACCACTTTTACCTAGAGGTGTTTTTGAAACCAATTTATGTTTATATATATATATGAGCAGCAGAGCAAATTTCAATCGTACTGTAACTAAAAAGAGTTGTTTTGAATAACGTGCAAAGCCAAAGAGCAACATAACATTCTTTTGGAGTCATGTTTGTTGCCAATTTAAGTCTAATATTCATTTTTATCTCACGTTTGGGCTCATCCTGCTCCTAGCTAATTTTGTCACTTTTCCCTTTTAGACAAAGTTAAACAGTAGCAGTAAAGCTTTGGGATGTTGAACTAAAATAATTTGCTAAAATAAGTTGCAAAAATGCTTCGTGGAGCAACTCCACAGAGATAGTTCTCTTCAGGTTCATCATCAAATTACCCCTTTTACATCAGGGTCAGCTTCAATAATGGGACATTAAAGTAAGTTTATGATACAATTTGGTTTACTCTGAGCTCTGTATAAAGAGAAAAGACACACAGTGAGTGATAACAATTCAGATAAGTATACAAGTGCCTGAGCCTCTGCTGAGACTGATGTTACCTTGTTTGAATGAAAATTGAGGCACAGGATGATCATCACGCAATAGAAGAAACACTGTGATTTGGTTACCATATGACAAGAACTAATTCAACGGACACACTGATTAATTGTTATAAATGCCCGTGCAGGCAGCGACACTCCAAGTTAGTTAATCTTGAGGCAGAGAGGGATGAGAAGTCGGCAATAAAATTATGCACACTGGTGGTTTCAGTTTGCAGGGAATGTTTTCTTTACATTTCCATTTTTATTGCTGTCCATTCCAGGTCATTTCGTGCTCAAAGCAACAAACTAATTTCTTGGCAGCTGTTTCACATTTTAAACATTTCCATTAGCAACCCGATCCATCCACATAATGAAATATTGTTTAAAGACAAATCTATTTCCACGGTTTTATTTGATAACACCAACTCAGATTCAGATGTTTCAACAGCATTGATGAAACATAAACCTGATCACTCTGCAACTAAATATGACATCAGATCACTTTTGTTAATATCTTTTATTTAATAAGCAGTGAAATGGAAAATGTCTTATAACAAAACATATTAAGAGGCAGCATTTATTCTGTCCTCTTTACTGGAAAGAAATATCCCTTGCAAAAAGCCAAAGGCCGAATTGTGAATTGATGAATAACTATAAATATTCAAGTAGTGAAACTGCCTTTTGAGGAATGGGTGGAATGGCCGGGGTGAGTCATTTCTTCCTAAATACAGAGCGATAAGTCTCTCCGCTCGCAGTTCAAACACTGAAAGCTTATGTCCTTCCCTCTGGCAGAGGTGAAGTGAATCGGAGGGAGAGGACTGGGACAGGACGGGTGACTCCGAGAGGAATCGCCTTGGTGTCGGATTGCACAGTAAATGACCCGGAGGTTAATGACGTTTGATCGGTGTTTCTATCATGTGCTTCAATCACTTACACTGAATGTCAAATGAGAGCCTGATTCTGAAATAATTTGGGCTTAAGGCCTGATCACACAAGTAAGTGGTGCAGTGAAATGAATCTGAAGATCCTTGCTAAATATTTGTTTCTAGTAGCTTAGTGATGGAGTGACTACACTCATAGTTGGTGTACTGTTGGATGGATAACTAATAACTCCATTGCAATTCACAATAGTGTTCTAAGCTTCTCTATATTTTCTTTTGACTGTTCTCCCCCTTTGAATGGTGTTTATCATTGTAGGCTACATCACTCTAGGCTACAAAGCGAGTTTCGATGGTCACTCACAGGATAAAAGGTGCATGTATATTCAAAATATTGTGCTGCCCAACACCTGCCTCGTTACTGTTTGCAAACCACTGCTTCTACTGTATGTGTTAGGTACGGTCAATAGGGCGGACTTGCAGGCTCACATTGAAGTAAACAGTAAAACTGATTTGACTGTGTACCTACGTTTGCTTGCCCTCAGACAATTAATGATTTTTGCTGCAAGATTTTTCTATTTTAATTTGAAATTAATTGAATTCCAATGACTGCTCACACACACACACACACACACACACACACACACACACACACACACACACACACACACACACACACACACACACACACACACACACACACACACACACACACACACACACACACACACACACACACACACACACACACACACACACACACACACACACACACACACATCTTAATAAAAACAGACCGGAGGAGACCCTCGCTGCTCATCTGGGCCTCTGTCACAGACGCCTCCTGTCGTCAGGCTCTGTGTGACTCCCCTGAGTCGGTTGCCAGGCAACCCTGGCTGCTTTAACATGCGCGGGAGAAAGGGAGCAGGGGATACCTCTTGCCTGTGGAGCAACAGCAACCACGGCAGCGTCAGTTTGAGGCGACGGGTTCCTTCACTGCCCCCCCCCCCCCCTCTCTTTCTCTCTCTCTGCCTCTCTTTCTCTCTTACAGCCGTCCAGCGCTCACTCTCTGCTCAGTTAGTTGGAGATACACACTCAGCCTCTGGAGCGCAGGAAAGGTATGTTAGGTTACACATCATGTAGAGCAAGCAGGGGCTTCCACCACTTCAGCAGGGTGCCTTTTTTCTTCCTTCCGTGAAATATTTAATAGCCAAGAGATCAGCTAAACATGTTTTACATTTCTGAGCAGTACAAAAGTTTGACAGAAGAGATAAGCCTTTAATAAGGCTTCTTAGGGGAGTCTTGGCAGGAGGGACAAGACTGAAATCTTATTTTTTCTTTTAAAGCTTTGCGGAATAAAGACAAAGGAGGATGGAATTGTTCACATGAAACAGCTTTGTTACCCTCCCACCCGCATCTGCCCATCAACTGACTCCATTCTTCAACTTGACATCATCCTTCCTCACAGACAAGGAGGAGAGGAGGAGAAGAGGTGGGGAAGCAAACAAAACAGAGGAAGAGGAGGAAGAGCAGGGAGGAGGTGGGCAGCACAGTTTCCCTCTCACAAGGCTGAGGAGGAGAAAGTGATGGCAGCTAGAACTTGGCCACTAGTGAGATGAAATTTGAGGAGGAGACGCTGGACCGCTGCAGGGTACGACATCCAACGAGAGCCCTGAAATTGGACTGCCTGGACCCTGTGCCCCCCCACAGCCCGAGGATGAGAGGGGTCGACTTTCACCTTAGTTGCCAGGGATGTCTGTGCACTATGGAAAGGCGTCCCCCTCCAGCATGTCCAATGCTATGTTATTCCTGATGCTTTGCAAGGTAGGTCTTTAAACTCTCACCACACATCCAGAGCTTTTTTTTTTTTCTAATCTCATTATCATGTGCAGCTGTAAACTGTCAAAAAATACTTAATGAATATTTTACCATTTTTAAATGTCTGCAGTGTGTAGCTATGAATTTATTATGCTTCATGATATATTCTTTATCAATGTGGGACATTTATGGGCTCAGTTGTCTTTGTATGAATCATTGATTAAAGCAGCAGAGACTTCCCGAATGCTGCCTTACAATTAAACCATGTTTTTTTTTTCTGTGCTACTTGATAATATAAGCTGTGACCAGGAAACACATACACATGGTCCTTTGGGAGTTGCTTGTGATTCATGTTGTAAACAAGTTTAAATGCTTCTCATCCAATTTAAATTCCTGTTCCGTCTATTAAAGCTGTCTGAACTTTTCTGTGGGGTCTTTTCAATCAATAAAAAAGATCTCAAATGCAATACTTGTCCCATCCAAAACAGATATGTCACTTTTCCAGGATAAATGATCACAGGTTAATCGGAAATGGGTCACACTCACTATTGACAGTATCTCATCAGTTTTTCTTCTTTTCCTCCTCCCCTTTTTCACATGCGCAAATACATATTTCTGTATAAGATTCTCCTGAATGTGTGTCTGTGTCAGCATGTGGTGGGCGTCAATGTGTGTGTGTGTTTTGCATACACACTCGGGAGGGAGCTGTTTGGTTTAATTCCATTTTATAACAATGCCAAAAGCTAAATCTGCCTGTCAGAGTCTGTTAGCATCTGGAGTCGTTTGACATGCTCAGGATTATTCAAGTGGCAAAAGGTTTTACTCTCCACTGATCTGATCTGAGGATGTTAGCCTTTATTAGGTGTAGCAGGAGTGTCTGGATGTGTTGTCCCAGGTACAGTATGGCATCGCCCGCTTCTCCCTCTCCCTCTCTCACGCTGTCTGTCTGCTTTTTTTTTATACAAATATGCTTCTGGCTGTTGCTGTACAAGTGGAGATCCAGGTGTGAGCCCTCCTTGTGAGAGAAAAAACTCTCAAGGAGATGCTTTTCGTAATGAAATGTATTACATTTGAATCATGAATAGCCCTGATGGCCACATAGCTGCTCAGATTACTCACAGGGGCAAAAGTTAAGACGTAGAAGTGTTGGGATCGATGGAAATGAGCTCTTGAGTGACAACAGGAATCAATAATGAGATAACTAAATCCTACCCTAGAATAGCACACAGTCAAATGACTAATCAATAAGAGGTGGAGAAGTGGAGACAGTGTACTGTATCTTGTCTGGATATGCCATGCCATGGCATATTTCAGTGGCTTTCCTGTAAAACAGACCCAGGGAGTCATTATGGTATGATTATGGCACATCGCAGGATTCCAGCACTGGCTGCCACTTGACACTGAGCGCTTTTTGTTGAACACTGGAGACGAGGAAGGCGTCCAGTTTTCTGCTTGGTGAACAACTGTACTCTGTGGAAATCTGTTTTTCTCAGTATCGGGGTTTTGGCAGATCCTGGACCCTCCTTCACTACTATTACTCCGCTTGGTGGAAGAAGTACTCAAATCCTTTGCTTAAGTCAAAGTGTACATTTATGTTACCCTACTTCATAACAAGTACAATTCCTTCATTACAAATCTCACTCAGAAGTGTTATCAGTTAAATGTAGGTATAGTACCAAAGTAAAAGCAGTATCTCTTTCTATAGTAAAATTCCCCCATCACCGATATTTGATTATTTATGACATTAGATCGTTAATACGGATGCCTCCATTGGTTAACAGCATTTTATAGCTGCTCAACGTGAAGATAGATATAACTGCTTTTTATGCAGTTAGATAGTTTAGTCCTAAATTGCAAACCATTTAGATAAATCAGGGTTTGTGAGGTGAGTCTCTGAAACGCGACAAAATGCAATTTTTAGTAAGAGGATCAAAACCTTTTGTAAGGTTATTATTTTAGTTTTATGCAAAATCTTCACTTGAAAAGCAACTTCTAAATATAAAGTAGCTGTCAGGTAATTGTCGGTAAGTAGAAAGGACAGCATTTGCTTTTAAATTGAAATATACTAATAAAATGGATATCGAATGGAAACATTCAAACACTAAAGTACAAGTACCTCATCTGGATACTCAGTTACTTTCCCCTGCTGCTCCTCTTCGACCTCATCCATCTCCCTCAACATCCTCAGGCACATTTCTCCCCCCTTGTTATTTAATTTTTTTGCTGAGCGCTTGTTTATATCAGCAGCGAGCAGGCGTCTTCATGCATGAGGGCACATCCAGCGCGCCGCACAAAGATCTCCATTCATGTCGAGGGAAGCCCTGTTTACAGTGCTCCCCAGGAGAGGCAATCAAAGCCCATTGTTACAGATCAGAGGAGGAGGCGCACTTTAACACAGGAACAGAACCTGATGGGGGTTTTATGTGCGTCAAGAGCACAATACATGCCGGTGATTTGACACTGCCATCATTCACCGTCATCATGTAGGATGCTAGCTTTACAGTGAGGACAATCGGTTCCATGCTCCTAACCTTATATAAACAGGCCTGAACAAAAGAGGCATTTGACTTTTACAGTATGAAATAAACGTTTAGGTCCAACACAAAAGCTCGATGGTGGTCCTTTACAAACTTGAATTTTCTATGATTCATAACTAAGTGTGACTTAGGAAGTGCATCACTTGCGATTGCGTAATGTTACATTTATTAAAATCACCTCAGTTAGTTTTATTTCCTTTTTCTGCCAAGAGCATTTTTTCACTGCCAAACTGTCCAAGAACACGAGCCATTAATCAAAGAAAAAGGGGAATGAAAAATCCACGGTGACATGAAAACACTTCACATTGGAGCTCCTTCAAAAGGTTACATACATTTCAATTATTATGAAGGAGGGCCTGCAAATGAGGCTTTATGATGTGGGTTCTGCAAAGGTTAATTACTGTAAACAACTGGGTGAAGTTAGATTAATTGTCATGAAAAAATACATATTTGGGAAGGTCATTTTATTTACCTGGAATTTATGATAATAGGACTGGACAACACTTTTCACATTTTCTGATGCATGATCTCTCCTCAGGTGTGTTAAAAATTGCAAAGGCAAATAAATGGTGAATATAATTTGACAAGGTGGTTCTGCTCCAGCTGATATCCCATGAAGTGAAAGTATTATAAGCTGGCTTCACCTTGTTCATCATATAACAGATCAATTCATCGCTCTCATAAAGTACAACAGCCAGGAAGGCATTTTTTGTACCAAGGTAGTACATGTTTTTGTAAACTTTTCCTGGAAGAAAGAAGAAATGTGTGTTGATCAAAACATTTTACTGAAGGGAACAGCTCCCGGTTAAAGGTTTATTTTGAGTCTGAATTAGCTTACATGCCTTACTGTTGCTAGCCGGCTTATAAAACCCATTGACCCGCAAAAGGAGCGCTTTACTCCTGAGAGGTGTTTGGATGCCAAGCTGCTGCACCTGCAGGCTGAAAACACACAGCTAGCTTCTAATACTCCACCACGGGCGAGACCAATCAATACACGCACGCACGCACGCACGGACGCACGCACGTACGCACGCACACACACACACACTCACACCTGCACACTCAGAACTTGTATCGGATCACAGTTGAAGAAGTAACACAGCTGAAAAGTCTACCAGAGTCTGGTAGTGCAAAAGTTTCCGCTGTCTTTTCTCACTGACTGGGACTCAAGGAACTGCCAAGGATGTGTATCTGATGTGCAAAATGTCAATCAACAGGAGTGTCAAGCACACAGTTTTCTTAGTTGCAAACATTCATTCTGGTAAAGGAGGTTTATTTAATTGCTTAAAAACAAGTGTTACCACAAAGAGAAAAAGAAGGAATGAACAAAACGGCCATGTTTACATGATATCACTTGATGTGAAGTAAAAATCTGGTGTATATGGCCTACTTCACTATTTAACATGGTCATCATACCTGCAAAATAGAAGGTACTGTGTATTTTAATGTATTGTTGAATTAATATTAAAGGTAAAGCTGTGAGATTTGTAACTGTTTGTTATTTGAAGTTGAACCTTACTGGACATTTTAAATAAATGTCAAACATTCCTGATTGTAATAGGAAAAGTAATTGGAAAAATTATACTGCTCTTCTGATTTATTCAACGACTCAAATGTTTTTCATATTTCAGTTTCCCCTTTGTAGTGAAACTCTCAAACAACTTAGATTTAATGTATTGTATTTTTATATAGTTAAATAGATCAACCAGTTATGATTAATGCAAGCCATGACTTGGATTGTAAAATAGACAAAATGTATGGCCTTATCAATTAACCTCACTTTCCTCTAGTGTGCTGCATGAAAACCAGATTAAAGCTGGCATAATGCACACATTCATTATGAAGCCTATGATGAGAAACTATGAATGCATTTTAAACGGATTATATATAAAGCGTTGCATCTCTTTAACCCTGTGACCGCAAATTGATTTAAATTATCCAGCAGTCAGATTCTTCATTTCACTTTAATGAAACAATTCAAGCTGTTCAACACCAGATTGTACATCTCGTGTGTTCACTGACTTCCTTTTTACCACATTCAAACTCGGGGGATGACTATATTTTATTGAAGGAATGGAGAATGTCTATTACTTCTGATGGAAAATCTTATCCACATCCTTAAATAAAACATAGCTTTACAGAGGCTAATAGGCTACTTTGTGCACACAGCTCACAATTACAATCTGTTTGTTTGTGTGTGTGTGTGTGTGTGTGTGTGTGTGTGTGTGTGTGTGTGTGTGTGTGTGTGTGTGTGTGTGTCGAATACTCTGTTCGTAGGTTGGACATATTAGATGGAAGTTTTCTTTACATTTCTACGAGTAGCAGAATTTTTACAACACATTAACTTTTATATATTTACAAAACAAAAAAGGCTTTTTCTAAACTTAGCAAACTTTAAATTCCACACACTACAAATAGTTTTCTACATATTTTTCGTAAACTAAAGGATAAAATAGTTTTTAAACAGATGTGGCTTTGAGATAATAATGCATTTACTGTAAGTAAACACTAAAAATACACTAATCTGGTTTCAAGGCGGATTTCAATCTATTCTATTTAATTTCACTTTTCTTAAAACACACATTTATATGGTGATCAAAGCTGAAACAAATACCACTTTGTTAATTTCATTTTAATTATTTAACTGTGTTCCCAGCCATGTCACCAATACATTTTTTTTGTTTTATTGCCATTATCGCTGTCCTCCATACACTGTGCAGGCAATCTTAAAAGGACAAACGAGCCGGTTGCAGTAACTAACACGCTGATTGTTTCTCCCTTTTCTTTCTTATCTGCTCACTCCAGATTGGTCCAAGAAGAAAACTGCTGACTTTTCCAGGGAAAATGGTTAACACTCTTCGCAGAGATGAGGAAAAGGGAATCCAAGACAAGGAAAGTAAGGAGGAGAGCATCTTGGCCATGTTGGGCATCATTGGGACCATACTCAACTTGGTAGTGATCATCTTTGTCTACATCTACACCACCTTGTAGGTCTCGACTCTTGTTTTATTTAGAGCTCATCTGTGCCATTGGAGCGACAGTATGTTGACTCATATGGAGATGAAGATGGGGGGAGCGAGGAAGAGGCCGAACTTCCCCAGTGGTGAGCTGGATCTAAGACTATGTGATCGCCATATGGCATCCATCCTGCATCACTTCAAACAACTAAGACTATGGGAAACTGGTTCATTCCGCCTTCTTTATATGTAAAATTATACAGAATACCTAGTGACATTTGACTTGTACATAAATGCATGGTGGTAAGAGACGCTCAGAAGATGCAGCTCTTCCCAACACATGGACACGAAAGACTGCAGAAAGCGCATGGACACTTTTTTAGAAGATATGCATCCATGATCAACATGTATAGAGAAGGTAAACACAGGTATCTATATGAATATTTATTAATTTTTTCAAAGATTTGTTTTTATTAAATTGAAATAATTACTTCAGAAAATTGTTATGCAGCTTGATCAAATGTTTGTTTTTTTACTCTTTTTCTCACTGTAAGTTGAAATGAATTTGGCATGGCGTTTAATTTCACTGAAGATTATATCGACTGCAAATGTGTAACATTCAAACAATACTAATTTGTGTTACATTTTATTTTCATTGTCTTTACATGGCATGAGGACACTTTAAAGTGCTGAAATGGGTGCATTTGACATTGCGCTTGAAATTAAATAGTGAAAGATCAGACGGATTGGTACAAAGTGGCTGGAATATCATTTATTATTCAAGTTTTGAATGCATCACTTCAAGGTCATAAACACTGAGATATGATGCCATCCATTTGTGAGAAAAGAATTTTAACATTTATCAAAGTCTCAGCTCTCTGGAGACTGGGGAGCATCCTCTCAGGAGAACTGAGGACAAATATGTTTTACTTGCATACATATTTATAAAGGATCACACATGAATAACATATTCCACTTAAGTGTACATATAATTTAGGGTGGTCCGATTTTTCAGCCATGAACGAAGTTGAAGCATCACTGATTTAAAACGTAGACTTGTGCATAATGACTGTATGCCTTAACACATGAGGAAATTGCTATTTCCATGATGTATTAAATGATCAGGTTATTACTACTTTGTGAACGTTTTCACTTATTGTATATATGTATATTTTAATGTCATTGTTTTTACTGATGAAAGGTCATTCATTGGGTTATTGTAAAAAAGCAGGCTGATTTAGTCTTAAACAACATGCTAAATCTTTTCTTAAAGGTGGGGTAGGTAAGTTTGAGAAACCGGCTCGAGATACACTTGTTGTTATATTCCATGGAATGCTCTTAACATCCCGATAGCAATGAATATCTTAAGTCTTAAGTAACTTAAATCCATAAAAAAATGTCATCTGTGGAAGCCGTAATACTGTAAAAAGTACGACCAATCATTTTAGCCGGCCCGGCTAAAATAACTGGATGGCCTACCTGCCTGTCAGCCTTCCATCTGTGCACAAACTTATCTCGTGCCCTCATTGGTCATGTGCGCGTTCGTGTGTGTTGGAGGAGGGGCTCTATAAGGAGGTGGCAGATTTTCTCCGGTTGTGTATTTTCAAATTCTAGCGATCTCGAGCCGGTTTCTCAAACTTACCTACCCCACCTTTAAGTCATGGACTTATGACTTTTTGAAATGTGTTGTATGACTAATTTCCAGACTTGGGTGTAATTTCAGACAGGTGTGTGTTTTGCCACACTTGACAATACTGTGAATGTGTGAAGACTTTCTAGAGTAACTTTTTCGGTATTTTCCTCTTGATTGACTGACACTGTGTATAGTTTGTCCTTAATATTTTACGCTTAATCTCCTTGGGACAACAATCTAAATCTGACTATGGATTGGAAATAAGATGATTTTTTTATACTTAAGGGTAAAAGATAAGCAGAAAGTGTGACAAATGTAATTTCCGCATTCATAGTTTTATCAGAATCTGGTCCAGCTTGTTTGACTTTGTACAAATTAAATCAGGTTGCGTCATGTGACAGTTTGAACAGATCTTTTCACCCCCCCGTTCAGTCTTTATGCTAAGCAAATCGAACTCTTAGCGAGGAAGCAAGCTTAAGAAGTTAAGCTCTGAGAGATGAGAAAGGCCTATAAATAATTATGTACAGTTGTTAAGAATGTAAGGCTATATAAAACACTTCTTTATGTATAAAATATTAAGTTTGTGTTTGTCAGTCGACAACCTCATGATTTCAGAAAGTGCCTGAGATCAAAGTGTCTCAACTATATCAGTCAGGAGATGGAAGAAATGCAAATACAAACCAGAAAGAGATATTTATTAAGTCCATCTTAATAAAACGTTATCCTGATCTTGTCCTCTGTATTGACAATGGGACTGGCTCAGTGACTAAAGTCTTAGGTGAGGTGCTCCTACTTCTTTAACAGAAAAAGGAAAAAGAAAGTTTGGTAAGCACATGAACAGGTCTTACGAATGTATTCATATTTAATGTAAATGTTGATTATTCCTGTTATCCTTATTGTTTATTTATCTTTCCTAAAGCTATGTAATCTGAACTTCTTCTTATGTTTAATTTATGCGTATGTTTATTATATTTCAACTTATTAAATAGTCTCTTGTGGGTGACAAATGGAAGTTTTTCAGCCTGTGGTTTGGTTAAAAAACATTAAATGAAATCTTGAAACTGATAACTTTGGGATTGTTTGTCTTGTTTTATAAGGATGGAGATCAATGTTAATATACTATAACACAACTCCATCATCAGTGCACATCCGCTACACTGATTAAATGCCACATACATCAATTTTGAAGGATTCTTTCAGCATTATGAATTCTGAGATAAAAGCGTTTAGCACAAGCGGCAGCACTTAGCAAAAAAAAATGAAAAGCTATATTCTCCCGCATCTGACAGCTGTGTGAGATTACAACAGAGCCTTAAAGATGAAAAACCTTATAGAGTCTACAGCGTTGCATCCTGTGAGACAGATTTCTCTGTCTCGCTGCAAATCGAACTGAAAGATGGAGAAAGGCGAACGGAGCACAGAGCTAGCAGGACAAAGACACGGAAACCAAATCGCCCAACAAATATATTTTATTCCATCTCCTTGTGCTTTCAGTCATATATGTGTCAGGATAATTTCCCACTCCATTAAGAGTGCTATGTGAGTGGTAACATGCTAGAATAATCCTGTTTGAGGCAGAAAATAAGACTAAAAACAGCTTGTCTTTTCCTTTAAATATAATAGGTTAGGCAACAAACCAAGACAAAAATACAGCATTGTTCGTGCAACCACAGCTGCTTAAATTCACAAATGCCCAGAAGCCTGCTTTAAGCTATTGTTTCACCTGAATCCATCCAGCACAGCCTTGAAAAAAATCATTCCCTCTTTTAAGGCTGAAATATGCGGGGTGAACAATGTGCAGGAGATTGTGATGCATCGCAGATGGATGATTCAAGCGAGCAGATTGTCCGTGCAGACGTTCCATCTCTATCTAGCTGAGCTGACATCGTTTTGATGGTTTCACAGAAAAGCTGTGCGGGCGATTAATCCATCTACAGCACAAGCCACACCGAATCAACAAGACATACTCATGGTTGGCAACGTCAGGCTGCTTCTGTTGTGATTCAAATGCAATTCAACCTGTGGCACCAGCAAACCATTCAAATTGAATGCATTTCCAGCGGGATTCAAACTCACTGGCTCTTTTTTTGTAATAATCTTATCAACAAAATACAGATTATTTCATAACAAACAACACCCTTCAAGCATGATCACACCCAATGTGAACATAATTCAACTCGACCGGGAAAAGGGTCAAATGCAAAATCTGTTTTTGGCAATAGCAAGTTTCGCTGTAATGCAATCAGAACAATGTGTTCAGATTACACATTTAAAGGAATATTTGATAGCATTTGTTTTATTTTTAAACTCTGCAGAAAATGTATTGCTTACAAAAATGTATTGAATGATGGGAAAAGGTAATGTGTTTTCTGTAATGGAGTTTATCACCATATAAGCTAAATTGAGAATTGATCCAGAATATGTAAATGTACAGTGTTAAAGCAAAGAAACAATACAGAAACAAAGTAAAAACCAAATTAGTATAATAATAATTAAGTTAGACTGCTCATTGAGCAGAACAATCATTTCCTAAAATGCACTGAAAAAGCATTGTGCTGCTTTTTTTATTATATCATTTTAACACATTTCAAAATGTGGGTAAAGTAAATACAATGGTGGTGGTAAATATTGTCTAACTATACTAAGCACAGTGTACCTTGCACTCTGGGTCCAATATTGTCAGCTGGGTTGAAAGGTTTCTATTCTTTGAGATAACTATGAACAATGAGATGTATCAAGCAGTGAAAAAAAAACGTATTTAAGTTTCTGGTCAGTTGCACAGAATCTTTTTTCCTCAATGGACCATGATATGTTGTTTTTCTCGACTGGAAAAACTCACCGCCTTGCTCTTAATATCACTGTCACTGTTGTTTTCTTTTCCTAGACACATATAGGCCCAACAGCTGAATGCACACAATTGCACATTCTCTTGGGTTGTCAAAGGCATTCTGGGACATGTAGGAAAACACTAACTGAAGCTGAAGCAGGTAGAGAAGAAGGGGAAATATCATGAATAGAAAAGACAGCAGTATAATGAAGAGGAAAATGAAAAGTGTGTATATCTGGGGCATGTAGGTGGGGATCTTGGTTTATTCTGACAATTCCTCTGACACTTTGAGAATAGAGACAAGTAGATTGGATCAGGGCCATGCCAATTTCAAATAACCTTCTGTGCTCTCAGTCAGAGGTGAAGTTCAAAAGTTTGAAACAAAGCAACACTTCTTCTCCCTAACCAGGTCACAGTTCACTCCGCAGTGTCGATGTCGTGACTTCCCTGAATCCAAAGTCCTCCCCTCAATTAGGGATCTGAGAGGATTTCCCAAACAGATGTGTCCTTTATAGATTTCCTGTCACAGAGGCTGCACATATCCAGCTGCCTTTCTTCACATTTGTTCATGCAGAGAAATAAATCCAGTAATCAAATTCTGGGAACGGGCTTGAAAGCCATGACAAATCCTGATATAAATGTAAAACTTGAGAAAGGAAAGTGTCAAAGTGTCAGGTTTAGCTTGACTGTTTAGATTACAAACCTTCCTGTTTTTTTTTGCATGGGAAATGTTTCAGTCATGTTATGGTGGAGATCAACCTATCGGCCAAAATAACTTAAAATCTAAAATGTGTGGGATCCTCACAAGAGATGTTATTGTGCTAGAGAGATGCTGAGGATTAGCACGGTACAGGAGGTACCGTGAAGGATTTTAGCAAGGTGGTAGTGGGGGTCTTCTGTTGAGAAGAGTTATTATGTTGTTGGCACTTCAATTTGAGTAGTGCAATATCATTACCGCCTTTTAACTATTTTTCTGAAACCACTCTGCTCTGATTGGTTAGCTGACCAGCTCTGTTGTGATTGGTCAACCTTAGAGATGTCCCGCAAGTCCCGCAAGAGCCACAGCCACTTAACACGAAGCTAAACTCCACTCAAAATGAAGAAAAATAGTTGTCGTTGTAGTTGAGAAACTTTACTGGTAACTCCTTCACCATGACATGAAGTGAAAACTGAAACAATATATACAGAATGCAAAACGATTTGAGTTTTGTGTTGTCTGTTCAAACACCCTTACTTACATTATAAATATATAAAATATAACATTATCTTTTTCATAATTTCTTAAACATATTTCCATAAAATAAGCCTTCATATATGAAATAAGACATGTTAACAATGAATTGTAATTACTTACAACATTGATTGATCAGTCTTTCCATGCAGATGCAAACGGATCCTCCTGAGTTTCTAGCATTTTCTGACAGCATGACAGGAAGTGATGCATTCAAATAACTTTATGAACAGTGTCAAAGAAACAAACGTAACAGATCACCTGAAAGGCGCTGCAAAGCAGTATGTTAACCTTACAAATTCTATTAACATTTTGTAAACACCACAGCCGCCTCTAAGCCTATCACGTACGTGTTGGAGTGCTAGCCAACAGACGTGCGAGTGTTACATAGTGATGTCACTTAGGCCTAAGTAAAGAGATGTGTCCAATGGTGGCATGTCAGGCAGGGGGGGGGGGGGGAGTGTGTGGGAGAGAAACTCCCTCTGAATGGAACTTTGGGATGTTAGCCTTTGCAGACCATTTACATGCACAAAAACATATATAACACACTGGCTACAGAAAAGGGAAAACCCTGGAAAGTATAATAGAGCCTCTTTAAGAACATGCCTCCAACCTCTTTAGCACTGTTGTTAGCAGTGAATCAGTTGAGTGAGTTCAGTTAAAATATTAAGAGTTAAAGATTTTTTTAGAGGAATACAGCAGGAAAAAACAGCAGAATTTGTCCTCTTAAATGTCGATAACCAATGCTATGGGCTTGTTGAAAAGGGATCCAAGCAAAAAAAACAGTAGCGCACAACAGAATTTGAAAGAGCTTCTCTCAGCAAAGAGAGCTTTTCTCAGCTCTGAGATGTCCGCTGCCATCGATAAAAACTCCCACCAAAAGGCCTGAAGCTTTGATCATTTTCAAAGATTGAAGTATCATTTTAGTTTATATTTCCTTACATAAAAAAGAAAGAAGAACATACATTTCAGTCCAACGTGGCTGAGAGCAATTTATCTGTCTGCCACCTTTGCACCGTTTGAAAAAAACTAGGAGCTCAAACCTGACCAGCAGAAAGTAATGAGAAAAAAGTCATTAGTTTCCCCCTCACTATGCAGGAACCAAACTGTTCGCGTATCATTACGCTTGTATTAAGATCATAAAACACATGAAAACAACACACCTACACATCCATCTCCTTTTTTCCTAACACACACTCATACACACACAGACTCCCATGCAGCTTTATTAGCAGTTGACTATAGACAAGGAAGAGAAAGTCATTAGAGGGATAAGATGCTTCAAAGCAGTTTGTCTTGCATTTAGGACGCAAGCCAAGGATCCTCACGACACAGCAAACCCGCTTTGTAGCCATCTTTACCTTAGAAAGTGGGTCATCATTATCACCACGGTGAACAGAATGTAAAACTTTATGAGCCTCTGTTTGGTAAGACAATGAACTTTTGGATGTTCATAAGAATTTAGAAAGTGCAGATGTGGGTATTTCAGTGACATTAAATGCTCATTAAATACCAAAACGTACTGTATGAACATTAAGAGTAGGGGAACCGTTTTGGCGTTAAATAAGTAAACAGTTAAAAAAAAAGGTTTGTTCAAAGTTAACTGACCTCAGTTTTAATACATTCTGCTTCATTAAGTTAAAAGAGGCGATATTAAAAACCCTAACAAAACTGTTTACATACATTTCAGTAAAGCTGTTTGACCAAAAGTGATGGGCTGACTATGATTGATTATGGTAATATTTATTTAGGGTCTGGTGTTACAGAACGGCATGATTAAGTAGCTCTCTCGTAAACTGTCAGAAAGCTTTTGCTTCTTTAAAAAAAAGAATCCAGTCTGATCTCCCTAAGTATTGTGTTAGCCGACTGGAACGTCTTACAGTAAGTTGGAAGATTTTCACTTGTGGTTTGGAGACCACCCTGCGTTTCAACTTAGTGTGATAAAAGTTTTTGGTTTACAGGATATACAAAATATGTCATTGTTTATAAGATAATTATCCATTGCAACTGATATAAATAAAATCTGACTTTCCTGAGTCATGCCATGAAATTATTTTACAGTGAAAAAACATTTTAACTTTGGGGTAAAAATAGAGAATGCCTGTAAAAGGACAGATCACAGCAAGTGGGTGTTTTAATGGTCAGAGGAGAAGGAAACGTAGAGAGTGGGACAGATGTGGTGTCTCAAGCTGAGACTGGAAGACTCAGCTCCCAGTATCCGTCACTGTTGTCTAAACAAAGACTGCTGAGCTGCTCGATAGAGTCCAGACCCTGTGGCTTCTGCAAAACTGACTATTATGGAAAATGTCTGTTTATAAGCACAGTTTGGATGAAAAGCTACTGATTAAAAAAAAACTTCCATTGCTTTTTTGGGGGATTTGAACTCTGTAAAGACTGCTGGTCAGAAAGTACAAGATAGATTTGATCTGGTGTGAAATCAATGCTCGCTAACTACTTAGACTCTAGTGGATAAGATCAGCAGAATAGCTTTTGCTCTTACTGTACTTCTCACTTTGAGTCTGATTTGTACCCAGAGGAGAGGGATGGATGAGTCCCAGGCCAAATGATTAAGGCAGGGTAGAGACGAGGTTTAAGCAGAAAAAAGCCTCCGACCATACACACGTCGTATTCAAGGGCTGAAACACCCCAGTGCACTTCAATCATTCCAGCTGTTGAGGTGGCACACATGCCGTGCAGCTGCTGAACGTACATTCACTCATTCCTGCTGTTTCAAGCACATCCCTGGTATATTCACGAAGCACATCATGTTTGTATGGTTTTTTCCATGTGCATTGTGTTCATCTAAAGTCATACTTTATAATCAAGCAACCTTTCTTAAGGATTTCTATGTAATTAGTTAACTGTGTTTAGAAATTAATTTGATCTATAGATCACCAACAAGAACTGATCTTGAAGCTTTCAGCTACTTACCCCATTGGTTTTAAAAAGAAAATGTTTAAGAGTTTAAGTGACTTATTTTTCAACTTACAGTATAATGGTTTAATAAAAATGAAACATGAATAATCAACTGAATTTGAGTGACAAAAGAGGCATAATTGCCTTCAAAAAAGTCCAGACTTTAGCGCGGATCAAAATGACTCAGACTGATGTAAGCCTTATTTGAAGAGCTAGCAACACTCCTACAACAAAGGGATACATTACATAAGAAACTGAATTGTCTGTTGACGTGTACATCTCAGAGTCAGTACAGTGAGCATCAGCACTGAATATGTCAAAAGTAAAATCAAAAGGGTTTGACTTGAAGTTTATACACAGGATCTTTCATAACAAGAAAGACAATATTCTCACTAAAGAAAGACACAGAGCTTCTTGCTCACCAGCCACAGTTAAGGTCAACAAACAACATGGAAAAGCTTAAACTTTGAAGTTAGTTTTGAGCCTAAACACTGGATGAAACTGTAAAAACAACAACAACAAACATCACCATGTTTTGAAACTAGAAAACAACACTATATTGACGAGTGACAACATCATTATCATCAGGAGTCCCCTTATCATGTGTTTGAGCAGCAGCAGTAGTCAGGTCCAACTCTGGCACACAGTCATATTTTAATGGGGTCACAATCACCACAGTCGCTGTGTGCTTGTTGGACTCGAGCATCTTCCTCTGCCAAGCTGAAACACAGAGCCACTGCTGCTTGGTTTGACATTAAGCAGTGCTGTAAGGACAGGCGTAGGATACAGAGGCAGACATAACAAGTATGCAGATGACTGCCAAGAAAAAAGAGGGGATGTCTTTATTTGAGCCGCCAGAGTAATTTCATTGCTCCAATAACAAGTCTGTTTAAAAAAGGATGAGAAGAGAGAAGAAACACACTGCCCTCTGCTGATGGATACTGAGAGGGGGAGTCAGTCTGTATTTAAAAATATTCGGAATAATTCATGACAGATATTAGATGCTGTTTTAATTGAAAGTGTTTTATTTATTCAGTGCCATCTATACATTAATTTAGGATTTATCAATATACAGATTAACCAATGCAATGGTTAATGATCAACAAAATAAACACAGTACAGAACAATATATAATACGTTACGATAGTACACACAAACAAAAGTCTCTCAAATTAAACAAAGAACTTGTTTTTAGATTCAGTTCGTGTCCAATTTAAAAATACTAGAACTTAATGATATTTGGTCCAGTTTACTTTATTACATTTAGTACGAGATTTGATCCCAACATTTCACTTGTGTCTGCTCAAATATTCAACCTCCCCAAAATCTGAATGCTGCTGACATCTAGCTGGCGCAAAAGGCAACAACAAAAATATCCAGACAATCAGCCACAACACAATAAGACTCCAATAATGTAAAGTAAAATCGTATTTCATCGCCTGGTGTTTTAGTGACTCATTTCATTGTTCAAATTCAGTTTTTCACAGATTTAAAAAAGCTGCTGATGTGAATTCAATTTGTTACAAATGGTGTCCACTCCACTAAGCCATTGATATTCAACAGAGTGATTGTTTGATTTAATGAGGCAGCTCTCTACTCAGAACAAAATGCCATTTCTAAATCTGTATTCTGACATTAAAACTCAGGCAGGGATTTGAGAAATCACACAAACACACAACAATGACACCCAAGTGCTTCTATCCACTGGGAGGAGCATCATGCGGGAAAATACATGAAACTGTGATTTTAGTGAAGGTTAAATCTCTAGTAGTAGTATTACTCTAGTCAAGTGTAGATGTTCATCTTTGCAGGCGATCATGTTGAGACACCAGCTTACTCAGCCGCCCCCCTGCTGAACTCATCCTGCAGATAATCCGTTTTTTTTTGTATCCACACAATCATACCCAGACACAAACAACTCGCACAGAAAAATGACAATAACACAGCAGCAACAAGGCAATGAAGCATCTCAACCTGCATCGATATCAGGGTATTTGTTTAATTAAAGAGGAGAGTTATTTAAATAACCAACCACAGTGCCACCTACTTGCTGCAGCTTAGCGTTATTTAAGCATGTTTTATTTCAATGTTGTCACATAATAAGAAATATGTAGCATTTATGTAAAGCTAAGTTAAGCTCTTTAACACACTGATGACTACACATGTCAAAACATCATTTAACAGGCCCTTCCTCACTAAATACCACTTAAAGCTTTGTATGGTGCAAATGAGAATAAAGGCATCAGGCATTTATAAGCACCAGGAGATTTAGGCTTTAATACTGCAAGTAAATGTCTTCAACCCAGACTGTGTAACACCTGACCAATTTCATAATGAGTCTGAAAACGCCCATGACCTTGTAATTGTCGCCCTGCCTCTTTAAAAGACTGCTAAAATATGAGTCCAATTTGTGAAATAAAATCTGTGTAGCTGGTAATTTTCAAGTGTCTGTTCATTTGACTTCACTGACAAAATAAGAGGAGACAATTATTCCATTAGCCTGGGCCGAGAATGTGTCACCTGCTGGGTATAAACGCCTAATGCATTGCATCTTCTTGTACACATGAATAATTCACAGTCGTTAATTGCACCCATTGCACGACCCTTCAAACTAAGAAAAGAAACAACATAGTTATGCATTTAACCTGGGACTTGATTGGGAAACAGAACTTGGAATGAAAAGGAATTAAATAAATTAAATAAATTATCATTAATAATAATAATATAATCATTATTAAAACATAACAGGAACAGCGGGACACACAGTGGCGTTTTTACATGTACAAAAGTGGTGGGGCACGAACAACTTAGATGTGTATATATAAGCTTCTGGTGCTTTTTTAAACACATAAACAAATAGCTGTAGGCTATCCATGGTTCCGATAGAGAGAGGGGGGGGGGATATAAGGAAAACACAGCAGAGCAATAGAAGAAGATCTACAAAAGATATGACATAAAATGAACTTACCAAAGCTGAAGTAGATGGTCAACTTCATTCATTTTCTTTCCGTTTTACTGATTTTAATCGCTATAAGCTGCTCTCTACAGGGTGAAAACTACACTTTTCGCGGCACACGTACTTACAGCCAATCAGCTCTCTGAATTATGAGATGACGTTTGGTAGGTATGCCAGCACTATGCCCCACTGGTGATTTTTTTTTGCCGCACACAATGAATAGAAAAATACTCTGAGCATGCGCAGTGTAGTTTTTACAGTAGGCTACACGTTCATTTCTACAGCAGAGAGAGGGGCTTGCCCCACATCGCTCAACACGGCTCAATAGGCACGCTGTAGACACTAATTAGAAGAACGCTGACTAAAACAGCAATATACAGACGAATCAGATTACTAAAAATGATCTTAAAATATATTTTAACATATATATTTTTTGCATATTTTTTGAGTGATTATTTGCATTACTTTCTGCTGACACTAGGTGACTAATGACGAGTCGCCACTGGGGACACACAAAAGAAACAGTCCGGGTTCCCAGTTTTTCTCTCTTAAAAAAATCACATGGTACTATTGAGAGGTAATATATAGAGTGGTGCAGTGACGAGTCCTACAACCCGGAAGTGAGTTAACATTTTACCACTACGGCTTCCCTCGTCTCAGAGTCAATGGGATTTCTCCATAGGATTTTGGAAAATAGCACGAAATAAGGTCTGTGGTTGACACAAATTTAAGAGACGGATCACGTTTTGTTCTACGACATTAAATACATCAGCAGTGACCCCACTGGTGAAATTTTGAAGAGTTTACGTGTCTGAAAAACGATGGTTGTTAACAAGTGGCTGAATAGGACTACAGAAGTTGTCGAGGACGTTGTACGTCATTACTCCGAACACGTAAACACTCCCGCTAAGTTTGTTTTCCCCTGTTCTCCTTGAAAGCAAGTACCTGGGTTAGGGTCCTGCAAACTGTTAAAACAAACGCTTCAACTTGTACAATTTTGAATCTGTCTTTTTTAATATCGATCTTAAGTTGGCGTGACGTTGAAATCGTGCGACCCTGCTGTACTCGGCTGTAGTTCGTTTATAGCATAACGTTAGCATTTTGCTTCTGGCGATTAGATTTATGATTTGAAAATTATAAAAGTAGGGCAGACATGTGGAGATTATCCGGCTCAACAAAACGTGCATTTATCAAACGGGTTTGTTTTCCACAGACCTTATTTCGAGCTATTTTCCAAATTCCTATGGAGAAATCGCCTGCACCACTCTATTGTAACATATTTTCAACATACTTGAAGACACCATTGAGCACTATTTTCAGCAAAAGGTAACAAGGTTATTACTCTGTTATTGGAGCTATTTCAAGCAGTCAACTTGAGCTACAATAATGCATATACTGTACACATGGCATGCCTTACCACCTCATACCACCAACACCAAACACATTCTCCTAAATCTGGCGGTCTATTCAAGCTGCAATAATTGCTATCCCTCCGTCTGCCTTGCCAATGCTGTTGCTGCCCTTTCTTTTCAGCCCCACCACCACTGCAGCATCCACCTGTAGGCTCCAGATGGGAAATTATTTAATCATCACGCCTCAATATTCTGTGTAAATATATCTGCAGGGAGGGATTTGACCAGAGCAAAGACTCTAAACTCTAACTGCAGTATAAACCACTGTTAATACATAATACAAACTCAAGAGTCCTTCAAAAATAATTAGAAAGCCAATGAACATGAATTTGTTTTTAGGAAAATACTAGCCAATACTGTAGCTTTAAAACAATGGACTTCTAGAGGTTTTTGATAGATTTACAATGAACAAGCTGGCTGCGCTTTTTAAAGTGTATTAGATTTCTATATTTGATGTGTTATTATCTGTTTTTCTCTTTTTTTTTACCTCACATTCAAACATTCATTGTGCTTCTAATCAGCTAATTAAAGCTTACATAAAGGATTTCTGAGCTCAGTAACTTGACAAAGTGACATGGGTGTTTATGTTATCCTTCAATGTTGTCTCACACACACAGCTTGAGGGAATGGCAGGGGAGGATTGTTGTTGTTCTTGTTGTTGTTATTGTTGTGTGTGTGTGTGTGAACAGACATAGTTGGTGACCTTTTCAGAAAGCTATCATTTAATAAGCACTGACAGCCTTTTAGAGACCACTTACCATTCATCTGGTCTACAAGATTAGGCCCCGCAGTGAAACTACACACTGATCGAATCATTGTCCCCAGACGACATAGTGACAGCAAGAAAACACAAAATCAATATTTCTGTGGTGAGGATTTATATTTTAGGAGATTCTGGCAGCAATGTGCTACAGTCCTACATCCATCCATCAATGTATAAACCTGGTTAGTAGGGTCATAAGGGGCTAGTAGGGTCATAAGGGGCTGGACTCTATAATGTACTTGGTCGGAGAAGGGGTTCATTCTGGACAAGAGGAGTCTATAACATTGCTAACAGACACGAGCTCCGTTTCTGAGCCTGAAAATGAACGTGTAAATTCAAGTGAGATGTCTACCCTAAAACGGTTAAAAAATAAAGATGCATTTAGACAGCACTTTGCAAGTTTGCCAGGCATTTCAAACTTTGACATACATACTTGTACCTGAGGAGTAGAGAGTACATATTTAAACATGTCGCCTTTTCACATTTTCTCAGTTTTGCTGTCAATAATTGTATTTATCCTCTCAGCAGTGGTTTCCATGTGTCTGTGTGTTTTGGTTTGGGCAGATGGACTGTGTATATGTGATATAGGTGAGTGTTCAGAAAAAGTTATTTTCCCTGTACAGTTAATATTTGATTCATTATGGAAAATCAATAAAAAGACCTTTGAAAGAAAGAAAGATACAGAGTTGCATTATGGGGAGGGAATCAAGTGCTAAGACATCTCAATCTCTGCTGCATCGATTTTGAGTCATTCTAAGTCCTATTAACACTTTAATGGTAATAACTAACTTTTTAACATTATAGAAAGAAATAGTTCAAGATTTTGGAAAATGTGCTTATTTGCTATCTAAGAGTTTTGAGAAAAAATTGATAAAGATTGATACCACTGTGATGATGTCTGGGCAATATGGATAGAAATGGAGCCATTGGGCAATTAGCTTAGCATAAAGATAGCAAATGTTTGCCTGATTATATTTAAGATCTTGTACAAGATCGATGTACCCTGCACACAAACAAAAACAAGGGGTTATAAAAAGAACAAGACACTGAGATTGAGTAAAAAAAAGAAAATCAAGGTCGTGTTTCTTCCAAAAATAGTCAAAGTACATTTCACTGGTGCAACAAGACAAGACAGATTTTACACGACTAACCAACTTCAACTAAACACACGTCTGCACACACACGCCAGTGAGACAGGTTAACTGTGAGTGCTCGGCCACACTCATTCGGTAACGCGTTTCATGCACCGCTGCAGCAAACACGAGAAGTGCATACCGGAAACAGGCCGACAAGGAGAAAAGCAAGAGCACGCAACCGCTCCTTTCGTCTGAGGCAGCCTCTCACCCACCCGGCTGCATGTTTTTCATATTAAATATAAAGCAATTACACAGCCTTACACAAGCCACATTGCTTACCGATATCACTTTTGAAGTGAAAATGAAATTCCTTTCCTCATGTTTCCCTTGCTAGGAGGAAAAAAACTTCATGGTGGAAAAAGGCATCCACTCTCCCCACTATTCTTCAGAGGGACAGAGGCGTGTTGATAGCGAGATGAGAGATAAATTGATGAAGTTACATTTGGATGAATAAATTAGTGGGCCAACTTGTACCAGAATACATTTACATGTAGATGAGATATACAGTGCTGACATACAAGCTCATTACTGGCCTCTGCTGCTTTCTCCAGACGTCATCACCCAATTGCATCCTAACTCATTCAGCCGGGTCGCTGCTGGGATGGTGAGAACAATGCTGGCTGATTGATGTGATAAATCAGAGCGAGGGAACACAGAGGAACTACCAGCCATGCAATATGAAAGCTGAGTGTTAGTCACCGCTCCAAAGAGACCCCGAGGTGCAGATAAATGTCTCAACATTTGAGGTTAAAGGGTTTTTAATTAAAGACTAAATAGCACATCTTCTGGCCACAAACATCATTAGATGAAAATCCTCCTACAATCTACACGTTGGCCTCTGGACTCTTCACTTGTCTACTTCTATGAGGTAATGGTCCTTGGAGGGCCTTTTATGTCCACAAATAAAACACAATGTTTATGCGATCATAAAGGCATTCAAAACTGGAATTCTAGTTATATGTGACTCTGTTACGAGACCAAAGAGATTGTGTTTGAAGAAGCAGCAACCTAAGGAGGTTTTATGCAGCACTATCCAAACATCTACAAATATTGAAGTGCTTTAGTTTTATAAACATACACATTCAGATGCATTAATACTTCTGTACTTCTGTGATTATTTCATTTTCTCCATACTTTAATATACTGAAGATTTTGGTTTAAAGTTTTGTAGCGGTGGTGGAAAGCAAGATCTTTACATCGTACACTTTTGAGATACATTTATATAATTGACGTCATATTTGAGTGGGAATTTATAGTACACCGATTCCAGGTTCATACGATGATCCTATAAAATATGAGGCATTGTTACAAATTAAATTACCAAACAGTGTAAATAGTAAAAAGTAAAAAAACTAGTGAGGCTTTGATACTTTTATTTGTAGTGCTTACATGCTTATTTTGAATATTTTAACCTGCTTCAAAACCAAACAGCAAGGTGACACAGACAATGACCAGCTGGTGAAACACTTAACAGCTGAAATGCCACATATTTCCCTCAGTAGATACAAAAACCAAAAAACAGCAGAAAGGAAGCCATAAACATTGCTTAAATTAAATGCTTATGTTTCTCTATGTCTGCTTGATGTATAAAAGTGTAAGTGCATGCTTCTTTATTAGAATGATCACATTCAATTGCTACATTCAATCCTTTATGTACCATTTGCCACAGTCAGGCTTGCAGGCGCCTGGGATCAAAGAGACAGCCCTGACATGGCCTGCAGCTTAAAGTGAAAGTGAAAGGCCCGGACATAACTGGAAGGAGAAACAAACATAGAGTGTGGAACAGTAAAGGTGGCTCAACAGGGAAATCAGCCGAAGAGAAGGCTCAAGGGAAGGATAACAAGCCTGTCAACGGTGACCCAAGCACTCACACACACAAACACACACACAAACACACACACACACACACCTAGCAGCATGAAAAAGGGCTGATATCATCTAAAAAACGCATAAAAGTGAACAGGTACCACATAAAAACCATGAAAATATAGCAATGCATTGTGTTAAATAAAAGACAATAGATTTTGACCCTTGCACACCATTTGAAGGGCACCGCCTGGAGAGAGGGCACTTCAGCACCTGTCACTTCTCGCCTGTAGATGTTCAAAAGATGCCTTGTGACACTTGGCACAGCCCATCTATCACTCAGCACAAAGCCTTAACCTTCTGCCTCCCCATGCACCATCACATATTCAGGCAGCAATCAGAATATGAGATGAAGGTAGGAAGAATAAGACCATGTTCTGTATGGAATATGGAAAGTGAAATGTTAAATCGTGGGCATGCAGGTGACAGTGCTGGATAGGGATTGTGGATGGATTTGGCAGGTACACGTTATAGCTCAGAGAAATGTCTGCTGTTTATGGTTTACAGCAGGCAATAAGGACAAAGCCGCGCTTCTGAGGACCTCACAGGTGCCAGCTGATGGACAGGCCCTGCTATTTGTATTAAATCACAGAGGATAAGTGTGACTCTGTGGGATAAACTGTCCTGTCTCGCTTTTGAGAAAGCCTTGTAACAAGAAAAAAATCCAAAAAGCCTCAGATGGGAAGAATAAAGACTTGAATTCCTTTTATCCATTTGGAGCCACAGTGGACATTTCTCATAATATTCTTAAAGGCGGCACACGGTGATATATAATTAGTTTTTATAAAATATGCTTTCCTGTTTTATGATATGAATACAGTACGTGTATGATATGATTTTTCATGGTACAGCAAGTACATTTTGGTTTTATATGTTCTGAGGTGGAATTTTAAAGGGAAGAACATCCTCCTGTTTGTACAGTAGAGACTTTTGTGAAAGGATTTCGTGCTTATTTCATCTTATTTACTCTATGGTTTATAGCTTATTTAATCTTGCTGTCACACTGATTTAGAGAGTGAAGCTAATTCCCTGGAATAAAAAGGACAACACTATGGCATGAGAGTTTTAACTTCTCTAGAGGCAAAAGTGTCATGTGAAGTTAATCTGAAGTCTTTAATTAATGTCATGCAAGAACATTTTGTTGTTGAAAACGGTTGCCTCGGCAGCTCCACTGTATCAGTTATGAGATGTGCTTGTAGATCAAGCAAAACCTTTCACCATTAGTTTCATATCTCAATTGTATTACTGCAACAAAGGTTTTTAAGGCCACATTTATGATTGAAAATGTGCTTTTACGGGATGGTAAGCAGTGTGGTCTTCTTACAGAGTTTATATTACATGAAATCAATAAACACTGAACACTACGTTTTGACATTTATTTGCAGCTTCTAAAAAATCTTGCTCTTAAAAAACGACCTTGAGCAGGATACGGAGAAATAAAAGAAATTAATACCAAAATGGACTTCTAATCAAAAAAATAGCAGATGACATTTACTGTAGCGGATGTGATCATAGAGATGAATCACCGATTGTCCTTGAATGCAATTTGTGGATCAGTGCAACCTTTAACCTGTGTGTGTTTCGAGAGTGCATTTCTAAAGGTCACAAGGTAAGCCTATAACAGTGTTGTGGGTAATTTCATACGGAAGATGGACACAGAATCAGCGGAGTGTAAAATCGGAATAATACATTGACAGCAGGCGATGGAGGATCTGCTGCCTGTCTGTCACTTTTATTCAGAGCAGTCTGCTTTTATTCACAGGCAGCACCACAACACTGTATTTTCTGACACAAAGTCCCATAGATGCCGACATTTTGATACATAACTAAACATCGCAAACAATTTCAGTCCATTTGTGATTTTGAATATTTGTACAATGCAAATGCAATAGTCAACAGGCAGCTGGGAGGTCAGGACAGATATTACGTTCTCATACAATAAAACTGCATTTTCAAATTTAAAGGGGAAACTTAGTTTGTGATTGCATTTGTTTTTCACCTGAGAAAAACCCAGCAACCTTACAATGGCCACTTGTGATATTTTACAACATGCTAGATGTTTGGGCATGTAATGCTTTTGTGATCTGGATTGCATGAAACCACCAGAAGAGTCACTTCTTACACCATACAGCACTCAGACCTTGTGTGCCTTGATCAATGTTATCTACTTTGTTGTCTTCTAATATCAAGTATTTACAAGCTATTTCTGTATTGATTTTAAATGCTAATCATGTCCTGGGTCAATGTGATCTTGCGTGTAGCATAAATGGGTCCCAAAAGGTCAATACCAAGCGCAGCAATTTTCTTTTCTTATTATATTGCTGTGGATTGGGGCTTTATTTTTACAATATCCATCCCCTTGTTCAGTGTATTTATTGGATATTTCATAGCAGAGATAAAACTGTGCGAGAAAGAAGATGACATGCAACAATGATCCAAGGCCAGATTCACACGCTAGACATTCCAGCTATGACATGCACCTGAGCCAACTGAGCCTCCAAGGTGTCTCTGTGGTCTCATTTCACACTTAAACATGTTGTACACACATCCTAACATCCACAGAGGGACAGATGCCATAAAGGTCAGGACAGTTTGCCCGGCATTTACTGCTAAAGACCAAATGTGTGCACACTTCCACACAGAGTGACATTGTGCCGTGACATTTAGGTATGAGCAGACTCTTTGTGTCCGAGCATGCAACCAGACCTGCTGCTAAAGCTTGTTTTAATAATTTGTTTTGGTCCACTTTGCTTTGATTGTATTACCACAAAGGACATATAAATCTGTGCCAGTGAAAGCACCAAAATGACAAGAGGACATTTGAAAGTCAATTTTATTTATAATGGAGGATGGGGGTGAGTTGAGCCTTGGGCTAAGATGAATGTCCCAGACAGAAATATCCGAAATGAATCAGGTGATCATGGAAGTAGATTTTGAAGAGGCAGTTCATTTCCATGTATTCTGAATGGGTGAGAGCACATGGAGGATGTGGGAAGACAGCCAGGCCCCAACAACAAAAAAAAGACTTCGGCTCTGTCACATGGTTTCCCTTGGGTAAAGATGTCATGAGCTTTGCATTAAATGGAAGCTGATACTTTTGAGGTTGCATTAAATATTGCTCCAGGGGAAAACGAAGCAGATATTACCCGAATGGCACTAAAGAGATATCAAAAGGAAGACATGCCCTAAAGGTTGTGATGACAGTTGTGCTGTGCATGTTGAGTGACGATAAATATTGATTATTACCCACCATTTATGGTACATTTATCATGGTACACTTACCATAAATGTCCCCTGGAGGACTTTTTGTTGATAGTTAAAAAATGAAGATGGAGAAGGCAGCTACAGCTCAACATCTGTGGTGCCTACTGTATTGCTTTGGTTCTTCTTTCAACCATCAAGGACCAGAGCATTTCATTAGGCAAAAAGTACATTTCTTACCTGGGTAGGGGGATGAATGAAAGTCAATAGGTGTGATGAAACCAGGTCAAGCATAACTTAATTAATTGGGACCGATAATGAATCGGGTTGTGGGATAATGGTAGCGAGGAACCAATTACTGTTTCCAAATCCCTGTCGTTATGAAAGAGAAAGAGGGGACGAACAAGAAAATTGTGTTTACTGACTGAATCTGTAAGGTTAATTGTTTGTTTTTTTTATCTAAAAGAAAATGAGTAATGGGGTAGATTGGATTCGCATGACCCTTATTCCTAGTATAACGATTTTTTCTGATGTGGACTAAAGTGGAGCACCCAAAGCAAACCCAACCAGATAAAAAAAAAACAGGCAAAGAACCAGAGAAAGCTTTTAGTCTCCATCCACTGAGCCACTGCTTAAAGCGGTTATACCTGAGCCATGAATATAACATATATTAACATGAGTGGAAGCTTTAAAGAAAGGAATTCTATGTTTGCCGGAGGCTGTTTCATCATATACTGTACACTATTCCTTTATGATCTATAGACTCATTAGTCACAACAACAAGGAATAGTCTAATTCTACTGCAACAGATGTTCAGTGAACCATGCATGACATCTTCAGGTCCTTCATGATGAAGAAAGGGTGACAGTTCAAGCACGTGGTAGCACTTTTATGTGCACTGATTGGTCTTCTACCTGTCACCCTAAGGCTTTATAGCTCATCCCACTACTCTCAACATACTTTTATCATTGGCCTACTGTAGGGCCGACAGAGGCTGAATGGGAGAACAGATATAATTACTGCATGCAAATGAATATTAATTACCCTGCTAAGACTGTGACATTATAAGAACAGAGAGACAGATTAAAATCCTAGCTACATTAAAGGTGGGGTATGTAATTTATTTCAGAAACACTTTTTGTTATATTCCATGGAATGCTCTTAACATCCCGATAGCAATGAATATATTAAATGCTTTGACAAAAAATCCATAAAAAAATGTCATCTGTGGAAGCCGTAGCGCTGTAAAAAGCACGACCAATCATTTTAGCCGGCCCGGCTAAAATAACTGGATGGCCTACCTGCCTGTCAGCCTTCCATCTGTGCACAAACTTATCTCGTGCCCTCATTGGTCATGTGCGCGTTCGTGTGTGTTGGAAGAGGGGCTCTGTAAGGAAGTCTGAAGGAAGAGGCAGATTTTTTCCGGTTGTGTATTTTCAAATTCTAGCGCACTCGAGCTGGTTTCTCCAAAATTACATACCCCACCAAAAGCTTTACATTCGTTTGAAAATTGACACTCTCCCTCTGCTATGCTAAACCTTTTTCTTGAAGTAAGTAAGAGAATATCTTTTAATATCCGTGGATGCTCCAAACTCTTTCCCAGCGGCTTCAATGTGATTCTATTTCTGTATCCTGCTGTAGTTGACACGTTTAATTTTAGTTGTTGTGATGTGATAAACACAAATTATCTGGATATTAAAAGCTAAAAGGGGTTTTAAACTACAATGTCCCCCAAGTCAGGTATGTTTATGGGTATTTTGACCATATGTGTGTGTGCCTTTGCCTGTGCGTGTGTGTGTGTGTGTGTGTGTGTGTGTGTGTGTGTGTGTGTGTGTGTGTGTGTGTGTGTGTGTGTGTCTTCCAGCTGTCAAGAACATGCTTATACATGTGGGACCTTGGTGTTGTTGCTGCAGCAAAAGGAGTGTTTCTGGCAGGACTGATGCAATGAGATCTGAAGGGGCAACGGACAGGGGTCAAACCTCTGTGCTGAGTCCTCTTCCATCTCAAGTCAACGCACACACACATGCACAGACACCACCGCTGACTTGAGTGGTATATACACACAGCAGAATGTGTATTATCCCTTGGCATGAACATTAGATTGATGTACAGTATGAAGCATCAAAACTCTTATGAAGTTCCACATATTTATTAACAGTGGGAATGACAAGAAAGGCTCCACCACCAACTACAATATACATTTGATGTAACCAATTGCTCCATTTAAAATATAATTTCTAAGATGTATTGTGGTATGTCACATGATGTAAAGATATTCTGGTCACACATACATAGAATTTAGAGGATTACCTCTGGGAATCCTTTCATTCATACTGAGATTGGGGGAGAGGGATCTTTTAATGTGACTGTCACACAGGGAGCCGGGCGCTCATGGTGTTAAACAGTTTCATTTTCTTTCAGAGTAAAAAAGGGCACAGTGTCTGCTCTCTAAGGACTTTACATACAACCTGAAAGTAATTGCAGGAAGATTTAGTTGCTACATTGAGAGTTTGTTTTTAGTGGAAGTGCGCACACATTTGGTCTTTAGCAGTAAATGCCGGGCAAACTGTCCTGACCCACAGAAGAAATAAAACATCAATGAAACAAACTCATTTTTTAAATTGACGTTTTCAATTGGAACCAATGGGTTTGTGAGCGTCACATAATAGCTGGAGAAGACCCAAAGTGTTGAGGAAAGAACTAAAGCATAAATGCCTTTGGTCTTTTACTGTTATAGGACTTTTTGAAAACAACACATAGAGAAACATGCCAGCTTTTTCCTTTTAATACATTTATTCTTAAGGTTTTTCTTTATTTGTGCAAATCCCAGTCTTTGCTTTTTTCCTGATAGACAGAATCCTGAATACAAATTGTAAGTTTGCTTAAAATGTCGCAAAGTAATGCCACTTGGATCTTGGAGGGATGACAAACAAATCCCTCAGGTTTAAAGCCACCATGTGCATATTTTAAAGATGTTTTAGTCAAGAGCTTATATCCCTGTCTTTGATACTACCACAGAGAACAGCAGAAAAAAGGCCCAAAGCAACACATGGATGTCAAGAGGATTCTTTTTCTATATACAAAAATATATGTGATCTAGATACTTCAAAATAAGCTATACATACATTCTACACATGCAAGCGTATAGTAGCTTTCGGTAATATTCTCTAGCAAAATATGCATCTATGCTGTATATGGCCATAAGCCAGAGCATATTCCTAAAGTATTTATGTGAGAGGGCATGATGCAAACACAACTACACGCTTCTCTTCAACCTGTGGGCGTTGAGAAATGTGCTTTAACACATCTGGCTGGTCTATAACCGCCTCTGTCAGACAAACAAAGCCTGAGAGGTTTTTGCAATCTTGGACCATGATATGGTTAGATGCAGTAATTTAGCCAGAACAGGTGTGGTGTGAAGATGCAGAGGGAGGCTTTTCCATTTGTGTCTTTCTTGGTTGATTACAATTAAACAGTCTTGGCCAAGAGTAAACACTTTGATGAATGATGACTCTGGTCACTTGAGGTACAAGAAAGAAAAAAAAGCTATCAGTTTCTGAAAGGACACTTGACTGAATGCGTTGAAAAAAACTCACAGGCGCCTCATGAGAGAAATGTAGAAAGAAACATGGTGTGTAAAGCTATGTTAAAACTGCATCCTATGGTCAAAAACACACATGATGAATTTTGATATACAGTATTCAGCTGAACATTAATTATGAAACTCCTGCCTTGTTGGCTATGCATCAGTTGAGGAGAAGCAAACTAAGACATACTGTACGGTGAGTGCACGAAGCCAAGAAAAGAGCTTATACAGCACATGAAAAGTGTGTGTGTGTCGCATGATGAGTTTGTGAGTAGAAGTGTGGGAGGAGCAGCATGAATTTACCCACATCTTCTTGACGAATAATAACCCGGTGTGTGCGTGGGGAGAAGGAATGTAGGGCTTCAATATATATTTTTCCCTTGTGCGTTTGGCTCAAAATCCCTCTATTTGATGCTTGATACAATGTCTTCTGATTGATTACGCCTAGATATTCAGCTGCAGTAATGCTATTCATAGGTTCTGACACACAGCTGTCACAGACAAAATGACAACAAAAGATTCAGGATATTTAGGATTAATCAAACAGCATGAACCCACAAGTAAGCCAGCCAACCAGGGTATACATAAATAAATAAAATCTCACAAACACAAACACGCTGATGTAGGCTTAGGTGACAGACCACATCAGTCACACTACAGGCATTCATACATTTTGAGCAGGCCAGCATAGTAGGTGGCATGACATTATTCCAACTCATTACGTCAACCTGGAATATTGTAACATGACAAGACCCAGTTTGATGCTTGTTAATAATCTATTTTTACCGTGATTATACTGCTGTGAATCGAGGCCAGTGAATGCCCAGTGGCATGCATGACCATCACAAAATGAAAATAGATGCAGAACAGATGAGGTTTGTTACAGACAACCACACAGATACCCATCATACTAAACTGAAAGCTTCAGCTGCAATAGTCTTGCATTCAAAGAACAGTAATATATACTCCAGTGTAATATATTACTAATTCGTTTTTGCTGGGATGAAGTTAGACCACTGTCAATATCAACAGGTGAGACAAACCTGATCAACATTCCTGCTTCAAGCAAATGCACAATTTTTACTGTTTGACATTGTTACTTGTAGGGATGATTATTCAATTTAATAACCAGTCTAAACTTTTAAGAAAGTGGTTGGCATACAGGGTTGAAAAATGTATGACTTGTTGAGCAAGGTTTAAAAAATAACATGGAGTAAAGGTCATTGTTTAACAAAACCTATCCAATAAATACAATCTTAATAATATTTATTTGTTTCAGAGATTTTTTGAGATTTTTACCTCTTTTTGACAGTGTAGAGACAGGCACTTTTATGTGATTCATAAATAAAGTAACAGGTTTAACTTCATTTTAATACCCCTAAAATCTTTGCTAATTGGGTGTTGGTAAAACCTATAACTTCAGGTGATTCATAAGCCTAATTGAATCAAGACTTTTATCATCTTTTTCATAATCATGGTTCTACATTTCTGTCATAAAATTAAATGTTTTTCAAATTAAATGCTAATCAGGCTGGAAAGATGCTTCTTTATACATGTGATCATGTGCAATTTGCTCAGTCCAACAACTCAATCCCAAGATAGTTTTGCTATTAATCGCAGCATCAGTGGGGAATGAGGATATGTGCTGTTTGGCTTATTGGATCACTGAGTGATTCAAGGCAAAGTGTTTCAGCGTCAGGCGGTAAGACATCTGACAGAACTCAGAGTGAAAAAAACCTTACTGAAGAATTCAACAATTGAATTCCTTGTCACCTGAAACCTTAAAGTTTGCCTCTACCACAGCTTCCTAAACACAGCCCAATGGTGAAATTGTTGACCCCTTTAACAGCAATACAAAAGGAGTGCATATGCGATTTGGCCTTTCAGTAAAAGGAACACAAACTTTGCTTTCAATGAGGTTTATATAACATGAATTTTAGACAACTTGCTGCTTTCGGGGCAGATATAAATACAATTAAAAAAACCTGATAAAACCCCTCTTTTAACTAGTAGAACAATAAACATGAGTGTTGATATTTTAAGCTTCCTGTTTGTGAAACAGAGATTCATCCTTTTCTTTGAAGGCCTCAACAATTCCCTATTGGACTGTGTTTAATCTCTGTGAGAAGATGCAACACAGCAGTAAGTTTATCGAGGCCGAGCTTTGGATGATTTTAAATGGTGGCAAACAACATTTTAATAAGATCCTGGTTGAAAAACATTGAACTTAAGTGCTAATGTATGCAAATGTAGTGCTTAAAAGTAAGCGTGTTAACTGTGGAAGGGTCACTCCTGGGAATTTCAGTAATAACCCAGTAATACATTTACATATTGTGTTTACATTTAGAAAATGGCAAAAGAAAGCTAAAAATATCATCCCTAATGAGGGATCATAACATGTAATGATTCATGACAAATTAAATATTGTAATATAACTTAGGTTTGTTCTAAATGAGACGTCAAGCTAATACAGAAGATCATGTAGAAACAGAAAAATGTGTTCTGAGAAGCTGAAAAAGAAGCTGTGAAGTTAAATGAAATCCCCATCACTCGAGGGTTGAACTGCATGCTCAGCGAAAAAGAAAACGGCAGAAGTCTTAACTGCTGATCCAGGAAATCTGCTTCGCCCCCTCAATGTCAGAGGTCATAGAGAGTTGTCAAAAGCACATCAAGCTAAGGATGCTAACATAAACCGGGACTGTATGTCTCCCCCTTACTCCAAGGACATCAGCTAAGTGGCTGCCAAATCACATTTTGTTTATCCTTTAAAAGTTTAATAACATTACGTTTATTACTTTCTGAAGGGATAAACTTTGTGTTTATATTTGGGAATCACAATTTCAGAAGGGAAAAAATGGTCTGAAATATGTCTGTGTTACTTGACCCAAAGAAATTGCAAGTACAAGCTGTCTGACCGGCACTTTGAAATTGCTTTCTATAGCCAAAGAATATATTTTAGTATTCACAGCGAAAGCCGGGTCACCACTAAATGAATCACTCGTCATACTGTAAGTAGAGCTTGTTAATTGGCTTTTTGAAGAGGCTCTCCAATGAATAATAGCAGCATCCTTTATTCTGCAGGCCTAGTTAATTCAAGAATGTGTCATTCATTTTAGATCACAGGTTTTCAAGCCCGGGGCCAGGGACTCTGGAGCAGAAAAACTCAAGTGCACAATCTTGAGATTCAATTTCCCTTTACAAAACACACCTGTTGAGTTCCTGGTTGACTTGAGAGATGAAATCAATTTTTTTCTGCATTTTACACTACATTTGTTGAAGTCAGAAATAGATTTTGGGTGATAAGCCCTCCTGCATTCAATGTCAGTTCATCCTATACAAATACAGAAAGCTGATATCAAAATACCATAATGCACAAAAAGCATTGTATTATAAACAGGAGGAAGAGGTGTATTGTCCATACAGTACATACCTTCTGTGTTTTATTATTGGCAAGCAAAAAACCAACAAAACAAACTTTGGCTCCTTTGAGCTTTCCAGGTACATGCTGGCCCTATACTGTATCTGCCTTTCTACCAACAGAATATCCAGTAAACCAGATGTGCCTATATTGTTGTTCGATTCTTACAAAATAATACGAAGCCGCAGATAGATAAATAAAATCTTTAAAATAAATAATAAATGGCTATAACAGGGAGTAAGGGGCTTTGCTCAAACAGTTCTAACCATCTTGATGATCTTATGATGGAAGCCGGGAACGACATAAGAAATTGACTCATACTCAATAAGGATGATGTGAACCAAAATTAAATCGTTCTAATGAGTTATACATACTGGTGTTACTTTATATCCTATATATATATTCTTAACTATGTTGTGTCATACAAAACAGGTATAGATTTTCCTAAATACATAAATATAAACAAATGCTCTGAGATTTGAATAGAAATTAAACAAGAGAGCAAAAAAATATGAACAAAAAAGGCCTAAGTCGAAAGAAAACAATAGTTGGACAAATGGACATGTGTGTTTGAAGGCACATACACGTTTCAATGAGTGGAGATTTCAATGACAATATTGTAGACACATTTGTTTGCATAAAAGACTGAATGAAAATCTAATACATAGACAAATGAAGAAAGAGAGAGAGAGAGCGAGAGAGAGTGTGAGAGAGAGAGAGACAGAGAGAGAGAGCGAGAGAGAGAGAGTGAGAGAGAGAGAGACAGAGAGAGAGAGAGAGACAGAGACTTGCACCTCCTTCGTTACATGTGACAGTCTAGCTCCCCCTCTGCCTCCCCCCCTCCCTCCCGCCTCACGCTCATGCCGTCTCGCGCGCGTCTACATCTTTTCATTTCTCCGTCTGCTTAGCTTCTTTCTGACACATCCTCCTCATTTCCCCCCGGTTCTTCTTTCTCGTTTTTTCTTCTTTCTTATCTGCATCTTCGACATGCTCACGTGAAGTCCACCAACTTGCAGAACACTGTGGATGCCGAGTTAAAAAATAAAAAATAAGGCAAATCGGGGAATAATAGAAACAACTACGCACGTTTGCATCTTTCGTTGAGTGCCTTGGCTTGAACCGAGCAACAGGATGGATCTGTCCTTCATGGCTGCGCAGGTGAGATATCTTTTCTCTCATTTGCACAAAGAGGTTCATCAGGTTCTAACTTTTGTACATTTATCTATTGATTTCATGGGCGTGGCCGGTCAACAAGTCCATGCACTTTATCAATTTTACATGTTCTGTACGTCTGGACACCATTTATCAAGCCGTTTAGCATAAATGGGTTCCCTTAACTGGACAATCAATATCCATAATGTGGCTAATGGGACTTTATGACACTTAGTACTCCCCTTCTATGGTATTTTAGTAATTAGTTTATATTGTTGTCCTTTATATGCTTTGTATAGGTTTTAGTTTTGGGGGATTTTATGGTCATACTGTACTTTTCTGTGTTTTATTTAATTAAAACTTTTTTTAATCGTTTTTTTAATTACATTTTATTGTTTTGTTTTTGCAGTGAAATTACAACAGTTTGATTCGACCAAGACCCTGTGGTCTATTGTGTTGAGGAATATGGCTGTTTGAATTGATTTTGGATTAATGGAGAGTGTTATTGTGCATCTTTTTGGGCATGTGGTTTGTTTCCATAGGAGCTGATAGGCTATTATTATTATCCTCTCCTCTCTCAGTGTCTGCCTGCGTATGGTTTGTACTGTGCCATTTTCTGTGCAACTGCTATTAAAAGACTTTACAGCATCATATTGGCTGCCAATGGCTGTTGTGCAGGACCGAAATGCCCCCAAATCTTTATAAATCATAAACCCCTGAATTAAATGTCATTGGAGCATGGAGCCATCCGAGAATACATTTTTCTTCAACATGAGAGGTAGAGTGATAACAGTGGAGAAAATGAAATCTTACATCCAAAAATAGTCAGCATTATTCATAATAATTATGCAAACTTTTGGTGAATGAAGTTATCAAAATCAGGGTTATAATTCACATTACTCTGGTGATCCATTGTCTTTAAGGACTAAATGTGCTCTTGTGTTTTTAGAAGCTGTATACAGATAAAATAGACATGCACATGAACCACACTTAGAGCAGCTGACAGCATGGGAAAGGCAGGTCAGCCTATGTATGTGGGCAGTCAGTTACTCATAATCACAACTGGGAATGGTTGAATACCACAGTGTTTGAACACACTCAGCTGGAGCCTGGGACTCCGCTGCCAAAGTAATATGTTTCTTCTGCCCTGGCGATGCATGAGGATGCACAGCTATGCAGAAAGCGCTCTCAGTAATGGTGGCAGACAATGAGCTGGCCTTAAAAGTAATTACAGAAAGCAATTTTAAAGAATGTGGAAACCATATTGCACAACACATTTGGTGAGAGCATTTTATTAACTTTTATTAAAAAAAGAGCAAATGTATTCTCAAAATGGATAAGCAAGAGGGAAACACAATTATCAGCAGTTTAGCATTACTGCAACATGTGTGATGAATTTAACCTACACTTAACGATGGCTGCAACAAAAAATCATAATAATCCCTGCAAATACAAGTACAAAAAAAAGCAGTATTAGCAGAAGGTTCAAATTGTCTCTTTATTGCTCCAGACATATCTGTTTTATCGTTCCTCAAATTAATGAGACAATACCATTTTCTACAATGTTTTAAAACTGAATGAGGTATGGATTGCCACTCAATTTATTACGCCATCCTGTGGCGCCCTCTTCTTCTGCAACGGTATAATTGTCTTCAAGTTTTGGTGCCACCTGCTGCTTGTCTTGACAAATGAACTCATAATTACATAAACGCAAATTTCGTTTTGCCATTTTTTTGTAAAAATGTGCCTACATTTGCTTTACATTTGTATGTATAATGTCAGTTAAAATGTATATGCTATGGGCCAGTTGTGTTAAGAGTTAAAATGCGAAGAGTCATGGTAGAAGGTGACAACTATTTAGTGCCAGGAGTCATGGCCTCACTTAAATAAGGCTCTGCTTCCAGTTCCCCATGACCCCATCTCATCAAACTTGTTTCCTACAGTTCATCCAGTTAACCTTTTCTCGGAGCATTCATATACACCTCGACCTCCAGACTGCAGACCCATCAGAAGGCTAATGGCTAATTTTACTGAGGTGAAAATCCTCCCATTGCCTTGATTCATTCACTAATGGTGACTGTGAATTAAGTCAGGAAAATATCCCTGGAGTTTTGAAGATTGACTTCACAATGGATGGTTCTTTTGACCATCCATCTCAGCGTAGCTCTGCCGCCTGCAAATCACTGAACCTTTGCCATCACTTTGACTCTTGAAGATGACTGATGCTGCCATAACTGTTCTCTCATAAAGACAGGGAAAGTTTTAAAGGGGTCTAACTTAGAGGACCTGGCTGGGTGTTTTCTCCCTGTAGCAGACGATCAAGAATAAGTATTTCAGACGATCTACTACTCAGTGTATTTAAAGAGAACCCATTAAGCTCATTAGTGGTATAGATCTTTCAGAATCTAATTTCCCGAAAAAACTAAGTCTGGCATGCAACAAAAACACATTCTCCAAGACAAGAGCATGCATCATATGTTTACCACAGAATACCACTTCAGACTGGCAACATAATTGGCAATTTGTTCACTGTTCTTGTGTTTAAATGATATTGTACGATATCACAGAAACATTCTAAATAGGTCTCTGCAGAACAATGGGTGCGCTTTGTGTTTGGTGAATCATTTGCATTTGGCAGCAATGCCTCACTGGTTCGAAATGAAAAAGTGCGTACTTCATTAGGCTGAAAGTGGTGGCATCCTCAAGCATAGCAAAACATGGATTAATAGGTGACAATCACAGTTAAGCTTTGAATACTAAGGTGGAATGCAATTTATTTTTTATCTTTTCAAATAGACTGAATTGTTTCAGATAACTTCCCTTAGCTCCTTATTAAGATCTATTTTTAAGGTGCCTTACTTTTTGCTACATGTATTTTTCAAGACCAACTGCACCTTTGCACTTTGTGATGTCGAAATTATTGCGATGGCAGATGTTAAGGCATAAAAAATGAGCCGGTGTGTTCCCTGGTCACTAACTGATGTTGAGGTCAAGTTTAAAGTGTAGTAGACGGGCTTCCTGGGCATTTTCCATTCTCAGCCTTGCTCCAGCTGACAGATCTGCCACACAGGACAGCAAAACCCTTAAGGCTGTGTCTATTCAGTGCACAGTGACCCACTGGCCTTGGCCTTTTACTCATTTATGCATGTGCACATGGATTGCATGCACACACAAACCCTTTTAAAAAAGTACTATTGTGGCATTTTTTTATCCCCATGTGTAAAAAAAGGCAAATAACACTCTACATGTGTTTCCTTTCCATTACTGTCTAGACAGTTAGGTATTGACCGTCTTGAGTTCCCTGTGGGCAAGGTTAAGGGGTGAACATATTCTAAATGTGGCTTACACATACTGATATTGATTTCTTTGGACCGATTTGTCTTTTAGGTAAAAGAAAATATATTTATCCAAACTAGGGGTGTGCCAACCACAATCTACTAATACCGGGACGATGGATACCTTATACAACCCCACTTCAAACAATCCAAGCTATGCCTTACAATGAGACGCTTAAGGTCTGTTTCCATTCTCTTCATTTGAGATATTTTGTCTTTTCATGACAGGCCATCAGCCGTTCTCATTACTCAATTACTTATTCAGTGAAGCTGTGGCTCTGAGTCATTCTACCTGACAGGGTCGTATATATCTGCCCGTGTTAGAGAGGATAGATGAGAATGAAAGGATGGGGATGGAAGGCGCAGTTTAGAGGCTCAACACAAACAGAGACATGTGTTAACCCAAAGCAACAAGAGCAGACAGGACTAGAAAACAGACCTTGTTATAATAATAGATCAAAAGATCTAGATAGTCAACACAAAAAGATTAGACTATTATACGATGAAAATTATGGTAGATATGGTAGATTGTTTAAATACATTGACCTGATGCCGCATTTATTTGCAAAGTTACTTAGATTATATAACCATTGAAGCAAATTAACTGTCATAATGATCATGGCTGGAGACATACAGTACAGTAGTGAGGAGACTTGTTAGTGCACCACTGATATGAAGCCAGAAATGGTAATGAAAGATGAATAGTTCACAGATGAGATTATTTTCCTATTAAACACACTTTGCAAAATAGCAGCCGCCACAAGGGCTATATCGAGACCATCTTTGTTCTAAATTGCATAAAAGATTCAATTACATAATCATGTTATCTCCCCGTGGATTCTTCACGCACGGACTGTCCTTTTTAAAGAATAAATATCCTGGTCTCTATAGTAGAGGCTTATTTGAAGTGTGTCATAATGGCAGACAAGCCTTTTCATTTATTGGACTTCATTTCCCCTCCGGTGTTTTGTCTGCCTTTTCCTCAATTGGTTTTATATAAAAGCTATATTCTTGAGATAGGGAAAAAACTCCCAAAGACCTTTCCCAGACTTCTTCCACTTTTATGAACCTCCATGGTTGTAAATAGGTTGAGAACACAACATTAACCTTAAATCAATTAGATGGAGCTGTATGGACTAAGATAATCAATGAATGATTTAAATAGATGAAAAGCCGCTCTTTGTTAGATCTGGTATCTTTATTTAGCGGCTGTCCCGGGTAGAACTGTCTAAGGGTTTAAATGTACTTGCACATTTCCTCCCTTCATGTCTATGCCTCCATTGTAGATATAAATAAAACTTAAATTGATAGAATAACGTTAAAAACCAAAGTGAGTGAGATTTGTTGTGTTTCGTTGTGAACAATATATGAAAGTGTTTGATGTGAAAGCCAGCAGAAGCATCAAAGACATTAATACGCTGCAACCGACCAGGATGCCATGTTAAAAAGTAGGTCCTTTAAATGAGGAAAATGTACCGGAAGCCATAAAGTGATGAAGATGTAACCCTGCTTTTCACAGCAGGGCCACTTTGTGGTTTACTTTCACTTGATGGATGCACTGCATGTAGAGAGGGAACCACAAAATACACTGGGGGCAGAAACATTAAGAACAAACACATTGTGCAGCATTTTGTTGGGGATTTGCTTTGGATGACTGATTTTTATGTCATACTCCCCACAATCAAACAAAACCTCATTAAAAAATGATGGTGTAGGTTTTTGTAACTGTTGCTTTTGGGGAGAGTTGCTTCAGCTGCAGGTGGTCGGGTTAAATTAGCAGCATCGGTCTCTTGCTGTTGAAGTGAGAAATCTTAATGCTCTCACTGGGAACTATTGACTTAGCACCAGGAAGCTGCAGGTCTCTATTTTTGGCTCTGATAAGGTTGAAGCAGGCGCCAAACAGCATGTAAACAGATTGAACATTTGCTTAACCCTTTCCCCTTAGCAGCAATTGTCCAATCATTACTTAGCAACCGTTACTAGGCACAGCAGGCCTGTGAAGGTTTGGAATTCACAAAAGGTTGAAACTCTTATAAATAATTTGCGTTATAGATAGATAGATAGATAGATCGTACTTTATTGATCCCAAATTGGGAAATTGTTTTTGTTACAGCAGCATAAAAGGCATTTTACAATAAAACAAAATATACAAGAATAGAAATAAAATAAAATAAAATAAAATATAAAATATAAAATATACATGTCAAAATACAAAATAGAAAATATACATACAGATATTATATATATATATATACAAATATATATATTCAAAATATATGGAATTATGGAGTATTAAATATGAAACAGATTATGTATGAGTAAAATGTACAACGTGGTTTTATTTCTAGAGAAACTATGGAGCAGAGAGTTCTCTTCCAGCCAGAGGTGATTTATTGTACAGAGTTATTGCAGTGGGCAGGAATGTTTTCCAGTATCTGTCCTTGTGACAGGGGAGCTGCAGCAGTCTGTTGGAGAAGGAGCTCCGTTGACTGTCCAGCTGCAGGTGGAGAGGATGGGTGGGGTTATCCATGATGGACAACAGCCTGTTCAGTGTCCTCCTCTCCACCACAGCTTCAAAGGGGTCCAGCTTGATGCCGATGACTGACCCAGCTTTCCTGATCAGTTTATTGATCCTGCTGGTGTCACCGGCTCTGATGCTGCCCCCCCAGCAGACCGCAGCAAAGAAGAGTGCACTAGCCACAACAGACTGTTATTGTTTTTTAAACTGTTTAATTACAGCCCAAAACCAAAATAAAAGAGGAAAAGTGTGATCCAAGATTGTTTGACCAATCCTAACATGGGACATTTCATACTATTATTCTGTGGGGTTCAGCTAAAATAGCTATAAATGATTCATTTGTTGTGAATGTAGCCTGATGTATTTATGGTAGCTTCTTTGAAATAGGAAGCCAAATTACCATCCTTTTCAAAATGAGCTTTTGAGGAGTCAATCTGCAATATCATTGTAAAAGGAAAAGGAAGCTTGACAGAATCAACCATAACTAAGGGCTTACAGAGGCGTTAGTTACTGGTTAAATTAGGGGTTCGGTTCTCACTGAGAATACAGTGATTGATGAATATAATGCGACTCAGCTGCCACAATACTGCACGTAATCTCCCAGTGTCTCCATGCTATCTCAGCTTACAATATGTTTGCACTGTAGATGCAAACATCTCCCAGCTGTTTTGAACCTGAAATGAATGATTGCATATTGAAAAAAGTCCTGGGGAGAATGAAAGGGAGATTTAATGGACTGTGACAGCCAAGTATGAAGTAATAACATCTTTCCCTGATAGACCTAACCCCCCTAACTGCATGATGCTTCCTATATAACTGTGCCTCTGATATTCAGCTGGTATGAATTATGGATTCCCGTATAAATTATCTATTCTCAACTCATCCTGACATAATTTAAAACAGCTTTATCCCCTGTATTGATATGTTCCTGAATTAAACAGATGCTGTGATTGAGGCTGAAACTTATGATTATTGACTCAACTTAAGAATAATACAAGAAAAAAAAGCTCCATGCACATAAACTTGAAATTGAAATTCAGCCCATGATCAGTTCTTTTAATTAAAGGGAACTCGGGATGTATTTATGGAAGTTAAGCATGCTTTGGTTTTTGTGAAGGCTCGCAAAATGGTGAATGACAGATAACAAACCATCAAGGAGGAAGCTGAGATGTATTATGATTGTAGTTAAATAGATCACCACAGATGCTGTAATTCATCATTACTTTGAGTTTTATTCATTAGCTTGCAGAACAGAACATTTAGTAATGTTTTCTATGGAGTCTCCAGCACAGCTTTTTTCTAGTTTGCCAAGAGTTGTCAATTATAATATTCTGTTCCCTGGGTTTAATTTCAGTAAATCTCCCCTGTATACACAAAGAGAAAAACATGTTTTCTTCATTTTTTAGACAACAGAATTTCTGGTGCAGCTTTTCAGCAATTTAAGTCAGTTCTCACCCCAAGCTTTAATACTCTAGTGACTTCAAACAATGCTTCTATATTAACACCAACAGCAAAACCTGCTTTTGATTTGATCTGTTTCGCTGGGCCTTACTCTTTGAGTCTGACCTTGGCTTTGTTCAAAGGAAGCTGCCCTGAAACTAATGACTATAGTCTTCAGACGGGCCTCTCTCTCCGCCCTTCCCGCTCACTCACTCATGTTCAATCTGCAAAGAAGCTGAGGTTATATCGCACATAATATACCTGCACTCTCCGAGAAACACTGTTGCCCTAAGAGAAAGTTAAAGTTTCACTGACAGTCTCAGTATGTAGCCACGGCTCAGGCACAGTCTGTAAAGAACCCACAGTATCCACACACCATCTCATTATCCTGGATTATATAACACCCGTCCTATTAGAACTCAATTACCATATTTCAGTCTTATAGCTCATTTGTGTCATATGCATCTGATCATTATACCACAAATGGAATAGTTTCAATTTCCCTGCTGATGAACTTCCCAAAAGGTAAATTACACCCGTCATCTGGGCATTACTTCAATCAGATTTATTACAGCTATTTTTGTCGTACAATGCTAGCCTCGCTTAATGCTCCACAGCTCCTATTATGTTTTATATGAAGCAAATCCGACCTTCTCATTTTGGGTGCATGCAACTTTAATTCCCCGATGATGAATCAGGCACTTACGGTACAGTCAGTTGTATTACGTATGGAAATCATTTGGAATGCCCGCTGGTATGCATGAGTGGTGGAGAAGTACACTAACTTGGATTTTTCTTAAAATGTTGAATTTTTCATGGTTCTTACAAGGAGTTTTTAATCAATTCAACGCTAGAGCTTCAAGCTTTTTTTCCCCAGATGCTTTTATGTGTTTGAGCTAAATACCATAATGTAGTAAACACAGTATCAGTCCTAACAATGCATCACTCTCAGTAGTGTGTGGCTCTTTGGTCTGTTGTGTTTCACTGTTTTACCCCTGAGCTATTCGCAACATATTACCTTATGAGGTTTCTCTGTGATCGCAGGCATTTTTCTCCAGTGAAAATGGCTCATTGAGTATTGAGCTTCACCTTGTAGTGCAACACAACACTGCATTATGTACGTCACACATCCATTTCGGCTTATAGCTACTCTGTTGTCTTTACACAGCACCTACAGGTCAATGCAATGTGGGATCACTATTTACTCACCCATGTGTAAACAATAAAACATTCAAACAATTGTAACATTTAGAAGAAATGATTTTTGTTTAGTGCTGCAATTGCTGATCAGAGAGTGTGAACACGGTGTAATTGATTAATTTCACACCTGAGACTCTTTTATGGGATGCTACCAGCTTACACACAAACACACGCCTGCTGTTCAGACAAGGCTCTGTGTCCTGACACCCACATCAATGTGATATATTTCCATCAGAGTGGGAATACAAAAAATCAATTTATTTGTAGCTGTTATTTATGGACAGTAGGTCCGTAGCAATAAATGCAGCTCTTTCAAGTGTAAGTGGTGTGTGTGTGTGTGTGTGTGTGTGTGTGTGTGTGTGTGTGTGTGTGTTGTGTGTGTGTGTGGTGTGTGTGTGTGTGGTGTGTGTGGTGTGTGTGTGTGCTGTGTGTGTGTGTGTGTGTGTGTGTGTGTGTGTGTGTGTGTGTGTGTGTGTGTGTGTGTGTGTGTGTGTGTGTGTGTGTGTGTGTGAGTAAGTGTGTTTTAATGCATGTAATAAGATGAATAAGTACCTTTGCCAAGGAATAATTCACACGATTTGGCTGATGCATACATGTGTTTTGTCACATTATCCATGAACTAACAAACATGCCTGACACTGTACGTGCTCAAACTAACATAAATACAAGGACACACACATACTGTAAACATCATATTAATTCAAGACTGAGGGCATGCAGAGTAAGGCAGCACCGTTGAACTGTTACAGTATCTGAAATCACTGTAACTAGGCCAACATGGCACTCGCGTGACAAATTTATAACACCCCCAGCAACCCCCTCCTCCCACGGGAGAAATAGGTACAGCGACCATTCATAAATGCGTATGCCAACCTGCAGCGGTATATGCTGCGCTGTAGCAGCTACACCAGTACATGCGGTAAAATGCTAACTTCATATTACAGCATTTGTGTTGTTACGCTGAAGGCAATTTAAACACTGAAGAAAGATTAGATTCAACCATGGCTTTATTATGACATTGGGCCTAATGCAATCTTACTTTTTTTTAGGTTTGCGTGAGATGTTATCACTTGAATTCAGGAAACTCGCTTAACTGTACCATCATGTTTTCAACCTTATGAATTACATGAGGCAGAGGCAGTACGCTTAAGTTAAGTTTCCCAACTAAAATGTTCTTAGGTTCTGCAGGATTTCTAGGCAAGTTCAACTCACAAATAAAAAATGCAAATTGTAGAACCTTAAAGTAATGTTGTAAAATTACAACCAGGGTTACAGGGTTAAGGGGGATGCTATCAGAAAAATCAGCAGACAATTGCAAAATAATGTGTTTCTAAAGCAAAGCAGTTCATCAATATTAGCGTACGAGAGAACATGTGACATGTTATTGATTATGAGAAGAGACAGGATGTTATAGCCTACACAAAGTTACACTTATAGTGCATCAGATGATGATACTGGACAGCGACCAGCATAAAGACTCGGAGGCAGCTGTCAGAGAATATTTCCAACAAGTTTATTTTCAAAGATATGCCAGTAAAATGTATGAAATCCAAAGAAAACCTTGGCGAGTCATGATGATCAGGATGTAGTGAACAGTATCAGGGTTTTGCATTAAGTTTTTCTTTCAGTATATATATATGTCATGTCTTTTATTTTGGTACATTTTTTGTGTAATTTTTTTATCTCCATGAGACCAGAGTGTCCTGTGTGAAACCAAAAGTCATTGTTTACTTATTTGAACTTATATACAGATGTAGCCACACATTTCGTATGTATGTTTAGTACTTATGTCAGCCCCAAACAATGACCTTTTTGATACATTTAACTAAGTATGTCTGTTGCCTAAACCTCATCAACTGTAAGCTTCCACCAGGAGTTTGATACTGTGACCTTACTTAGGGAGTAGATATATGTGATTGTAATGTAATTGAGAATTTGGTTTGGTACTTTTTATGAGCAAGGGTTGATTGAGTGCTAGATCTTATCATCTAAATTACATATTCAGTTGTAGAAAGGCATGCGTAGAGTAATGCTCTTTCTCTGTCATTTGCTGCAAAATGGACTGCCTTAATAAAGTAGTAGAACTACATTCAAGAACAACGTTAAGAGAAACTAGACAGATACAGGACCTAGAGTATTTGTTAACAATCATTAAATCAACATCACACTGGGAGGTGTATTGCCCAGGACCCAAGAAAGCGTATCGTGTTATCATGAAGTTGTTCTGCACTGCAGTAGTTTAGTTACACATGAAGCAAGAGGATTCAAGATGAGTCATTATGGACTGACAGCTTGCTCATTTATTGAACAGATTTAGGTGGTCAACTAAATAATTGTTTAAGTGTGCATTTTAACTTTTGAGTATACTTCAAAGTTGTCTCTTCCAGTGTAAAAATAAATATGTTTTCAGAACTTCCTAAGAGTTGGAAGTGGTAAACATCTCTACAAAGGGGATAATTAATCACGTTTCTCCATTAGATTGACAGTTTGTGACAGCAGCTAGCAGGCTATTACACAAGAGAGGAATAGAACAAGGGACAAATAATTGCAAAAGTGCTTTTATATGCTAAAATAGAGATGAAAAACACAAACAAAACAGCGATGAAGCCTCTGAGGAATTGAAACGTGTTATGCTTAATTTATATTTGACAGGAATACTGAAGGTTCAGAGGGGTCTCCGGCAAGAGCTGAGGTTGCAAAATATGTTTACGTATACACAACAAGAAAGACTGCAGTGTTTGATTGGCAGATAAGAAAAGAGGATTTTCATTTATATCAAATCTAAATTACATCTTTTATCTTGATATATTCCACACACAGGATTTTATCCGTATAAATAAAGGTTAGTGGTTGTATAATACTGTAATGACTGATACTCTCTTGTAGGTGTACTTAAATGTCTGCTCTGTTGATCTGAATTTCATCACTTAAAGGTGGGGTAGGTAAGTTTGAGAAACCGGCTCGAGATACACTTTTTGTTATATTCCATGGAATGCTCTTAACATCCCGATAGCAATGAATATCTTAAGTGCTTTGACAAAAAATCCATAAAAAAATGTCATCTGTGGAAGCCGTAGTACTGTAAAAAGCACGACCAATTATTTTAGCCAGCCCGGCTAAAATAACTGGATGGCCTACCTGCCTGTCAGCCTGTCATCTGTGCACAAACTTATATCGTGCCCTCATTAGTCATGTGCGCGTTCGTGTGTGTTGGAGGAGGGGCTCTGTAAGGAAGTGGCAGATTTGTTCCGGCTCCCACCTTTAAACCATGTAAAATACACTAAACAGAATAGACTAAAAAGGAAATAATGTCGACCTACAATTTGTGTGCTGTATGTTTACTTCAATGCAAACTGTATGTGCGAGTCAGAGGAAGATAAATTCCTCCCATCTGGCTTTCGTTCCTGAGTAACTTCTGCTACCTCTCAGTCTCATGTCCCGGTGGAGTTCTCTTACAGTACAGAAAGACACAGCACTACAGTGTAAGCCGCTGTAGATAAGAGCATCTGTCACATGCTGTAAATGTAAATGCTAATATTGCATGGTATGTGAGGTCATGAAGATCACTTTGGCTGTACGCAGAATCAGAGAGGATATTAAAGAGAGAGCTAAAGAAATGTTTGAATACAAAAAGGCCAGGAAAAACAAAAGCTAAAATGATTGAATGATTAACAATAATTGTAGAACTCTAATTGTAAAAATTAAATGCAAGTCATACGATAAGAATCAGTGGATTTAACTTTCCTTTTTAAAAACATTCTTTATCCTCAAATGTTGCCTGGAATTTGAATGATATGATGCAGTTTAATAGAAAACGTGAAGATGGTTGAGCTAAAATGAGAGCTTTTCATCTCCCATTGGGGTGTTTCTGCTTGCTCTGTATATTAAGTCTCACAGTCTTGGCTCACCCTCAGCAGAGTCTTACATGAGTGGAGATTCAATTAAGGGCTACCATCTCTCCGCCTGAACTGTCTCTGTACTGCACAATGAGCAGGCATGGATGGAGCCGTAGGGGCGTCTGACGCCAGCAACAGATACAGAGGGTGGTGATCTTTTTTCACCTACTCAGCCAGTTTTCTGACTGCTGCTGATATACACAACATACCTCAGGTTGGATAATGACTTGGACTGTGCTTTTATCAGAACAAATCTTCTGCAGTAAAAAGATTTCATTTACTATTTTATTTTAGCCATTCTTTAATTAAACACATTGTTTTTACATTTTTGACAATCTACAGTAAGACTTGTTTTAATCAATTCTCTCCTCATTGTTCAAAATGCAAATCAGCGGAGCAACTGTTTCTACTTTTAACCAGATAAATATTTACATTTTAATTGCATTTGAACATTTGAATGGTTTTCAGTTTTCTACCTTTCTTTCAAAAAACCCAAAATATAATTTAGGGTTTGTTTACATGGCTTAGTCATACAGTAGACCTTATTTCTTAAAGAGGAGATATTATGCATTTTCATGTTCATATTTGTATTTTGTGCCTCCACTGTGACATGTTTACATGGTTTAATGTTCAAAAAGTGCTCATACTTTCTGTGCTGCAACACCCCATTTACCATTCACATTCACAAAAATCTATATAACACACTACAGGAAATGGAAAACCCCAAAAAGCATAATAGGACCCCTTTAAGAATGGGAAATGATACAAAATGCGTATACTCTATTCCGTGTGATCAAACAACCTAAAAACAACTTAACAAAAAAGAGTGTGAGCCAGGAGACAAGCAGAGGCAGACTGATGGTAACAAGCTTTTATAGTATATTGTGTAATCAGCACAGGTGAGCTGATCCTCATGATAAGCACCAAATCAGGCTGCTGCACAGAGAGGCTCTCCACATCGAGGGGGTGCGTGCCAATTACCTTAATTGCATCCAGATTTTGCACCAATGCTGATAGCACATAAGCGATTTATTTTTGCCAGAATGTATTTTACTGTTAATCTTTTTGTCAATTCATGACTAAATACGGTTTATGATGTGAATTATGTATTACTTTAAGAAATTATTTATTTGCTAAGTTTTTTGTAGTTTAACTTATTACATTGGTATTCCTATTAGTCTGTTGCCTTCACTATAAAACTGTAGCAATGTTGTGATGTAGTTTCAGATCAGCACATAGACTTGATTTGCCATGAATGGAATCTGTCTGCTTAACAGCCATGAACATGCAAGAGGCAACATCTGACTCCACTGGGTGTGTTTTAATTAAAATTGCACATAATGTAAAATACATGTGCCCTGCATGGAGATTTTGAAGTGGTGTGCAACATTGCACAGTAAGAAATCTCTGTAGCTATAGCATGCTGTGTTCTTTGGTGTAAACTGTACCATAAAACACATGCTGCACATAATCCAGTTTATGCATATTTAAAATATCTGCTCCTTTAAATAATATATGGCCCTAGGCTTCAGTGAAAAAGCATTTTTCTGTAGATTTAGAGACGTATCTGAAAAAATTAAGGTGTGAATAGTTCATGAATCAAGTTGATATATGCCAAAATATAACAGGGATGTATTTATGTGCAGGGATTTGGCGGTTCGTAAGAAGCATTTTCATAAGTTGAACTATTTTTCTTCTAACAATAAAGACTATAAGGAAAGTGTGTTATATACTCTATATCGTTGACACGCTTGTCATTAATCTATATTTAGGTGAAAACCTTATGTTGATAAGTCTCAAATGTAGGCCCTAAATGATTGTCCCACTAAGACAGTTTAACACATTTTCAATTCAAAAGATAATAACTTTATTATCTTTAGTTTTCTAATCACACAAACTAAACAAACATAGCTTATGCCGCATATCACCAGGTAGCCAATCAATATAAATATATTGATTCTAATGTCTAGTTGGGTCAATAATACTGTAAATAAAGCATAAGCAGAATTGTAGTAGTGTAATCTAGAGAGTTGTCACCGATAATAACAATCAAAACTGAATAGATTGAGTGTTGCATCGTCTCTGATCTGAGATTCATTATCAGGAGAAAAATGTGGGTGCAGTCAGTGCTTCTTCTGCAAGATAAAGGGTATATTTGTTGTCTTGTTATCAACATGTAGAAGTCTTTCAACTTCCATGCTCAAATATTCCTCCTCCCGTCGGCATGTGTTGTATTTTAGACGATGCTGACAGTTGTGAACTGAGTCTCTGCAGCAAGCGATGTCACAGACAAATGCAGTACAAACATTCACATGTCAAGTCAGACAGTATGACAAAAGAAACACTCACACACAAACGCACACGCACGCACACACACACACACACACACACACACACACACACACACACACACACACACACACACACACACACACACACACACAGACACAGACACACACACACACACACACACACACACACACTCACACAAACACACAGAAAAACACACACACCACCTCTGTCTCTTTCACTCTTTCTCGTCACTTTCAATTCTTGTTCATCTGGCACTGCTTCTCCGTTCTCATCTGGCGAGAATAAGAAATCACTCTTTCTTTGTGGTGGATTTGAATGTTTAATAGCTGCGGAGTTAAGTTTCATCTCAAATGTCATCACGCAACTGCAAATTAGCAGCACATTTCACTGAGTAACAACTCCAGATGTGAACATGCATTATTTCCTCCACTTGCGTACCAGCGTGTGGCTGGTATTGTTTTCACCTTGTTACTCTGTGACTGTGTGTCATTATAACAACGGTGGTCTTTGAAACACCTAGCAGAAACTACCACAGAAGCCATTTTGAGTACCTTGCCAGGTGTCTATGTTTCTGTTGTTGGATAGATGTGGTTAACACAATAGCTTAGAGTAAGGAGACTTTACGCCCCTGGCCTGATATGGTGCCGTGGGAAGTGTGATTCCATTACAAGATGGTCTTTTAGCTGTGATTGTAGATAATAGACAAGAAAATCAATCACATTGAGGGTAACTACTCTATTGATAAAGGAAACATGAAGGTGAGACATGTATTATTCATAATATCAAAGACGTGTAATAAACGTTCCCTTGTGCTGCACAATTTTTCCCTTGAGCTGACAGGTTGACCAGGGTGTCAAGCAAGGATCACTTGTTCCACTTGTTCTTTTGAATCATAAGATTTATTGTTAAACGCTGCTGGGCTGCGTAGACAGTGAAAATCAATGAGAGCACAGCTGTAAATCTGACCAGCAGGAACCAGACCTGAAACTACAGGTCTCGCCACTTCTGTGCGGGTGAACAAGCCTCCTTAAAACCCCTTTAAATCTTCCTTCAGATTTATGTCAAAACTAGCTGTGACGTATGGTACAGACCAAATCTATTGTTTTGTCTTAGTAGCTGCTTTTGGCTATGATATTTTTCAATACTCTAATCCCATTTATGTATATCCCTGATCATAGGTGTTCTGAGCTGTGCAGTATAGGTTATAGATAACCTCACCTGTCAAAAAACTGTCCTCATTTTCATCTTATCTTTGGGACATTTTAGGCTTTGAGGAACTGTACAGCTGTAAAAAAACAAACAAAGACAAAGCAAAAATCGTATTAAGTTTTACTATAAATAATATAGTTTGTCTGAAATGGCTCCCTATTTACAGGATGTCAATACTTTCTGTCTGTTATTTGATATCAGTGTCTGACTTCTGAGTGAGGATGACTAATTTAAAACCCTAAACATTTTGATGAAAAATAACATTGTTTTATCTTTGTATGATTGTATTGGGGGTTAAAAAGCTGCATTTAATGCTTAATATAATGTAAGCTGACTATTAGGGATTATGTTGGGCAGTAAAAAGACAAGTGTCAACCCAACAGCCATGCATGCATTTTTCAAAAAGCAGTGCTTACCTAACTCCCAAGTCCACACACTAATTAAACATTAAATATATTTTGTTCAGTGATTTCCAAAAACACCACTGTGCCACAGTGCTTTGGAGATAACACGAGAAGTTCTCTGAAGTTGATATGAATACTCCCTTCAATTAAACCTGACCCATGTGACAGGTAAACGTTTATAAAGTGGAATAAAGCCAAAAACCATCTGATTGTGGATTACCATTTAGAAGCCCCAAGTCATAACGGAGTCATAACTGACCTGGACTTAAGGGATGAACAGAAACAGCTCAAGGTGTATGACATTGATACTACCTGTCCTACAGGGAGAACTCTCTCTGAACAGTGCTATTACTGTCTTGAAAAATGCATATTCAAGTTTGTTAAATAAAAGCTGTGAGATTTGGTTACATCAAACCTTGCAGTTGCTACATCGCTCTTTCTGCTTGTGTATTACGGTAATATGTAATCTGTAAAATCTGAATGTACTGTGATCTCAATACAAAAGTCAGATATAAATTAAAAAAGAAGATGACATCATATGGGAGACAGAGCCTACAATAACACCTGTCCAGCAGTAACGTAGTCAATAGAGCAGAGATGGTTGTGACAGATGGCTAAATAGTTTTCATTGATTGTGCGTGTGATGTCCAGCACAAAGTCTATGTTTGTTTGTTTGTAGCCTTTATTTAACCAGGTTAAAAAATCCCATTGAGATCAACGATCTCTTTTTCAAGGGAGACCTGCGGTACATCTAGTTACACATATAAAAACAAACAGAAAACAAAAGGACATCACAACATAATTACAGGGGTATACATTAGCAACCTATTTACATTTACTAATTTTCTTTGCACAGCAGGGGTCCTCAGTTTTCAGCTATTCAGTTTGTTCTCTCGAGTAAACCTTCAAGTTTGTTATCCACAAGGACACAAGTATCGACCTTTTCATTTGACCGCGTTTTATCCCTGAGGGCAGAACACCAGCTTGTTCTCTCTGATTTCGCTTCTTACCAGCCAATGCTTGAGTGCTTTTGTGGTTAGGTATATGTTTCGTCCTTCCCATTACCCAAATACATTTATTTGGTTTTTGCTTGTTTGTTCAAAAGCCATTTCACTGAGCTCTTACTGGTGGCAGCATCCAATCCCACAGGAGGCAATTACAGTCCATTCTATTTCACAATTACTGTGATCACCAGTGTAGGATGGCACAGCTCGAGGAACAGCTGGGAAGGATAAATCAAAGCTGTGAGAGCAGAGCAGGTGGAATTATACAGCAAATGGAGCTTCACTGTATCGTCTACCATAGATTGGGGTTTTCCTGTGTGTAATATTGCACAGGTGTAGTCATCACTCAGAACCAAGGAGGTGTGAAATATGCAAGTCAGGAGATTTTCTCTTGTTGGTTAATGGGGGGAGTTTTTTTTTTCTCAATGACGACACACAAGCTCTGCTCCGAAGCTCTCGGAAAGCAGTCTTGATGCTCATTTTACCCTTTTCTTTTACAGAGTCTATACAAGGTTACAACAAATGTTTACAAAAAATGCTTATATAATTACATGACATTCACACATTTTCACTCAGTCACTTTATTCTTCTTGGGTGGATCAGAAAAGCTATTGTTTTTAGCAGTGAACAAACAGGTTCATTACATCCAGCCGACAACCCTCATTTGCATGTCGCTCATGAAAACCAAGGAAGATTGTCATTAGAGGTGTGGTCTGGTCAACAGAGACTCATATACATGTGTCTGAGCGTGATGAAAGTGCATATAACATCATCTGGATTTTATCAGGAAATGTAATCCTTAAAATGGCAAAGGTAAATGGGGCCTATATATAATAAGGTATCTCTATTACCAATCATTCTAACATAACCAGACTACCATACTAATTAAGATAAAGTGATCAAAATAAGCTAGAATGGTCTGTTTTAAATGAGAGGACATCAAAAGACAACATTTGGGACATCTAAAATGTTTGTTCTTATCTCAATTCTGTCTCTCCTCTTTTTTTACCTGTTGCGTTTTAAAGGGCCCATGTCATGGCCATTTCCACTGATCATAATTCCATTGTTGAGGTATACTAGAATAGATTTATATTGTGCAATTTTCCAAACTCACATTGGTTTCTCATACAGCATCTCTGTAAACTACGTGTATTCACTGAATTTCACTCTCTGCCTTTAACGGCTCGTTGTAGCTCCAATAGCTCCAGCCCCCACCCTCCCTGTGAGCACAGTGTGCTCTGATTGGTCGGGACGTTGTGAATCGCGCTGAGCTCCGTGGAGGTGTTGTTTCCTTGTTAGCGATACACAGCCAAACACAGCCAAACTCATCCTGAGCACACACAAACTCACAGTCAAAGTAAAAACAATAAGTGTGGCTTGATATTGAGTAAGAAAAAGGTTGATAAACGCTGTGAGAATGGGTCTGCAGAGAGAATTTCGCCGCGATCCCAACTGTCTGTTATCAGCCTGCAGCCAGGGAGGAGAAATCAGCTGAGCTGCCTGCTCCGTGCACACAGATGTGTGTGTGAGGAAGTCCGTGGATTGGTCCATTTCGTTCCGGGTACGGCTTGACATCATGCCGTACCCGGAACTAAATGGAAGAATCAAATGGACAATGACGTATCTCCAACGAGGCGTTTTGGGGAGGTATTTTCTGTGTTAGAGTTTTACTCGCTACAGGGTGTACTTTGAGGGTTTGTGACTCTGCACACCGTTTACATGCATAAAAACCTTCATAACACACAAGGGGACGGGCAATAACCGGAAAAGCATGACATGGGACCTTTAATAAAACTAAACAAGTTAACATTATTTGTTTGAACACATTCTCCTGAGGTTTACATTTGCTGCATCTTGTATCATACGTAATGCTGAAGAGTAACACTCTTGAAGCCAAAGTGATATCTTCGAGGGTTTGCACACTAGAGAAGAAATGTATTGTAGAATAACCAAGACACACATTTTCACACAGTTTGAGTGTGAATCAGTTCACTTAGTTTTAATCTAAAGGTTAAAGGAAAGACTACTTCATAAGACGTGAAATAAAACCACTTTCCCTTTGCCAGGGGAATACTTGTGGAGTATTTCAGCTGTGTGTTCAGGAAGCTCTGTCCCAACACACTTAGCGTTCTGTGGGGATGTACTTGTTAAAGCCATTCTGCCATTGGTTTAATGTTATGCTGGAGAAGTGAGTGTGTATGGTTTCCAGGAAATGTTGGTCAGTGTAGTTGAACTTTATTACTCAAAGCATCCTTATATCTTAACAAGGAATGGTTTCCTGGCAGTAATGCTTGGGGCATGACCTTCATTCCCCGCATTAAGTGCTCAGATGCTTTAGGATGCTCCTTCTCTGGGTCTCTATTTCCCTCGTTTCCATTAATGCTTAACCGCTTGCTGTGCTAACCTCCATGCATGATCCACATGGGAGTTGTGGGCTTGGATGAAATAGATGGATGGAGGAGCAGGTCCCTTGAAGAATTATGATATACTAGTGACAAGTAATCGAAACGGCTTTCTAAATCTACTGCATATATATATATAGGCACACCATCTCCAAAAATAGTCAGCAATCAAATATTTAAAAATCAGGCTTACTGACGGGATATGTTTGCGCACACTCCCAGTATCCACTTCATTTTATCCGGTACACTTACCCATTTATGCAAACAGCTCACGCCTGTAGACAATGAGTTACTTATAAATAAAACAAAAATATGAAGAATGCAGACAGGGCTGAGAGCTTCGGTGATGGTCCGACTGAACGTTGGATTAGGCTGGATGTGGCTTTGAATGAAGGATAAGGTTTTTGACAGTGTGGTTGGATTTTTAAAAAATAAGATAAATCAGCAGCTATTTGATGATAGAGGTGAAACTTTCTATATACATATTATTGTTCTGGTCTGATATTTAATGCTATTAATACATGGTAAAGTTTCAAAGACAATTACTTTATTTTTCCATTATTGTTTGGTTTGAAGGTGACTGTATCAGCAGCACTACAGCTAAGTATGGTGATTATTATGTATTTTAAAATGGTACAACTCGAACATATATCTATAAAACATTTCAATTATATTTAGATTTCTGTTCATTTACGTGTAGTTTTGTTATAGCTTCTTATCAATAGTTGTCCAAACCGTCTCGATAATGCATGTATGTTGAAAGAAAACTCTGATGTATGTGTGTGAAATTATTTATTGTTTTATATGTTTTAGTTTTTCTTCTTTGTTTGTTGTCATTGTGTATGTCTTGAAATGTTTTATTAGTAGCTGTTGGGATGTACTGTAACTTGTAGGGGAGGTGGGATGGTTAACCACACCTGCTCTCATAGGCCAGTAGCATAAAAATAGATGTGATGTCTATTTTAATTATGAAGATCCAACAGAAATCCTAATATTGTCCTTTTCAATACGTTCATGGTTTTCAATCACTATGCCAGAGGAACATATTACTCTTTTGATATGAATCTTTTCATAACAGAAGACGAAATGTTGTATGAAAGGTCTTGATGACATGTTGTAGCAGAAGGAATCCACAGTGACTGAGTGGTGTGTGTGTGTGTGTGTGTGTGTGTGTGTGTGTGTGCGTGCGTGCGTGCGTGCGTGCGTGCGTGCGTGCGTGCGTGCGTGGGTGCGTGCGTGCGTGCGTGCGTGCGTGCGTGCGTGCGTGCGTGCGTGTGTGTGTGTGTGAGGGGGGGACCCAGGTTGCTGGACTTCATGCATGCCTGTCTGCCTCTATCATGCTCATGTGAACAGCAGGCGCTCCACGGGTTGTGTCATGTCTTTATTCTCCACCAGGGGCCAATGAACGTAGAGCAGCAGAATGCTTTCTAAACAGTGTTTTCCCCTCACAAAGACTGTCTTTGTGCATTAGCCTGTGTGTACATGAGAGAGAGAGAGAGAGAGAGAGAGAGAGAGAGAGAGAGAGAGAGAGGGAGGGAGAGTGTGAGAAGGACTGAAGGTGAGCAAATGAGCAAGCAAGAGAGAGTTCCTGTGTATGCGAGCGCTCGACATTCCTCCGAGGTATTTTTAGCATTGTTTTTCAACATCTTCAGCAGAGTCTGTTTTCTAGTCGAGCGTGGTACGGGTCTCTCATGCATTTCACAATCATATCCCCTGCTTTCAAGACACACACACACACACACACACACACAATCACAAATAATACTTTCTCACAAACACATGAAAGCATTTCGTTGCTTTCTGCTTTAGTGGCCAACATTAACAGAGAACTGATTGTCCAAGCAATAAATCATTTTCACTTCCATATCTAAAATATTTATTCCATGTTAATCAAGCACTGCTCCCTAAATACAAACACACACTCAGCGGTGTGTGAGATTAGAGTAGGACCCTGCACGCCTTGTAGCCATTTGCTAATGATGTCGTGATGCTGCTACCTCTCATTTCTTTTAATATAGCACTCACACTTGCTAATGCGTGACCAATAGGCAAACAATCTGGCGTGCAATGATTGGTGGAAAAGCCGAGATTTGCTTCCCTGCACTAGGACTGTTAAGTGGTTTGTTTTTATCGGGTTTAAATGACTTCTCATCTTTTAGCAATTCAACACTGTGAAAACATCATCACTATGCAAGCGGGTATGTGAGGCTACAACATGCTACACTGAACAATAACCTAAAAATAAATACACATATTCTTTGGCCTCAAATAAGTCCGTTTTAAAGGAGACACTTTGTCCATTTTCAGGTTCGTATTTTGGGGTGCTCCGATTGGCTTAAAGAAAGCATCCTTTGCAAGGGTAGTTCTTGAGGGTCGGAAAAGAGATAGGGAGCAATATATTCTAATAAGATGTACCTGACATACAGTAGGAAGCGGAGCCAAATATGAATGGCTTGTTGTTTTCTGACAGGCATCCTATAAAACACTGACTGGGTTGTCTTTTTCTTTTGGGTTCTTTGGCAGTCCAAATACCAAAATGTCTGCACACAAGCACTAAAAAAAAAAAAAAGATTATAATGTCCCCTACAAATATCATTACAAATTATTGGAAGTAGGATCAGTAATACGTAAAAAGTGCAATTTTAACTGTAACATGTAACTAAGGTTGCAGTGTACATTAGGTCATAGCCACATCCTTAGTAGCCAATGATGGATAAAGCAACACCTGAAATAAACACCAGATTTGAAATGTCTCCACATAGCATCTTTTCAAATGCAGCTTGACTAAAAGTGCCGAAATTGAAATGTATTCGAACTTTTCTACTTTTCCTCATCCCTTCTTAGATCCCAGTGATGACGGGGGCCTTCATGGACTCCTCGCCCAATGACGACTACAGTGGCGAGCATTCACTCTTCAACTCCTCGGCCAGCGTGCACGCCGCAGCCTCCGCCGCCTCGGTACACGGCCAGCAGGACGAGTCGCAGTCCATGTCCAGCGATGCCATCTGGTTGTGGATCGCCATCATCGCCACCATCGGAAACATTGTGGTGGTTGGCGTTGTCTATGCCTTCACTTTCTGATGAACATATGCTAAGAAAGACAAACACGCACACAAACACATCCTGCTTTCTCCAGATCTCTGGACCACCTGAGCGGAGCCTCTCTTCATGTCTCTCTCTCTCTTTCTCTTTTTCTCTCTGCCCCTGCACTTGGTTTTTGGATCAGTTTAAGCCCCTGAGGGTGTGGAAATTGTGATACTAGACAATGACATATACACTACTATATTTCTTTTTCAGAGAGAAAGATGGGACTTGGCTGCAATCGTCACAACCAAGCAATTTTGGATGCTACAACTTGAGAAGAAGCTTTTGTGTTCAACAGCTCTTCAGTTAAAAACAAGAAACATCAACCTGTGAACAAAAAATCAAAGCAATGTGGGTTTTTTCTTTGCCTAAGTTTGTTCCCATGTTTCTCCTCAGACAGCACCCTCATTTAAAATGCAGAGATGAGAATGGAGATATGGGGCTTAAGATTCAGGTTGATCCAGGCCATCTTAAACATCCTCCAGATAGTTGCTTTGCAATTCAGGCCAGTGCTGTTAAATGATGCGGCTGAGCAGAGATACTGAATGTTGAAACATTTAAAAGTGCTGGGATTATTTTCATTCAGACAGCCCCGAGGCCCAGGACATCAGAGCTCATTTAAGGACTAATTTGTTGATGGTGTGGACAATAATCATCAGTGTATATAGTATCTAAACACTTTTACTGACAGGAAACAAAGAAAAAAACACATTTAAAATCCCATCATCATCTCTAAATGGCTAACTCTATATATACAATGAATCATTACTTTATGATAATGGTCGTATTGTCAAATACTTACAGGATTAATCACTAGGGAATATTAGGAAATCTAATTGTATTGTCATGGTCTGTTCAGTCATGTTTAGATATTATCTACAGATGATAATGAAATACAATTTAAAGCACAAATTGAATCGCAAGATGACGTAGCCTACTAAACTTATTGCACCTTATTATTTTGTGTAGTTGTTTTTACAGTAAAGTACAGCTTATAAAGGTATTTCTTATCAATCAGAAGTAATACTGTCAACAGGGCAGATGTGAAGAATTGGTAAATGTATTTATTCAGAATCAATTTAACACTGAACAGATCTGTAGTGAACTCTGTGATTTATGTATGCTAACGTGAGTAGGGAAAGGACGTCTCAATTGGAAATCAAATGTTGTCACGTATTAAGCTACACCTATAAATTCGTCCAGTGAATCAAATGTCTCCATGGCAACTAATACACCAACAACTTTACTCTGAGACTATCAAGTATTAACCTGCAGGCACAGATGCAATTTATTCTGCTTATTCTGAGAATGTGTGCTTAGTTTTCACTGTTTTATTTCAATTTTTGAAGAAAGTAAGCTACATTAGGAGAACTGATCAAAAAAATCAAATGTGAATTTAAAGTCAGTTAGTAGTTTTCTTTTTGACAAAGAGAGAGAAATAGAAAGAGAGCACTCTCTGTTTTCAGTAAACTTATATTACTTCTGGGATTTATGGAATAACATCAATATGCTTTAGATGAAACAATACGAACTTGTCCTGTGAACACCATACTGTACATGTTCAAATGTTCATACACTGCGATTACAATGCTAGCTTACTGTATCAACTGTACCAATGTAAGGAGACATTCAGACACACTCTGTTATTATGAGTATACTTCTACAATGTTCAGAGAAGGACTTTTCAAGCCTGTTATTTTTAATAAATGGTTGATGTAGAAATGTATTTAGACATGTTGTAAACCACGTACACAATGCTCCTTTTGTAAAGATATATGCTATTATTAAAGTTTCTCTAATAATGCACTTTATTTTTACTCTGTCGACAGAAGATGCATTCCCCTTGACCTTAAGTGTCAAGTGAAGAATGATTCACTGGAAACATTGTTGGATAAATACAAACCTGTGGCTTTGTGCACATGCTTGATCGTGCAAGAAGGTGTTTTAGGTCCATCTTTTCTCCGCTTGAATCTGCTGGCATTGTTCCCGGTGAAGCTAACACGCTGACAGACATCAGCAGTCGATGCTGAGCCATCAGGTGATATTGATGCTTAGCGAAGATGGTGCCATCTGTCATTTTGACGCAGGCACATATTTTTTGGAAACCCCTCCATCTCTCTTCGTACTCTTATTTCTGAACCAACAGACTGTGTGGGAAGTAAAGACACTTACAAAAAAATCATACAATATTAAAAGAAAGGTTATGTGCAAAAATAAATGCTACAGGGGTTTTCTAAATGCAGTTAATATCCTACAGTTTGAAATCCTTATAGCTAAAATGACTTTACTTGATGAAGTGAGCTAACCATCTTACTGCAACAACAAAACTAGAAAAATAATCTACTGCCATGTCCGTGGCTTTATGAGTCTTTACTTGCATGCTAACATTTGGTAAGTAGTAAACACAAAGTACAGCTAAGGTTGATGATGGGATTGCCATTCTTTCAGGTATGTGGACATTTATTCATTATTATTCATTTGTGATCAAATTTGACTTAATGGATAAAGGCTATGGGAACAACAGAGTTGTGGGCAACACAGTTTCTAAGAATTCAGGAGGTACATGTTGAGATGTTTCACAGAATAAGTGGTGCCAAAGATAAGGTCACATGGGCATGGTTATTTTATGGCAATCCAACAACATTTTAGAAACTAAACACGTCAACCTGCAGAAGGAGGGGAACAGTAGCGATCAGGATTCATCCTCTCGGAAACATGAATGGTTTATACTGTATGGCAATCAACCGAGCAATTATTGAGATACTTCATTGCTGACCAAAGTGAGAGACATGCTGCTCGCGTAATAAAAAAAACGAAAAATGTAAAAAGAAGGTAAGATGTTTTTATCTACTTGCCAAACAGAAGTGCTTTTTTTTTACTTTACATGGGTGTATCCTATACAATTGTCCTGTAAGTTTGTGATGCTTTGCCATTCAAAATGACTGGAGGAATGATAAAGTAATCTAACATTTGTATCATGACTAACTTTGATCCACAGCATCAGAGGTGCTTTTATTACAGCAACAATCATATCCAGAACGGCTCACTCTAATAAGTCAGTGATTGCAAATGTCACCCCAGAGAGAAGTAATGTCAACAACATTTAGAAAGCTCATTCATAATTCCCTTAAACTGTACTGCTTAACCTTTTACACCACCTTACAGACTGAATCAGCCCTTTCAACACTGAAAAAAAGGCAGCTTAGTTTTATAAGTGGATCAGCCCCAAATTTCCATCTTCCATTTTGATCCTCCCCGCAGACGAGATATAGCTGCAGGAAGCAACTCGACACGATCATCAAACAACGTTTACAAAGTTTTTGCTTTACTTGTTTCTTTCCTCATAATCCGATCATGGGACTCAATTGGGAGAAGAATATAAAAGTCACCAGGGCCTTGCCACAGTCCCCAACTCCTTTAGTAATGGGAGTCTCAATAAATCCTAAAGAAAGATGAAATAGATAACGATTGACCTTGCCTTGGCTAATCTATGCTAATGCATGGTAATTATTAGACTTCATTTATAAGGTCTGCGCGAGATGAAGCCAGCTTTGCCTGTGAATAATAGATAGTGTCATTAATTTAAAGCCAGGAAGAGATTAATTGATCCGAAAAGTATGAAGCGATGAGGGGTAGGGAACAGGAGAATGTTAGGAAAGGTTGTCTCTCCTCCTCTGTTGCCCTCGAGTCTCGCGAATGTAACACTTCAGCCCAAGTCCTGTCCAGCCGAGAGTGACAGCTTGGTGATGAGGTGCAGGGTATGCTAATATATGCCAAGCCGCTTAGACACATCTTGTCAAACTGTCACTACAAAGACACATGAGAATGTACAGTATGGTTCTATACTTATCCTGTTCAATGACAAAGGCTTCACATTAACATCTACAGTATATAATGTGTCACATAAATATGCCCATAATAGCACTTTGCTGTTTGTGACAAAGCGCTGCAACAGTAAATTGAGAGGGAGGAGAAGATGTGTGTTATAGCGTGCAAGCTCACAGTCTGTGGGTGTGTGAGGGAGTGAGTAAAACTGGAGTTTCTTAGTATCAGGTATCAGGACACAAACTTCTCCATTAATAAGACAGCATCATGCAGGAAAATATAAAAATACACAATATTATGTTTACTTTTTCTACTTTTTTTGCACAACCAACTTTTTGAGACAATTCATAACTCAACTATCTCTTGAACCTAATCACCATTAATTGAGAACACCAGACCTTAGATGCAGCTCTATGACTGAATGGTTAGTTACATTTGAATAGATTTATTGATTAGTAATCATAGAGAAAATTGTAAAACACAATTGAAATTATAAAAAAATATGTCTTCAGGACATATCAACCAATAAACATTCAAAAAATATACTTATATGTGCTTTAACTATATAGTGGTATATACCATGATTAAATGTCTGAACAGTGTTTATAAATGCTAAATTATGGGTTAGGTTAAAGTCAATTGTTGTTTTGAGAAGGTGTTACTCTGTAGTCTCAATTTATGACCAAGCAGGGGAAGTTTTTCCTCCTGAATTTGGGATTGCTACAAACTTTATTCGACGTTCTTAAATACTAGGCTATCGTTTCAGCATGGGCACCTGACAGAGTTACTTACAGTGCAGTTTCAAAAGTTTAAAAACTGGACCAAACTTTGGAAAGTTGGCGCAGTATCTTCAGGCCTTGATTTGAACGTTTTCTACCTTCTGCACCTCACCAGATGCATTAGTCACAGAGTATTTTTTTTATAATGATGTTCCCAGAACTCAGCGCATCATGATATGGGATTGGTTGAGCAACAGGGACCTGAGGTCAAAAGTGTAATGGCTGTCCAAGGTTAGTGAGCTCATTGCAGCAGACCACAACAGAGGGAGGATAATGGAGAATCATTAGTTTGCTTCAAGTTAATTAATTTAGTTTTCTGACTCATGGGATTGGGTAAACGGAATCACTAATGGGCTTTTGCTCACTGTGTTTCCTGTTTGAGATTACTTTCCAAGAATAGGAAAGAACAACAGCATCCCACCTCTCTACGACACAACCTCTGATCAAAAGAGGCACTGGTTTGGCACAAGGTATCAGAGCGTAACATGAATTATGCTGTGTTTGCATCATGTGTAATCGACTCCGACGTTACAATGATAGATGTTTTTGATGGTAACTGCTTGAGCGCACAAGCAGGATGGAGTTTCATTCCCTGATCCGATCCAATGAAGACTTGAGGTACTGACAGCTGTCATCACACTAAAAAAGATAGTTACAGAGACATTGCCAGCTGGCATTGTGTGCCTCGTGGTAACACGAGAGGGAGAGCGGATGGTGATAAAATTATTTTAGGTGGGCTGCTACCATGGCAACAGCAGGCTATAATGGATTTGGACAGCACCTTTGGCTTGTGGCAGCCATTCCTGGTCCTTAATTCAGCTTGTGTGTTTCTTGGGTTTTTCTTCTTTCAACCTTTTATTTGTCACACACAAAGACACCCTCTAATGTTGCTGGTCATTACAGATGCTTGTCAATACAGCTAATTCCTTTTGATGAGGGGCTCACCTTCAGCTCTGATATGCAGAACGATTGAACAAGATAATAAACCCTGTGAGAGTTGTTAACCGATGATGTGCATCCTCAATATGATTTAATTTGTTAATGACTCTCCAATACGGAGTCGTAATTGAAATAATTGCTTCCCCGCTGATTTATTAGGTCTACTTGCCATTTGTTTAGGCACAAGCAGCAGCCGAAATGTAGAAGTAATAATATCTATTCCACTTCTGCATTACATTTTCCATTCTAGCTCCAATTGCATGTGATCGTAGTGTGGCAAGTTTTGCTGGGAACATAGAGTCTTTATTGCAATCCCAAGGGCTCCACCAACCCCTGATGCTACAGCAGTCTCAGGGAAAATGCTTCATTACTGTTACTCCATGATGGGAGCTCAGCATCACCCGTCATCCAAGGCGCCCTATTCTCTTGATTTAGTATCGCTCAGCCTCTCTCTCTATCTCTCACTCACTCTCTCTCTCTCTCTCTCTCTCTCTCTCTCTCTCTCTCTCTCTCTCTCTCTCTCTCTCTCTCTCTCTCTCTCTCTCTCTCTCTTATGGGAGAAGGACAAAGTATCTCTCTCGTGCTGATAACAGCCTTAGAAACTATTTATGAAGAAGGTGCCATTTTACAAAATGGCTACAGCCCTGCCCACCTGTGGCCTTTGCAAAGTATCTAACATAACAAGCGTTACAATCCGCCTGTAAAGTCCAAATAGCTTGATCCAGGATGCCACGATGGAGCCAAGTCACTGAAACAGTTTCTGAGGTCAGGGGGTCCGCCTTATTCCCTGTTGCGTTTGGTCCAGCATATCTGGCAGGATACCCAGAAAATTCAGTGGGCAGGGATCTTCTCAAGGTTTGTTTACCTTGTCCAATCCCCATTCTTCAATAAAAATAATGTTCTTGAACCTTGGTTATCTGTGCCACATGTAATGTCAATCAAATCAGGCAGCTGTTTTTACTATGAAGATTTAAAAAATGTCCACCTTGTGGTGGTGGTAGAGGAAAAAGTCAGGGCTCACTTAAATCAGTACGATTCATTCTCTATAGGGATCATTAATGTCTGCACAAAGTTTCAAGCTATTCAATTATCTTGACTGGAAATACAACCTACTTTAAATACAATTCTTAGAAAGTACCGGAGGATTTCTGGAAATAAGATGCCAATACCTCAGCAAACCACGGCCACAGCTCCGTCACTACAATGAAAATGTAGGACATCAGCATGCAGATCATTCAGGCTGTCACCATGGAGACTGACATGTATCACTCCAGCTGCCTGATTGGCAGTCACAGTTGAGTCTGTCTTTTTCGGTTGCTGGCCAAAATTAAAGTGGAAACCACAGCGGGGGTAATGGGGGATCCATTGAAGAGAGAGTGAAACAAGTAAAGAGACAGATAGACGGATGCAATGGCTAAAAGGAAATGACAGGATGATTTAGAAGAGCAACAATGTTATAAAATGGGAAGGGAAAGGATCGGGATTAACAGTGGAAACCTCTTTCCAGTTCCCTGTTTTGTAAAGGATGCGGTGTTCTCTCAGAGCAGAGATTGATTGATGTCATCTCTAAATCACTAAGTACCAAGGCAACCCTTTTTTCTGCAATTTGTATTCCTACCTTGTTATTTATGTTTCATGACAACTGTAAGGTCATTTCAGTACGACTTACGGCAGTAACGTGTTGAGGGATCTTCTTAATTTAAGTAGTACACTAGTATAGTATATATATATATATATATATATGGACTAAGGACAGTCATTGACTATCCCAACATTAGCCTTAATGTCATGAGGTCTCCCAGTTTAAAGTAAAGGTCCTTCATTCAAGTGAAGTAAAGGTTCACAAGTATAATAATCACAATAAGGCGTCAAAGGTAACGATTATAAAGAATCGTTCATTTCAGCGTTTAAATATAATTGTTTCTCAGTGGTGGATAGGAAATGTACTTGAGTTCTCACTTTGTGTTACTTTATACTTTATACTTCTATTCTATGACAAATCAGAGGCCATTATTGCACTTTAATTACAAAGTCACATTTGAGTCAATGTACTTGAAGTAGTGCTTAATGTTATGGAGTATGATAGCATATTTTAGGCAGACCAGATAAGGGTAATTTCTGGTCAGAAATCAGAAAGGTCACATCCTCACAAACCAAATATTTCAGTATGAGAAAAATAACAGGTCTTATGACACGCACATGGACATAATGTGTGTGTTAAGTATGTAATAGTTATTTTCATACATGTTTTATTGGGCCTGTGTATAAAAAAGAGGAGGGCTGACTGTCTGCACACTTGGTCTGTTGTCTATTTTATATCCAAAGCTCACACTTTATAGTTCATCCAGTAGAGGGCTCTATATCAATCATTTGTTCAGACGGTGAATCAAGGATGATGAGGGTAAACATTATTTACAGTGCATTACAAACTGCTCACTGTACCAGCATGTTTTCAAATGTAACTTTTTAATTTCATACATTTTAAATATACTCACACTAGTGTCTGATGGCATAACAGTGTAATGATGCTTTAAATCAAACAAAGTATAGAAATAACACAGCATGTTGTTTTTATATTTAGACTACACTGTTTACATAAGGGTCCATGGAGCATATATGTGTAAGTACAATAGATCCTTTTTTTATTGCAGGGATATTGCACAGACATTGCTCTGTAAAGATAATATGGGTGATTTAACAGTGCAAGATGTTCATTGAGCTGTGTAGCACCGGCTAGAAGGAACAAGTTGAAGGAAATTGATTACGTGCATGGTGTGAGGGGCCTGTGGGGATTACTTCTCCTACCTATCTCAGACTATACATCCTTTTGTTTTTGACATAAAATATCATTCAAATATATTGTTATTCAATTGATGTGTTACAACAACACATCATGGATTTCTATCTAGAAGATCTAGAAGCAAATCAATTAAATGAAGGTTTGAAAAAGTTTGAAAACATATGCCTCTATGTTTTAAAGGAGGTTTTCTTTTTCAATAGAAGCTGTTTCAAGGAGGAGACGAAGCAATCTTAAGTATCACTGTACTGTCAAAAGTAATGCAGTTACACAAGCAGTCATCTGTTTTGTCCCTCTGAGGCAAACATTTGTAGTCTGTCAGTCGGCATCAGAGTAAAAAGACATATTTGACAAGAGCTGTCTGTGTGTCCGTCTGTCACGTTGCATTTAATGTAATTTATTAGACATAACTTTAATGGTGGAAAATCTCAGAAGCTGACATCTTGTATAACAAATAGTTTCTATTGTGTTTTTTTATGGACTTTATGCATAACAAATGCTTCCATAGGAAATGTTCAAAAGATATTATGTGGCAAAGTAATTTGCTTGGGTGGTTTTAAGGAAATATAAGAATCACTCGCAGATGTTGAGAAACTTGTGGTCACTTAGAGTGTAGCCCAATAAAATCATTTGGAGTCATAACCACAACCATCCACTCTAATAGCGCCTGGATGATCAAATATTCATTCCCAATCAAGTGGCTTTCTCGCACTTAAGTGTCCCTCACTCAGTTCCTCTGTAAACTACTTAATTATTCTCCAAGTTTTCAGCTCGGTCATTGCGAACAAACATGTTTATTTTACCATAAATGGCAGATTTTCAGGCTTAGCTCAAGTATTTTTCTATTTGTTCTGACGTTCAAATCACAGAATGAAAACAAGACTAAGTCAGACAACAGATGTTTGGATTCCGCCCACCAGTAGTTTACTTAATGTATTGCATAATGTCTGGTTTGTTAATGTAAAAGAGGGATGTGAAATTGAAACCTTTTTTTATTAACTTCCAATAGTCGATGTGTTGATTTTGCGTTGCCTTTATTTGAAAGAAAGATGGAAATAATACATGAGCCATTTGAAATTCAAGAGGAAAATACGAGGGTAGACACAGATCACTATCCAAATCCTGTCTAAGCCTGTTGTGGAAAAAAGAAATTACCGTAAGTCCCTGTCTGTATAACAGTAAGTAAATAAATACTGGGTGGGCTGTGTTTTTGACGCCAGGAAAAAGTGAGCAGTCAGACACACATTATTAGAAGCATCGGTTGAATTTCACTTTCTTTTTTAAAAATGACTTATTGTTCCATGGCTGGCTGCATTAGTGGTATCACACAGTGTTCGTCAAAGTTGTATTCGTGGTTTCGGACATGAGCCAAGCCGGCCCGGGGCCACTACCAACATCAGTCCCTGGGGTTGGACCGATATCTCTTTTGAGGTCTCATTCACTCCCCATTCAAAGGCCCTCATTGTAGCTGACAGCTGTGAAAACATTACATATAAACTACACAAGAATGTATGGCTATGAATGGCTTAAGTCAGTGAGGAGTACTGAAAGAGGGAACTGGGCCGAAATCAGCACCAAGTTATGGAGCTCACAGCCTGGAAAAAAACATTAAGCAGACAGGCAGAAGGAGACAGGAAATGAGCTGAGTATTTTTGAAGAGAATCATGAGCATGGCCGCCCCCTCGTCCAGACATTAGTTTTATACCTCATTACACACCACTGAGACATAACTAACGGCAGCAGACAGACGTTGTAGTCTGTTGTCATGATAACTCAAGGACCTTTCAGTTTTATATGATAAATTACTTTAGAGTCTACTATGAAACAGTTATATATTGTGAGAAATCATTGGGTGTGTCTCTATATGAAGGATTAGCCAAGGATGGAGGCTTAAATCACTAATATTAGGCTTAAGTTTTGAGGCTGTTACATCTTATAAATGATGTATGTGGCCCAACACCTGTAAGAAATCGCTTCACTTTCTACACATAATTAAGGTTTAATTTGCTGAGGTTTGAGAAAACCATTGTGTTTTGTGGTGCTCGTGTCATTATTAAATTACAGCCTTCTGGTAACTTTTTCTTCTCGCATTGTTTTGGTAACATCACTCAGAGCACAAGCCAAAGACCAGTGATTTCTGGGAAGCAAGCCTGCAGAACAGAACATTCTCTTAAAAACTTTATAGTTATAGAGGTTTATATCTTTTTCCCTGGAAGTTTGTGCAATTACCTTTGTGGCTCAAACAATTACCAGAAGTACCAAAAGGAACTGATTTGGATAAGTTTGTTTTTTAAAATAGTTTCAACCTTTCTGTTTCTAATTTACGTTTCCTCATCTGACTCTGTGAGGAAGCACACACTCCCTCACTATCATTTGGATACACTATTTGTTTGTAAAGAAAGGTAGGCAATTTTTTTTCAGAATTGTCTTTATTTCATTTAAAGTTAATAATATAAATGTACATAGGCAAATTAATATACTATGTATTGAAATAAATCTCACTTCTTAAAAACACATAATCACAAAATGAAACACCATTTCCTTTGTTCAGACCTGGAAGCCATCTTGTGCCAGTGCTCAAAGGGGGAACACGCCTCTGGAGTACTCGTCACATGTTCTGTATGAGTAGGAGGAGTCTTGGATGTGATTGGTCAGAAAATGTGGGATGTCATGTATGCCAATTAACTTACAAAAATAAAATATCAGTTTTGTTTGTTTTGAATGTACAATCTTTTTTGTAGATAAAGTGATGTATTGACTTAGGCTTTGAGGATTTGGTTTGTTTTGTTTGTGTTATTTTTGTGTTTAACTCTTCACTTCCCTTTCAGAGTCATGCCCTGATTGGCCAGGATGAATTAGGGAAGGCTGGCAATCAGCTATAAATGTGACTGGGAAAAGAGTTGAAGGGTGGCATTTTTTTTTCCTTGTTGGTGAAAGAGCAGCACAAGGCATGTAGAGAAAAAGCAGTTTATGTTTCTGAAAAAGAAGGTTTTTGTTGATTTAAAGAAAACCCTCTCTCCTTGTGATGTTTTAACACCTGCACCTCACATTAAAACAGCCTAATTTTACTGTTTTAGATTTGGTTGAAAGAGATACGGCCAAATGTTGTTTTCACTGCAGAAATAATACTTCAGTCATAGCAATTCATCTACCAATACATGTCTACATATTTTGCATCTTAGGTATGTTGCAACATTTTGAATAAAAGGAACCAACAAGCTTTTCATGTTTATGTTTGGATCAAGATATTTAATTGTATGTGATATATGCATTGTATGCATCACTCCCACCCTCATCCACCTACACTGGTTGCCGGTCAAGTCCCGTATATCGTACAAAGTACTCCTCCTTACCTACAAGTCCCTCCATGCCCTTGCCCCCCAGTACCTATCGGACATCCTTCACCCACATGCCCCACCCCGGAACCTGCGGTCCTCAGACTCTGGCCTGCTTACCATCCCCCGCACCAAACTGCGAACCTTCGGGGACAGAGCCTACAGTGTGGCAGCCCCCACCCTCTGGAACGCTCTCCCTGCGGAGATTCGCAACATCCCCACACTCGACGCCTTCAAAAGGGCCCTCAAGTCCCATCTGTTTGCCAAGGCTTTCGGCCCCTAATCGATCTGTTGTTTTGTCTGTCTGACTTTTGTTTTGTTATGTTTGTTTTTCCTATATTAGTTGTAAAGCGACCTTGGGTCCCTTGAAAGGCGCTATATAAAATCAAGCTATTATTATTATTATTATTATTATTATACAAAGATAGAGGAAATATGTTGTGTATCATTCTCTATTTGTAAACACAAACATAGCTTTATTGATTAAAACTATTAATATCATTATGTCTCAATTAGGACATTGACAGTCTTAAAAAACAACCAAAAAAAGCAATACAGAAAGAACAAGGTTCAGAGAGAAAATGAGGACCAAAGCACCTAAATGAACAATTGATATCAATGTAGATATTCAAATATCTGTCATATCAAACGGGGACTTCCATTGTTTGAAACATGGGTGTTGAATAACAACACTTGTTCTTGTGTTTGGATATCCAATATCCGTCTAATGTATTTTATTCCAAGGAAATGTACTGTAAAAGTGTCATGAGTGGGAAGTCAATAATATACTCAGTACACAGACCAATCTATTATACAAGTGTATAAAAACATCCGTCAAATGGGACATAAGATTTAGATTCTTATTATATCTAAAAAGAGGAAAGGGAAGCAGGACAAAATGAGGAAACGATATCTCTGTTTCAACACCAGGAAGTCTCATGACTGGGCTGTTATTAGATTCTATGTTTGACAGCCTGACCTGTCTTAGAAAATTAATGGTGGGCGAGAGAACGGCGTCAGAATGGCGCCAGCACCAACTGGATGCTGCTTCAGATGCTGCCAAAGCACTGGAGGTCACTTCAAGGTTACCACTCAAATTGTCCTTTCACTCAAACACAGTTAAAGGAGCATGTGTCTTAATAACAGGTACATTTACATTACGGTAAAGCATGAAGGTCTTCTTCCATGTCTGTGTGTTTTAAGGACCAACAGGAAGTGGCATAACTGAATCATTATCATTGCAACATGTCTTTTTTTAAATCAGTCATGCATTTACTGCACGTTAATCATATGAATGTGACACACCAGATCAGTTTTCACACATTATTGGCTGCCTTTAAGCCCCATTGTGTATTCTAATCAATGCTAACTAGAAAATGGCCTTTTGGCTAAAGTGAATTCTCCCTATTTAGCTGCACTGTGAGATCTTAATGTCCCTCAAATGGCCATGTTGTTCATCCCAAATGCTGGCTCTGAGATAAAGACCTCAGCCCTCAGCCCACAAGCTGATAATCACAGGCTTGATGATTGAGTCACCAGTCAATCTTCCCGCACACACACACACAACCACACACAGCATAGAAAATCGAATTAGTCAATTATAAATATAGTTTAGTATATTTGAAAGATAATTGAAGGGGTCAATATTACATAACATAAGGAGGAACGGACTGAGTCCTTATATAGCCGTAAACAACAAATAGGAAAACGTTTTTTGTATTGTTATAACATAAATAACTTTGCTGTTCACAATTTCTACCCAATACATAACACCCTGCTTTCAGCAATAGAACAGCATGTGGAAAAAAAGCCACCATTATAACTCCAACCCTGTTGTTTTGGTTAAGTCCACCCTTTGGAAAACTAAGCACACTCATCCTCATGCCAAACTTGCAATGTGCCGGGCCAGGGGATTGTGGACACATGACGGGAAATGTTGGCTATGTTTTTAAGTGTTTTGTAAAAGCCTAATGTGGGAGAGGATCTTCAAATGGTTAAGATGATCTAGTCTAGCAGTGTGATTCATTGCACATTGTGTTAATCGTTTATAGGCATCAACATTAAAACATTTGTTTTCGTGATACAATGATCTGTTCTTGAAAATGACTTTTGTAAAATGCAACAATCAAATATTGAATTGGCCATTAAACTGGTTATGTAAGCCATGGTTTTAAGTTTACAACAGTAACCATAATGACTATCACAACGCCTTTCTAAAACCATTAAAAACGTTCAAACCAACCTGTAATAACAAACACAATGCAGTGCAGTAACTGGATGCACAGTAATCAGTGCACACACATCATTTAAAGGCTTTCATCATAGTCCAAGCTAAAATAAATTGGACTTTAATGCTGAGAAAATAACACCACTATGCTCACATGTGAAATGTCTATGCAATGGGATTTTGGTGTTTATACTGAAATTCTCAAATATCCACGCAAAGACAGATGTCACCCCTCCCACTTTGAAACTGTATACTTCCAGCTCAAGTGGCTGCAGGAACTAAAACATATTTATATAATGAAAAACATTTAGCAATAAAAAACTAAACGTGCTAGATGACTAACGCATATACATGCTGTGTGTGATGACGAGGGCAGGGGACAAACAGGAGAGAGAGAATGCAGACAGAAGTTCCCTGACATCCTTTTAATTACAGTTTTCTATAAGAGAGCGAGTCAGTCACAGACAGAGGAGAGTAAGGGAGGGTTACTGGAGCAGTCGTGCATCTGGAGGTTTCACATCTGGACTTAGGACTCAGGAGCAATGAATCTTCAAACTACAAGGTATTTATAAGCTTTATTTAGTTATTTATCGTGAAATATGTATACATGATATTTTTTCATGCATGGAAATATCTATAGTTTCAATGTCAATGACTATAAAAGTTGTTTTGTAATGACATTTTCAGATTTATTCTACTTCTTTTGTCAAGATTTATTGAGTAACAAAATATCTTGATACATAATGGTAACATATACAGTAAAATACATCCAAAACGTAGCATCTCATTTATTTAGTTTACATGTCAGCGAGCAGTAACCTCCCTCTCTTTTGTGCTAAGTACATTACGGTTATTTTTTTATTTTTTTCGACTATGCTGATACATTTAAAGTAACAATTTAAAATGTGTTGATTGAATCGAAATTTGAAAGAAAATGAATGAAATAACATTTATTGTGTTGATTATCTGAGCTCGAATTTTGCCCCTAAGCTAAAAACCAAACATTTAACAACAAACATTTGGCACTTTTCAAAAGTTGATTGTACATGCCACAGAACTGGTACCTTCTACATACTGTACAGTAATAAAAACAATAAAAACAATCTATTTAAAAGAAAAATGGGTTTAGACCTACACTCTTAAATCGCAGCTCTATTGTGATTGATTCTCAATAAATGTAGAAACATCCTCATGTACGTATCATTAAAAAATACAGTTGACTTTGATGTAAAGGTTCAGTGCAAAACAGACTCCCATGACAAAGATGATAGCCTATCTCATATTGTGCAGAGCAAAGCCAAATTACCCCCGGGGGAAATTAGGATGAACAGAGCCCAGCATGTTGCTCATTATGTGGAGATGGTGACCACTGTACTACGCAACTTAGATGCAAATACAATGGAGAGAGTAATCGATTGATGGGTGGCGGAAGGACTGCTGATGGAGCATTTCAAGATTACAATGCAGTGATCAGTAGTTCTGCCAGCAGTTAGATGTACAGTGAGCGGATGCATATTTAAATTCCCCGCTCTGTGTTATGATTAAGTTCGAAGAGATCAAAGACCTTAGAGACTACATTCGTATTTTAATGGTTGGTTATGTCATTTTAGTGTGGTACGATGCCCAAACAGCTTGGGAGTTATGAAGCTCAGGGGAGGACCCTATAAAGACCATTTCCCCACAAACAAATCACACAGTTTAACCAGGTTGAATGATGCCAGGTTAATGCAGTTAATTCCCATGGCTTTCAGTATTTATGCTAAGCTAGTCTAACCAGCTTCACATTTACTGTCATAAAAGGAGTATCGATCCTTTGACCTCCAAAGATTGTATGAAAATTATGTAAACGTTTTTATTAATATCAATGTTTAATTTACTTTTTTTCCACAGCGTCCCATACCTCAGCACCACAGCTTTCAATGGAGACCAAAACCACACCAATGGCACAGACTGTCCTCAACAGTACGACTGGGAGTGGCTCCACACCGGCCAGCCAGTGTATATCCTCATCATCACTGTGGTTGGGATTGTGTTCAACGTGTTTGTCCTGGGGGTTTTCTGCTTCCACAAGAAGGCCTGCACCGTGGCTGAGATCTACTTGAGCAACCTGGCGGCTGCTGACCTCATCCTGGTGGCTTGTTTGCCCTTTTGGGCTGTCTACATATCCAATGGTTTCAATTGGCCTTTTGGTCTGTTCATGTGCAAAGTCGTCAACCTGGGCATTAAGGTGAACTCCTACAGCAGCATCTACTTCCTCGTTCTGATTAGCATAGATCGCTATGTGGCACTTGTTCATACAATGTCCCATGCCAGAATGCGTCGGCCAAAATATGCCAAACTGGGCTGTCTGCTGATGTGGGGTTTCGGCTTGCTCTTGAGTGTACCCACCATTATCTTCAGGAGAGTGAAATATTTCCCTGAGTATGGTGTGAACGCATGTTTTCTGGACTACCCAAATGTCACTGCAGGACTGGTCTTTGATGGGATTTTGATAGTTTTTAGCTTCATCATCCCCATTTTGTTTATCTCATTCTGTACTATCAAAATTATTCAGGCTTTAAAGATCCAGGCGATAGAGAGGTTCAATGCTCAGAACACGGAGAGGAAGGCCACCAATCTGATGCTGGCCGTCCTCCTGGCATTCCTCATCTGCTGGGTGCCTTTCCATGTGGTCACCGCACTAGATGTTCTCTTAAGAGCTGACATCCTCGGAGGATGTCACCTGGAGTCTGTCCTAGATATCTGCAATCAGATCTCCACCTACTTAGCCTTCTTCAACAGTGTTCTCAACCCCATTCTTTATGTCATTGTAGGAAAGAACTTCCGTAAGAACGCTTGTGAACTCTTCCAGCATTGGAAAATTATTAAAAAAAACAACTATGAATCCTCACGTTCATCAAACCTGTCAGCTACACTGAAGACTTTGGTGTAAAATACTACTTTCATAATCACTGGAGTACATACAAATACTTATTTTTAAGAAATGTAGATATATGTGCAGGGACATAAAATGTCTTAAATGAATTGTTTTCTCAGTTTATAACAGTTGAACTACATGAATTAAACTAAACTTGTTTAAAACATTTCCAAACAACTGTATCTTTAACATACAGGTGATGTGATATAAATCAGCCTGGAGCTGTACAATTATTTATTTAACATACAGTTAACATATCCTGTCTTGTATATATTTGTTTTTGTTCTGAATATAAAAGGTCCAAATAAAAAATACTTATTGTTTTACAGATGCCTCGTGAATCTTTATAATATATTTAAATGTTGATTGGAACACATAAACTAGAATGTAAGAGAGAACCAACAACTGCTTGCTAAGTGTTTTCTGATGTTATGACTTAGTGTCTGCAGAGTTTAAAACAGTATCATGTCAAAGAGTTTCCAGTGCTGATACACAAACATTCCTCTTTTTGTTGGCTGTATGGACTTCGCTTCACGTTTCTTACCACACCACCATTTAACTGCCCGATGTTGACTCATTGTGGGCTGTGGGCAAGGGTACACCCCTACTTGTCCCTTAAATTAAGGCACGTCTTGCCAAACAGGAAATCTGTGTTAGGAGTCTGTATTTACCACCATTGCCAGAGCTGGAAAATATTGTGAAACAGAAAAATGCAGGCGGACAAAGTTACCTCAAAATAGAAATGATGCATGCAAAAAATACACTGTTTGACCTTGTTGCCTCTCTGGATTTTGCTAATTTGCCTAGGTTGCTTGATTTTACCCTTTGAAGGGAATGAACTTTTAACTTTATAATGCTTAAAGGTAAGGGAAATACAAACTTAGAAGGCAATACAGTATGATAACGTACTCCGTCAGTAGCAATCCATGGTAGTTGACTCCAATGTCAGCTTGCCTTTTAACCTGTAGCAAGAAGCTTGAAGTTTGGCCCAACAATGTGTATATTCTCTTCTGAAAAATGGGAAAACACAATAGTTTAGTTAAGCATATATTCCCTTAGACAACATCTGAGCAGATGCCAGTTACATTGTAGTTATGCTGTATGTGTTTGTGAATGCATGCACGTACGTATTACAATGACAGACATATTCCATACAGTATCTGTTGCTAGGACATCACTTTTTATGTTGGCATGAGCAGGCTGTGTGCTCTTACTGATAAACCACCATTAAATCACTAACAGTCCATTAAATCTATTATTCCTTCTCACCTTGGAACTAACATTATGATGTGAATGTAACAACAGAGACATTTAACCTGTGTTGACACAGTTGAAAGGTTTTTACTTGTATGTTCACTTTGAACGCAGCCTTTTTTTTTCTTACTCTTAAATCGTTGTTACTGTGGAACGGCCTTCACATTGAGCCACAGTTCTTATGGAGACTGCCACGAGAGATGAGCCTGTCTGCAACCACACAGATGCATGGGACTGGGTTTACACCATGCAGCCTGCCTACATGTCCATCATCTGCCTCTTCGGAGTGATCGGGAACTCCTTTGTGCTATGTGTGTTCTGTCTCCAGAAGCGACGCAGCACTGTGGCCGACATCTACCTGAGCAACCTGGCAGCAGCTGATCTCCTCATGGTCTCCTGCCTGCCGTTCTGGGTAGCAACCGTTATCAACAAGTTCCACTGGAGGTTTGGGGAGCCCATGTGCCAGCTTATCAACATTGTCATTGGGATGAATTATTATTGCAGTGTGCTGTTCCTTACGCTTGTGAGTGTAGACAGATACCTGGCACTTACCAGACCCCTAACCCATGGGAGAGAGAGACGGGCCTTCTGGGCACATGGGATTTGCTTCACTATCTGGATTGCTGGGGTCTTGCTCAGTATCCCTGCTGTCTTCTTTCGCTCCGTACAGTTTTTCCCTGATCTGGGCGTTGAAGCATGCTACCTAGCATATCCACATGAAGGCTGGAGACTGCGCTACAACGTGACTGTCAGCACTGTGGGCTTCCTTATCCCCGTTCCTATTGTGTCCTTTTGTAGTTACCACATCACTAAAGTCCTTCGCCACAGCCAGAAGCTGAGACAAGGAAGCAGAGGCAGTGTGGAAAGCAAAGCGGCATATCTTGTTCTTGTTGTTTTGGCTGTGTTTATTCTCTGCTGGCTGCCCTACCAGGTTTTGATCTTCTTGGACACCTTGGATCATTATGAAGTTGTCTCTGGATGTACTTGGGCGTACGTGTTGGACATTGGAAACCAGTTGGCTACTTACCTTGGTTATAGTAACAGCTCATTAAATCCTTTCCTGTATGTGATTGTGGGGAAGCACTTCAAGCAGAGGGCAAGGGAAGTGTTTAGACGTGTGCTGTGCAGGAGGAAAAGGCAGTGTGGGAAGTCCGGTCGCTCCAATGCCAATCTCAACTCAACTAAACAAACAGAGAGTACTAAATTCTAAATCTACACACACACACAAAGAGAAACGTTTTACCAAAAACAGCTGTTAAAAGAAAACAGTATCTATCTAGCTATCAGTTTAAATGAAGTACAACAAAAACACCAATTAAAGAGTCAATCATAAATCCACTGCCATTTGAAAGCCATATTTGGACCTTTTGGGAATACTCTTATTTGGTTTTTGCTAGAGGTTATATGACTAGGTCAATACTACTCTTATTTATAGGCTAAATGTGGAGATACAGCCAGAATCCCATTAGCTTAGCATAAAGACTGGAAGATGGGAAAGGGGTTATCATTGTGGTCGTGAGGTGACAAAATGTGCCTACCAGTACCTCTAAACCTCACTAATTGTCATAACATCTGTGTTTGATACAAAAACTTTAAAACCATACTATGTCGTTTTTGCACTTTTTTAAAGAATTAAATAAATGAGATCATGTGATGATACGTGATCTTAGAGGACCATCTTCCAAGGCTTTTTCTTAAGTAACTTCACATGTTGGAATCGGCTCTATAACTGATGCAACAGATATTAAGAGTAATAAATATGTCATACATTTTATCCTGCCACTGTGTTATACATGTACGTATGAAATATATGTTTTCCTTCTGCAATATCAATATAACAGAAATGACGTGAATAGTATATATCACCCACAAAACATTTGAATTCCAGATAATAAAGTTTCTATTAGGGCTCTAATAAAGATGTTTTTCAAGTGAGTTAAACTATGTATTGACTGTTTCTTGTTTTCAATAAAGTATCATCTATAATCCTCAAAATCAAAAAGTGTTTTTGTTTTGATAATAATGAACTGTGACAATGAGCGAGATTTCCTTTCAAAAATATCTAACTCGTCTGCATGATTCAAGCATGCTGTTATCATTTTGACCATAAAAGGATTTACTGCACCTTCATACTCATTTTTAGATGACACTTCCCACTGCATACTGACAGCAACACTGTTTATGTTGTATTCTGTCTCTGTTTGTTTGCTATTTAGTTGTTAACCATATCAAGTTGTTATGACGGCTTGAGTTGGAGGGACATTTAGAATAGATTAGGACAGAATAACATCACGGTACAAGGATAAATAGGAACATGACAACATTTGTTGGGATTAATTAGGCACATTTATTATCTGTATATGCAAAGGTAAAACTGATACAATAAAAAACACGTCAATCCTGATAATCGATTTGATCAGTTGGATAAAGATTTCTATCAACTGCACGTTATCTTCCCTTTGGACACGAGAATTGTTGATGTGATAACATAGAAACACTCTGAATCCCTCTTTCACATTATCATTCATTTGATTTTTCATATAATAAAAGACATACAACTACCTTACTGCCTTCCTTGACAGTCTGCACTACTGCTAATGGAGTTGAACACTCTCCAACACATTTGGTGTGATGCAGTTTCAGGTTGTCTATGACACTATTTGTGCATAGAGCACATTTTTACTCTCTCCTAAACAAGTTGATATATTGCATACTTGGCGAAGGGTGAGGAAGAATGCAACTGTATACAAAATCGTTCGTAACAGATCTCTCCTCTGACTTGCTTTGCACTCTCACTGGGATCTCAGTGTACACATGAGCCCTGTCCCAGACGTGCCTGTTATCATTAGCATCCTGAAAATAGGAGGAAAATGTTCATGAACCACACGGTAAGAACTTATTCATTCCATATTATTTCCTTTTTTCTTTTTTGAACATCAACATATGTACTTTAAAGATACTCAGAGATGATAGATAGTCTTTCAGCATAGACTAAGAATGACAATTAATTATGTAGACTGTTTAGCCTTTTTGGTAGCACAAAATGATTTAAGTTACCACATGAAAACACATTTCAATCAGGAGCTTTGACACATGTTGTCAAACTAAAGGAAAGTTAATCAACTGCTTGTTTTTTCTCGGTCACTTAAGCTATCTAAATTTAAAACATGTCTATCATGAGGGCAACATTTTTATATTTTTTGTATTTTCCAACATGTCTCATTTATTTTTGTTGAAGCTAATATCAAATGTTATGTCTCTGATGCAGTAGCTTTCAAAACGTGTTTTTCTCTCATTAAAAACGTTTTACTGATGAAGCATGCCTAAATATTTTGTTTTCTAGCCTATGGAGCCAATTATGCTTGTAGTTGTGGGGACAGTGTGGTCTGAAAACAGCAGTGCGTCCCGACCATCAGAGTTTCCTATCACTGCAGAATGGGAGCTTGTCCGTACCATCATTCCCCCGTACATCTTCATGTTGTCTCTGTTAGGCCTGCTCTTAAACATCTTTGTCCTGGGTGTGTTCTTCGCCCACAAGGATCGACTGACTGTAGCAGAGATCTACCTGAGCAACCTGGCGCTGGCTGACATTATTCTCCTGTGTGCCCTCCCCTTCTGGGCGATGAACATCCTCAACAACTTTAACTGGCCGTACGGAGACGCGTTATGCAAACTGGTCAACTCCATCATCATCCTCCATTTCTACACTAATATCTTCACCCTGGTCATGATTAGTGTTGACCGCTACCTGGCACTTGTAAAGACCATGAAGGCCAGGTGGCTAAGACGGACACTCTATGCCAAAGTGATCTGTTTCCTCCTGTGGATGTTAGCTCTTGCTTTGAGCACGCCAACAATGGTTCACAGAAAAGTGACGTACATCCAGGAGATCGGAACAATGTCCTGTATTTTGGATTATAGTCAAGGCGACTCTTGGAAGTTGGCCCATCAGATTCTGATGAATGTTGTTGGCTTTGTACTGCCTGTTCTGATAATTGTTTTCAGCAGTGGGAACATAATCAAGGCTTTAGTTCAGAGAAAGGAGAGGGTTGCATTCCATGACATTAATGACACAAAAGCCACAGTACTTGTGTATGCTGTCACACTACTATTCTTACTGTGTTGGGGCCCCTTCCAGGTCTTCACCTTTCTCGACACACTCTGTGATGTCAGAGTGCTGGATGAGGAATTGTGGTTCCATGCTCTCGATATAGGAACCCAGGTTTCAGCGTATCTGGCCTTCCTCAACAGCGCCCTGAACCCACTGCTGTATGTCTTCTCAGGGCAGTACTTTAGGAGGAAAGTTAGCGCCATCTACAGGAGGACCAGACATTATCGCAGAGGATCAGATACGACAATATATCAACGCTCAGTTGTGTCCACTTACATTAACAGAACAGAGAAAATTAAGCTAGTGGTCATTCTAAATGCATAGGATCCCATTACATTCTCGACTTGCATAGCTGATTATGGGGAAAATCTTTACAGTATACAGTACAGGATATGAGTCTCATAATTGTGCTTTCATGAGACAGTTAATGGTGTTATATGGTTAACTAGCACTATCATCGGATGTTTCAAACTGTTCTTATGCATACATAATTAACACAAGAGATAATGGCTGTAATTTGCAAAAGACATAAAAGCAGATTTTATGTTTACACTTATATCATGTTCTGAAGAAATGCAGGATGTATCTGACGTAATTAAAATTACTCGAGAAGTGCAGTTTACATTCTGCAGGCTAACCAAAGAGAAAGGCCACCCATGTACTTTGTGTGTATTCACATTCATAAATCCCCTTGTATGGTATATATCGTGACATCTTAACAAAACATCTACTCGGTGACAAACACATGCAAGCTTTTCTTCAGTATCAACAGTTATTACTCAAGTATGTTTGTGTCTTGCTGGAATAATGTGTGCAATCAACTCAATTAAAGTACTAACATGCAAAGACATAGCGTAAGGCATAACCTGTTGCAAACTCATAACTTTCCCAAACTTTTGTAAATGGATCCAAATGTATGTATGTATGTATTGTAAAAACATTGTTGACACCTTCTGTTACATACATTAAACAGTATTAGTCAAGCAGGCCCTCTAACAGTGTCTAATTCAAGGGGGAATATGTGCCCTTCTCTCTTTGCAAGATATATGTTTCCTGAGTTTAAAAAAGCAACCACATTTCTTATCTTTGTTGACCTCCAATGGTCTAATTCCTCACTGTATTTTACAGAATCACGCCAGGTTGTGTCAATGTTCACTCTATGCAGAAAGCTAACTTGTATTAGTAAAGTCTAATAATTTGAAGTTATTAGTGAAATTCACTCCTGAACAGAGGCGTACAGTAAATACTTTAAAAAGCGTAATAAGATTATTTATGAATGAAAAATGTACATAAGCTACTGAATAAACATGAGTATACAATGAATTAATGGTGAATGTATAGATTCACCATTAAATTATTACAGTAAATTATATACAGTAAATTAGATAGTTGGCTAATTATACAAGACCAGTTGAGTGATTTAAAACTTCAACAGATGAAACACTTCTGGAAATCAATGCCAGATAGGACAAAGAGGTTTAATATGGACAAAAAAAGGCAAGGAGAGAAAAGAAGGGGAATTACGATTAAGAGAACAATTCAGGGTTTCCTCTGTCAATTTTGTTTATTCATTACATTACATTGCATTTAGCTGACGCTTTTATCCAAAGCAACTTACAATAAGTGCATTCGACCAAGAAGATACAAACTTGAAGAAAACAGAATCATATAAGTACATCAGGTTTCATAGAGCCAAAACATTTCAAGTGCTACTCAACTGGCTTTAGATAAGCCAGTCCTTTATTAGTATATAAGTGCTTTGTTAGTAATTCTTTGTTAGTAATTCTATCGCTCGAAGTGGAGTCGAAAGAGATGAGTTTTCAGTCTGTCCCGGAAGATTCAGTAATGTAAGGAGTGTCCAGATGGCCAAAATAGAATAGACCTCTATGCAGCCTCACCCTTCATCTGATTAACATTTAACATTATAGGGTTAATTTCACTGGTTTCCATCGTTTTATGCTCAGAGGCAAGCCAGGAGGGCGGAGCTGATTCCCTTAACATTCACTATCTCCTGCAGGATTTTTTTTTTCTGCTTAGTATTTCATAACTTTTCCTTATTTAGTGAGGACAAATGGGTAAACATAAAATGAACATGATTTTTTTGTTATATGTCAATTTGACCCCAGGCTGTTTCAGTTGTATAAAAAATATAAAAATGTCAACATTTTACACATTTTTGTGTTGATTGTGTAGGATGATATTGAGGTGACAAATACATGCAAATGTGTTATTGTAAAAAAAACTACCCTCTGCTTTATTTATCTAATAACATACTGTACCTGAAGTACAAAAACCACTCATAATTTACATAGTGGAGGGGAGAATACTATATACTATACCAATATATACTACTACTACTATAAACTTTAATGATGTATATGTCCCGCATATGGTTCTCGCGATGACAGGGATGGGGGGGCATAATACCCACATTCTGAGACCTCTTATATTTGCAGCAACATTTTACACAACTTAGGGGAGGGGAAACATACTAAAGCTCACATAACAGCCTTCTTCTTCTGTGTGGTTTCTCCTATTTGTTTCTCTCTCAATTGAAAATGAACCTTGACGAAAGGGTTTTCTGTCAGTGAAGTTCTGTTCTGGGGCAGTTACAAGTGTAGTCCAAAAGGAGAAGCAACAGAAAGCCTTTTGTATCTGACACTGGAAGGGCAATATTTCCATATTGACCCAAAACACAATAAATGTAACTGTCCTTGATAATGTAAATAGTTTTTTCTTAAATACCAACATTGTATTTGGAAATAAAATAAGTCCTTTAAAAATAGCAAAAAGATCTTACTTTAACATTTTATTTCAATCAGTTAGATTTTATGGTGATTTATATATTTTTCGATAGTCACATAACAGGAATGTATAAAGGGGTCAGTGGGGGGGAAGATTGGGGAATATGTTAAGTTTAAACAGTTTATGAATTCTGGGTTTTGGAGAAAAGGCTGTTTTCCATGCAATTTAGGCAGACAAACTCAGCTACTTCTCTTACATCTCTTCTCAAAACTCAATTTTGTTTTCTGGCTTTTTCTTAATGTAAAACAGTTTGAAAATGTATTTCAGAGGTACTTTTTTTTCTCCCAGTTATTTCTTTATTAGTAGAGTCGAATGTAGTTTAACAACTCTAACATACAGGTCAAGTATATGAAAAACAATCTTGACCTTAATTTAATGCTCAAAATATCTGTGACCATATAAGAAACAAAGTTGAATATAATATGTAGACACAACTTAACTGAAACCAGAGTGAGGATGAAGGCGGGGTCTCAACAGCTTGCAAACATTAAGGAGTCTGTCTGACATCATTTTTCATTGGATTCCTTTCCCTTTCAGAGAGCGTCTCAGAGGCAGACCGAGGACAATGAAACACTGACTGAAGTACTGAAGCAGTGTATCTGCACAAGAAGAAGAATGGCTCTTCCGTCCACAAGGTAGGCATTAACATTCATATGGTTTGCATATTACTTTCTTAATGTTTTACCACGATTGACTGTAGTTTGAATGTTAGCATGGGTTATAAATAAGGTTCAAGGTTCAAGGCTTTTTTTTGTCATTTGTACATAGCTACAGTGTAGTTATGACAATGAAAATCTTAGGTCACAGGCCAACACAATAAAACAGAAGAAACAGATCAAATAGTGCAAGTAAATCAAATAAAATAGAATATAATAGAAATAGTGCAGAATAGTCGATATACAAGTAATTGGAATATTGATAGATATAAGTTGCAAACAGATTAATGTTATGGATGATGTTCTTTCAAAAGTTCAGGTGTTCAACAGTCTTAGTCGGTACCGCCTGCCAGACGGCTGCAGACAAAACAGATGGTTGCTGGGGGTGGTGGGGTTCTTTTATAATCCTGAGGGTGTAAATAAGTAACATCTGTAATGTGTTGTGCTTTGTACGATACAGACTCATCATGAAACTCATCATGAAACTGAGAATGGTTTAATATCGGCGCCACATTTAGACACAGTTCAAATGGAAGACAGTAAACATGTTTTTTCCAACAAATGAACAGTTCTCTAACTGCATAGTTTGTGTCTCAACATGTTGTTAGATGAGGGTTAGATGTTAGACGATGTTGAGGTGTGTACTATGTTAATGAATATTAGAATGACTCTTGATGCATTTATATTGAAAACATTTAAAATAGTAAATCAGTGGTGGCAGGTTTGGACATTTACTCAACTACTAAAATGATAGTAATTTCTGCTAATGTATACTTCTTTACCGTTAATCTGCATATACAAATATGATCAAATATTAAAGAGAACAATCCCAAGAGGGCAGGGGCATCCCTTGGATTCCACTTCAAGTCAGAGCATGTTTGCCCTCCAGCGATTCCTTATTTTGCTGAAATTCAAGATATGCTATAAAATTCCACAGAATGAATGACATATTCACAAAAGTTATAACAGGAAACAGCCTGTCAAGTTGCCGTGGGGAGAGAAATAAAAAGCTTGCAATAAAAGTTATTCATAAAAACATTTCATACATTTTTGTTTTGCTTATACATAAACATACATGTATAACATCCTTATTATTATTTTGTCACCCTTTTTATTCATCATAAACTAGTCTGGCACCTGCATTAAACTTGGAATACAACTATTTCACATTGTTCAGTGTAACTGTGTATTCAAGCATTATCTCTGCAAAACATATTTCAAAGGAAATGTTGAAGTTAAGTTGAATTTGTGTTTGTTTAAACATTTTGTCTTGTTTGCCTTCCTCTTACTTTCACAGCATCCTCGCTGACTTCAACACTACTATAAATGGACAGCAAAACAACATGAATGGGAGTCAGTGTTATAGTGACAAACCAAATTTTTGGCACACCTCCGTGCTGCCGGTGTATATCCTGCTCGTCGCTGTGCTGGGAATTGTGTTGAATGTGTTTGTCCTCGGGGTTTTCTGTCTTCATAAGAAGTCCTGTACCGTGGCTGAGATCTACTTAAGCAACATAGCTGCTGCTGACCTCATCCTGACGTCCTGTCTGCCCTTCTGGGCTGTGAACGCAGCCAACCAATTCAAATGGCCCTTTTCTTATCACCTGTGCCGACTGGTCAACTTTAGCATCAACATGAACGCCTACTCTAGCATCTACTTCCTCGTTTTGATAAGCATAGATCGTCGCGTGGCACTGACGGACCCTCTGTCCCATAAAGGAATATCTAGGCCAAAATATGCCAAACTGGGCTGTGTGCTGGTGTGGGGTTTCGGCTTGCTCCTAAGTGTCCCCACACTTGTCTTCAGGGAAGTGAAATATTTCCCTGATATGCAATCTAATATATGCTATTTGGCTTTCCGAAATCTCACTGAAAGGGCTGTGTTTAATGTGATGCAGTTTACATTTGGCTTCATCATCCCCTTTTTCATCATCTTCTACTGTACTATAAAGATTCTTCAAGCTCTGAACAACAGGATATTTGAGGGGTTAAACACCCAGAAGAAGGAGCAAAAGGCCACCACTCTGGTGCTGGCGGTCCTCCTGGCGTTTATGATCTGCTGGATGCCATTCCACGTGACAAAGATATTACTTTTGCTGCAAAAAGCTAAAGTCCTGACAGGGTGTAGCCTTGAGTACACCCTTAACATCTGCGGCCATGTCTTCACGTACCTCGCCTTCTTCAACAGTGTTCTCAACCCCATCCTCTACGTCATTGTAGGACAGCAATTTCGGCAAAAAGTGAGGGGACTCTTTAAACAGTGGAGATCTACCAGAAAATCGTCCGTTAATATCTCATGCACGAACTCAACCCAGATGAGTATTGTTAGACCTCAGTTGTAGGACTGAAGGGCATTCCTTAGGAGCTGTTGTTTTTGTTTACTTACTTTCACATAATGAAGTTATTAGTCATGTTCCCCGAAGAAGATATGGAACAGTAACTTAGTTATTTAGAATGTAGTCAGAATACACATTAAATACAATCCTGTCTGATGAGAGGATGTTGTCTCATACTCAGACCTTACTTTTTATTTCAGAATTAGATTGGTCTCTCCAAACAGTTTCCTTCATCTTATCTTCTTTGAGCAACAGGAGGAAACCGAGGGGAAGGAGGAGAAAGATAACCATAACATTTAGCAACATGTAAGCGCTACTAACATGAATAGACCAGAGGAAATCAATGTTGTGGTCACCTTTTAATGCATGGGATTATTACAGGATGTGGGAGCCAATTTGTATGCCATTAGTAATGTAATACTCAAAAGAAATGGAGACAGACTGTGTTTCTTTGTAAATGCATGTTATGAAGTCTTTACATGACACATCTTCTGTGTGTGCATGTCTGTGCATATGTGTTTCTGTGTACTGTCAAATGCTGTTGATCTTACTTTCTTTATTATATTTTTTATATTTTAATGTACATCTGAAAAACAAACCCTATATTTTTTTAACTATTTATTTATTCTCTTGTCTCTGTCACTGTTACTCATGTTTCCTTTATTCAACTCCAGAACATTAATCAAGTAAGGGTTTGACTTACACAGTCAGGTTGGTATTTGTTTACAATGTGAACAATGTTCTCTACGTTCCATGAACCACCTCTGTGTATCAATTGTTCAACTATTTGTTTAATTAATTGTAATACCTGGAGAAACATTTGCCTACCTATGAATACACTTACACCTATGTCAGTGTATAAAGACAGGGTTTTTTTGCAATGTTTTACTTTGCATGATGTATAAAGTTACAAATCTGTTAAGAAGTTAATTTAATTCATCAAGCAAAAGGCTTTTATAAGTATTACTTCACATTGGTTCTTATTTTCATAAATGTTTTTCTTGGTTATGATAACATTTTAGTTAAAAATGAATTCCTGCTATTTGTTTATACAATGTCATTACTATACATCTGAATCATGCAGTTTGAAATCAAGCCAACACTATAGCAAAAGGATCACCTTTTTTTGAAGTTTATTTAAAATTGAGTATGCATGCCCAAGTTATAATAAGGTCAAGGTTGGACTGAGCTGTGAGTTTGTTAACTTAACCAACCAGTGTTGTTTTATCTTATAATCATAAAATGTGTATTTACTGAGTTGTTCCCTGTAATTGCTGATGTAAGAAAGTAGTGACAATACAAGCAATGAGTCAGACTTAGTGATCAAATCTGTATGATTGTGAAAGCTGTTGGTTGTTTTTAACCTGGAACATTTGTATTGACGTTGCACTGTTCCCAGATCTTAACTCATTGAATATAACACTTTGCAAATGCAGGAGTAGCCAAAAGAAAACACAAGAGAGTGAGATTAGAGAATAACTTAAGAAAAGCATCCACACTTCCACACTCCAGATACATTCTCTTCACCAAACTTTAACTCCAGCTACTTAGTCTTATTTGGTGAGCTTAGATTCCTAATTATTGGATAAGTAAACGTTCAACCCTCTCAGCCCTCTCAGGCTTTTTAGCGTCACCATATTCTTGTAAATGTAGACAACAATCCGCCCCCTATTCCGTGTTGCTGTATGGCCGGCCCTTTGCTCCTGGCTTGCCTGAGGAGCTTTGCCAAATTTCCTATCCAAATTATATACTTTTAATTAAACTTTAAAACATTTTTGAATTAAATAATAGATAACTTTCTCTCTATATAGATCATAACATCTGAGGTTAATGGTAGAACTACTGTAGCTGACAACACAGTGCAGTTTCCATTTAATCCTACAAACACTCAGGTACAACGTAATGTTTTGGTTGACCTTATCATGATCTTTGAAAGCTGCATACAATTACAGATGACTACAATGAAAGCATTGGATGCTGTTTATATTATTAGCATGGCCAAACATTTTTTAGCAGGAACTATTTGCATTGCCAAGCTTATCTCAGTTCACCAGAATACAGGGCTCTCCATTTCAATCCACATTCAGGTTTGGTCATCAACGCGTGAGGATGGACGCAGCTAACCAGACCAACTCATCTACCTCCTGCACCGTGGAGTCCTCAGTGGAAACGCACATGTATCCAGCTGTTTATTCTCTTTTTTTTATTGTGGGCTTACCGGCTAACTGCCTGTCTTTGTATGTAGCCTGGATGCTGATGAGGAATGGCAACAGCATGGCAGTCTACCTCTTCAACCTGTCCATCTCTGACCTGCTCTACACTATCTCTCTGCCCGTGTGGATTGAGCTGGCCCTGCAGAGACCTCTCGGTGGCCTTTGCAGTTTGGTGGCAGTGATCATGTACAACAGCTTCTACGTAGGCTCGGGCCTCCTTTGCTGCATCTCTGTTGATCGCTACCTAGCAGTGGTCTATCCTCTCCACTTTCACTGGGTCAGAGAGGTGCGGACAGCAGCAATAGTGAGTATTGCCCTCTGGACTTTGGAGATTACCATTCACATCATCTTGCTTGACCACACGGGGGCACTGCAAGCTTTCTCCTCAAGAAAAGTATGTGAGGAGCGAATACCCATGACACAAGAAGACGGTAACCTCGCCCTTACACGTGTCACCCTGGGTTTCTTGGTCCCTATCTTCATCATGGCCTTTTGTTTTCAGCAGATCATGCAATCGCTCAAAAAGAACACCTCAATTCTGACAGTGGAGCGCAGGAAAGTGGGACTGCTGCTGTTTTACCTTCTTCTAACCTACATAGTGGCTTTTATGCCCTACCAGATTGTCATGCTGCTGAGAGCCATACTGGAGCCAGGGACCTGCTCCTGGGCCACAAGGCTTAGAGATCCATACCTGGTCACTGTTGCCACGACAACCATAAACAGTACACTGGATCCCATAATATACTGTTTAATCAGCGAGAGCGCTCAGAGAGAGATAAGGAAAGCTGTAGAGAAATGTTGGGGAGTTTTTCTGAGAAGGACATTTTCAGACAGTTCTAATCAAATTCAGTCAGTTTCCTAACCGAATTATCTATTTGTTTACATTTTAACCCATAATTGCAAATCAAATTAAATGTTAATGACAATTTTGTATTGATGCGAGGATGTCTTAGATAATTTAGAAGAGCACAGTGCTGTTTCTATCCAGGAAGGAAACTAAAATGTATCCTATGTACAGTAGGGGTAGTACATTTATAATACTTTCAATATAAATACAGTCATTTACATTTATATTTACATACACAGAGATGTTGTTTTTCCACTTCTGAGTGGGTATTTTATAACTGTAATGTACTGCTTTGTTTGATTTTGAACAAGATCATATTGGCCTTTATTTACTTAATTGATTTTATGTCTGATAATAAAACTTGAAAAGCAGGAAATCTAGATAATCTTCCTCTTTTTTTATGTTTAAGTTAATTTCCTTTTTGTGGGTTGGTATTACTTTGGAAGATCATTATTTTATTAGTTAACCTTTGATTGGCTAATAACATTTTTACTCAGAGCAAGGAATGTGGATTTTGTCCCCCTGTCACTTACACTGACATTTCTTTATGAAGGGATCTCCTTGTAGGCAGCATGGACCGGATGTAACAGCAAACAAAAAAAGCTCAAAAAAATGTATGTGCCTATCATTTAGGAGCAGGTAGGCTCAGCCAACATTATTACGCTATGGAAAAAATAAGTCAAACAGCCTTTATCAGACACTAATCAGCATCACCTTTACCCGGGTTCATGTCTATGTTGACACACCAAACATGAAGACAAGCAGTGTCATATAGACTTAGTTATTAAATTAAATCTGACATGTGGTCTGTAACACCGGTAGTTTGTTCTGCCATGGCCTGTCACCCAGAGTAAGACATACGGTACTCAGGGACGACTCTTCCTGTTCCTCTGATCCGCCTGACCAAGCAGTGGAAGAGGAGACAACCGAATGAATCCACTCTGCATCTGCTTTAATGTTTTCATGTTGCTCTTAATTACTTTTATGGACATCATTTGGAGCGGAAACACTTCTGAGTAAAGAGTAAGTAGATCTTTATATGAGTTCAATTTAATTGATGGTTTATTTGATCTGGCTAGAGGAATACATGAATGTTTATGGTGCATTTGAAGCCTAAGTATAACAAAGGTTCTTCATGTTCTAGCCCATTAAGTAGCCTTTTATTAGTTATTGCTAACCACTCAAAATGCATTAGTTTTAGATTATTGCCCACCTTCCAGGGGTCTATTGGTTTTGATGCATTTCAGAAAAGTAAAAAAAAATAAGTTTAGTCTTGATTTGACGTAGATAGTCTATGATAGCAAACATTTGATCAACAATTGCTTTTGTCACACCGTGTTTTTGTAATGCAGAAATGCAGGATGTGTTGTGAAATGACCCTCTTCCATAAAAGTGCAACATTAGAGATTTTAAAACGACATACTACTAAGTTTAAAGTAGACGACTACTAAAGCCAAATGTTCCCTGGAAGGTGAACAAACAAGACTTTGTCCAATATGTTAGTTAAGGAAAAGCAATCTGTGATTTATTTGTTAATACAAGTGAATCTTTTGGGAATTTAAACAGTCGCTACATTACATGTAAGTATGTCACTGCTATGAAGTTGAGAAGCTCAGATAAGACCTATAGGTTTTTGAATGTCAAATTATAAAGTAGCAGAGGCAAATATATTTGAATTTTTGTTCGTAAGCGTGCCACAGAAGACATAATTGAATGTGACATATTTGCTTATTTCGTCCCTTGTTTCTCTGCAAAGGTATGAGCACATAAACTCCACATCTGCAATGGAAAACTTAACCCTGAGCTCAAATCATTCAGAATGCTACCCAGTTGATAGCGCTTCAAGGAGGAGGTCGTTTATGTTTTTCTACCTGGCTATCATCGTCACTGCCATCCCATCCAACGCCTTCTCCCTGTACGTGTCGTGGCAGCACATCAGACAGAAGAACGGTCTCGGTGTGTATCTATTTAACTTGGCCCTGAGTGACCTGACCTTCACCATCGGCCTCTCCCTGTGGCTGGACTTTCTGTGGAAAGGACTTTGGGTCCACGGAGGCTACGTTTGTATGCTATCTGTCTACTTCCTCTACACTAACTTTTACACCAGTGAAGCTCTCCTCTGCTGCATCGCTGTTGACCGCTACCTAGCAGTGGTTCACCCCTTTAAGTACACTTTCTTGAGGAAAGTGAATACTGCAGCAGCAGTTGGTGTTACCATTTGGGTGTTGGTGTTCTGTTTCAACGCTACAACCATCTCTTGGGAGGACTCATACCATGAGTACAACAAGTTTGCAGTGTGCTTTGATATTTCTCTCCCGCTGTCAGGGAACCTTGCCTGGGCTAGTGTAGCACGCTTTATCCTGGGCTTTATTATTCCCTTTCTCCTGGTGGTGTTTTCCACCTGGGGGATCTGGGAGGCCGTCAAATCCAATCAGGCCACAAAGGAACGAGAACGTAAACGTATCCTAAAGCTGCTGACAGTAGTTCTGCTCTGTGTTTTGTTCTGCTTTGGGCCTATCCACGTCATGATGCTCCTCCGCACACAAATGGATGACTGCAGGGAGGTTGCATGGCTCCTTTACCCATACAAAATCAGCATAGCTCTCTCCAGCTTAAACTGCCTTGCAGACCCTCTCCTTTACTGCTTTATTACTAGAACGGGGAAGGCAAATGTCAATCAGGTTGTTCTATTCTTCCAGGTAAAGAAGAGGAGCAATGATGAAGATGTGGTGTAGTTTTAAAAAAAGTAAATAGCTAAACTATATGACAAATGTGTGGTAAGCTTTAGAGTTAGAGATTAAACTATATGATCCTGAAGTTTGTATCAGTTGCAGACACTTGGTCAAATGTGAGAAAGTTGTCAACTGGCAAAGATTCTCAGCTATTACGCGACAAAGTTGGCAATGTTGATATGTGTCTCGTTGACGACAAATCTCATTACACTAAACCAAACAATGGGTTACTCTGTCTCTAAAACAACTTCCTGGTACCGGTCTATGGCACCCGAACCCCAGAAGAAGTGGTGGAAGAAGTATTCTGTTTTTTCTCTTATAAAAATACTTTTAACATTCTGTGAAAAAGACAATCCTGCATTCAAAATCTTACTTAAGTAAAAATATATACAAAGTATTATAAAAAATATGCGTACTCCCTGCTGTTATGGTCCCTTGATGTCAGTCTTTAAAAAAGAAGAAGTTTAACTACTGCACATAATAAGTCTCCTTAAGTAGGTTAAATTCTGTTTTTAGGATGTGTGCCGTGTCACACTTCGACCTTTCGACACACACATACATCGTTCTGCACACACCAACATGTTTAAACTGACAGTTTACTTTGCTTGTACTGTACACCTCTGCTATCACGGCAGACAGCTGTGTATACACTTTATCAGCATGGACTTACATGCAACAGCTGTTCCAAGGAGGAGTATTTGTCTAACATCAAAGTTATTATTTTATATAAAATGTTCTCTATATACTGTAAACCCAAAGAAATGCAAATTTGACACCATTTGTAGTTTGAATAAAGCATGAGTAGGAAAACAACATTTATAACGAACCCATTGACTTTAATCACTGGACTATGACCACACATTTGACTGGGGTTCCATTTAAGCCTTTATATATACAGTCTATGATTTAAGCTTATCTTACAACACCATTTGAATTTTGGCAAAAAACAAAAGAGTGGTTGTCAAGGGAAGAAAGGCTCTTTTCAGTAAACAGAGAATTGTTTTTATAAACTGGTCAAATGTGGATATATGTGGCTCTCTAGTGGACAATTATAGTAGTGCAGCAAACCATTTACACTGTTTACACTTTGAACAGTGGTTCATTTCCATTTGCACATATTGTGTTATGACGCAACCTGTAGTGTTTTATGTACTCCAATTAAACCTCAAATGGTGAATATGTGTCTTTTTTTAATAACATGAGTGAGGATCTAAAAGGTGGCCTTAGGTGGTCATTCTGGTATGTGTAAAACACAGAAACAATACACAGTCATGCAGCTCATACACACATGCATGTACAAACATACAAACACACATGCACACACAAACTTTGCAGGTATTAAAATGACACACAAAGTTAACCTATAGAGACCAGATTTCTGTTTCCAGATGACAGGTGAGTCCCATTAATGTACACTCACAATAATAATAATAATAATAATAATAATAAAAAACATTATATAGCGCTTTTCCTGGTGCTATTATATATACATATGTAATGTATTAAATGACATCCTCAGAAGTGGGCAAATCTGCAAGATTCCCCATCTAACATTTCCCGTGTGTAACATTTGACCTTCATAACAACAAAGTCAGGCAAGGAAAGGTGTCCTTCCATGTTAGTCCTTGTCTTGCCTCTTTATTCCTTCCATCCATTCATCCATATCAGATAATATGCTTCACCTATTGCTAAATAATCAGATGGAGGTTATAAAGCCCATTCGAACATCCATCTTCACCTCTCACCTTCCAGTGTCCTGGACTCTGTAATAGACAGCCTTCATTATGTAAAGCACAGGTGTATGTAGGGATAGAGTTAACTGAGGACCAATGGGCTTCTTAAGTGAATCCACCTGGATGTTGGCAGAGATTCAACAGTCGCTTAATGGTATGAGGGTCTGCTCCTTCTCAGGCATGATCCATGAATGGTGGTCTTTTTTGTGTAGTCACATTTAATGAAACATGATGCTTGTTGGAATAACTAAGTGTACAAAGCCAGTTGCAGTACTGTAGTTGATCCTTTGTTCAAAGTGTTGGGGTAAAAAACATCAACAGTGAATCCGTCTGTATTGACCAGATTACTCCTGGTATCTTGTCATTAAAAAGATCCACCTCTTTGGTTGGAAAAAAACACATCTCGAATCAGGATGCACAGCCACATTTTGGCCAATCCCAAGCCTGGCATGCAGCTGTGAGCGATGTTGGCAGGAAGGCTGTGGGGGCGGTCATGGTAACGTACACAACCATGTACCTCAATCTAAGCTGAATACGCAGATGTGCTGAAGAAAGGAAACAGATGGAGAAATAAAGTGTAGAGTCGTGATGTCAATGTTACATAAGCCATTTTTTATGTAAACTTATAATATATCAAATATGTAGTTTTACCCCAGTGATTTTAATCGTGTTTATACATCTATAGACTGCACTTGCTACACCTGTAATACATCCTTCTTTATTGACTGTTTAGAATAAAGACATGCAGTAACCAGAACTGAAACAGAAATGTAGTCTCTATCTCCACATTTAAAATCTAGCTCATAGGCTGAAGGCTTAAAGAAGAATCTGTCTGTAAATGTAGTTAGTTACTCACCTGCCAGACACGTTGTCAGGCAGATTTCACACTTCTCTCCCATTGCATTTCATGTCAAGCTTGCTGGGCTCCTCCTGTGACTGTCTGACACTCCCCGCAATTCTTCCTCTTCATCAGGGAGGACACTGTTGCTCTAAGCACTTTCACACTTTCCACACAACAGCTCCCAATTCCAGCAACAACTCTCAAAATCTATGTGGGATAACAAAAAGTACTTGAAGGCAGGGGGTAGTTGTTTAGCTTGTTCATTTCAATAGACATCTCTGCAACACAATACATAATGAAGACGACATAATGTCAAAACGATTTCTGTTGCTGAACTTATATGGTTGCCATACTCAGTTATCTGAAAAAACACATATGTCTGTTATACAATGCTGGTTGTACTCTTTTGTCCTTTGCTACTTTTGCAAGGCTTTCCTTGAGGGTGAAACATGATAATTTACATGTTTTAGGGGAAGTGAATGTGGGCATGAATCACAATTACAATCCCTCTACTTGATCAATGTTTAACAGGCAGTGCATTTGTTTTATGCTCTCCATCACACACAAGTGACTTCCCTATCTGTTGTTACCCTTGCTGAGATTGCCTTATTAAAGATCACTTGTAGATTCAGATGTGTGTTCATGTATGCAGGCCCATCCCTGCAGGGTGAGACACAAAAGCTATTTTCTCATTCATACACACACTCTTACAACATACAATTCTTCATAGTTTTGTGATTGTGCGGAGGCCCTCGGGAAAATTGCACAGCTCTCTAATGGCTCACTAAGAGCTGTAAAGCAACAGCACTCTGATAGTTGACATCAGTTAATGTTTCTTTAACTGTCACTGCGCCAGACAAAAACTGGCCCCATAAAAGATGCTATTTGGCGTCAAAGAAGTTGTAAGGCCATGGAATGTTCAGTTGGTCTCACTCTAGCAAAGTGTCATGATTTATGGAGGCCAGATGGATCAATATACTTTGCCACATTCATGCTTCTTTCTATTGCATACAAACGCCAATTTCAAACCACTGCATACATCTTAATGTTCAGGTTTAATTTTAAATTGCACCTAAGACTGCATGTACCAATGGGACATATGCATTCTTCTTCCTTCCCGGCTTTCATTTTAACCAGTCATAAAAGGAGGCCTTTGGGTGCAATCAGATGAGGGTAGCCACCCATCACACTTTCTTTCATCCCCTACGGGGGGTAAAAAAACACAGTTGATAGAAGGAGGTTCAACACTATGCACACAGAATGAACAGAGGTAAAAGGAGGAAGAAGGGAGCGGTATAGGAAGACCTGCTCCACCCCACTCCTTCCTGCAACCTACGCTCCACTAATACCAACCTCCTGGCTCGACCAATCAAAACCAGGCATTGAACATGGGGCGACAGAGCCATTCTCCCTCCCTCTGGAAACTCTCTCCCCAAACACGTTCTTGCCAGTTTCAAATCTAAACACACCTTTTCAGAACTGCTTTTAATGCATGTTTCATATTGTGCTATATATATTTTTGTGTGTTTTTTTTATATAATATAATATTATATAATATAAAGTGTCCTACCCATTTATTAGAGGCTGCACATGCACAGTTTTATTAACAAATAACAATGAATATGTTAATATACTACATAAACGATCTTTAACTAAATAATTTACATTCTTGTACATTTTCTATTGAGGCTCTGAAAATGTATTCCCACACAAATGTGCATCATCAATCCTGCTTCAGCTCATCCTTCAAATCATGAAGCATGACATCATGTAATACAATGTCATATTTATAACTGGGATTGTATAAAGGGTGAAAAATAGTTTCTGTTACCTCAGAGCAGTGAGTATTCCAGTTGATCAGGTTCACCTGTGCTTTCAAATGTAACAAGATGTATTTGTTCTTAGTTTTCAGTGTGACTGTGTTGGGTGTTGATTATCTCTGAGACTGTATTCAGTGGTGGTGTTGTGAGAGATTGAGTTATATTTGAAAAGTGTTTTCTTACATAACAATGTATATGGGAGGCACAACCTTTAATGGAAATACAAAACATCCTATTTTTAATCTAGTTATAATTCCTGAATTGTATATGTGACTATTACTAATTGCATTCATGGCACTTTTAATCATCACCTCTTGTTTGTCCAGATATTTCAGTTTCCTGTGTGTCTTCCAGCCTCTTCCGTATTGCCGATTGATTCTCCAAGGACAAGAGTAAATGTGGGGAGGGACAGATGTAAAGATGGATGGGCAGAAAGATATTGAGAGACAAACAAAAAATAGAGGGTGGGGGGCAGAGTTGGCTGAGGTCACTTGCACCTTGAGGGGAAACCAGCGTGCACACACACACACACACACACACACACACACACACACACACACACACACACACACACACACACACACACACACAATTTATAGCTCTGCCTTTACTGACTTGTCTCCCTGATTAATTATATTGTGGAGCTGTCAGCTGCTCTTTCTTCCAGGGTGCCTGAACACACTTTGCCACACACGACTCTGACTCCGAGCAGTAGACACGCACTGATGGAGACCTTGGGCTCCAGCATCCTTTAAAACGCTAGTTAGCTACAAAATAATTAATTCTGTAATTTAATTACACACATGCAGCATCAAGGCAAATTCAAATCAAGTATATCTTGTTAGGCTCAAATGTTGAAAGGAAGGGCAAAAGTGAGAAAAAAACTTCAATTTTGCAGAGAAGCAATGCTTTGTTCACATATTGTGTTGGAATAAAATAAGTCAATTGATAGCATTTACAATGTGAGTTTGAGTAGGAAAGAGACAAAAATAACAATATACAAAATTGCTGTAGAAAATGCTATCATTGAATAATGTCATCTACTGTATAGTAGAGCACTATAAGAGCACATAGGGTTAGGGTACTGTATATTTAAAAACATGTAAATATATATAATATATATATATATATAATATATATATATAAAAGTATACAAGGATAATAACATTATGCTACATACCTTGCTAAAGGACCCTTCACATTGTTTTACAGTATATGTCACATAAATGAAGTCCATTATGCTAGAGGTCAAATTTAGCCATTAGTGTTAAATGGACCATAATTCCTCACAGCAACCTGCCAGTAGAAACCCCATCGACCAGAAATGTGCGGTGAGAAAAGCAAAATGCCTGAAAGATAATTGTGCCAAATACCATTAAGAAGCTTCAGTTTCAGTTCATGCTCTTTTGCATTCTGGCTCATTGACACACTGTCTTGACTCATTGCCGACAGAACAAAACAACCATTAACGTTGTAATTGTCACGAAACAACTATCCGTGTTCTAGTATCACAAGTCATAATACCTGATGTGAAAAATAAACAATATTTATTATATTTCATTTGCAGCAATAACTCTAGAAAAGCAACGATTCCCAGAACAACATATAACGAAATAATATGCAAATTGTTGTGTCTCGTCAAATGTGCTAGTTATGTTTATGTATTTTGTCTGTAATTTCCTGTTTTATGTTGTATTTACCTCTTGTCTTTCATTTCAGGCCCTGTTTCTTCCTCCCCTTGTGTGTTTTTCCCGCCATCATCAGTGTCTGCCTCGCCCCTGACTGTTTCCACCTGTTCCCACTCACCTTTAAATAGTCCTGTCTCTCCCCTGTCCTGTGTCAGTTCGTCTTGTTTGTTTCCCCGAATGGTCGTGCCAAGCCTCTACTCAGAAAGGATTGCTTTCTCTCATGTCAGGTTATGTTATTTTCTTGATTTCTGTAGGCTTACGTTTTTTCTTAAGTTCTCCTTTTGTTATGCCTAGGTTCTTTCCTCCTTGTGAGCGCTTTTTGTTTATTCCAGCACCTACTCTGTTAAGAGGGATTTCCTGATCATTGGAATTAATAAATACATGTTATTACATTCAAGACTTTGTCTCCGGGTCGTGCATTTGGGTTCATCAGTTTGTGTCGAGGTCCTGATACAAATACTTATAAATTGATATAGTTACAACAACATTTTTAATTACCTGTGTAGTCTTTATTATTTGGAAAAAGGCACTCACTACATTTAATGTGATCTGTTCATAAAATAAACTATACACAACAAACTTGTCACAGGTCATGGTCAAAGGAAAAGGTTAATGATATCAGATGAATAGGTTACGAGTACAACCAGTGTGTACTTTGTCTTTAGTAATGCATGCAATGCTATATTCAACGTATAGTGATACGTTGAATAATTCAGTAACATTTCAAGAAGGCGTTGAGTAGTGCCAGTGCCTATTTGTAAAATGCAAATATGAATTGGTGATGTGTCAAACATTTCAGTCAGTTAATGTAGGAACAACAGCAAAACCCATTTCAGTGTGAAGACGATTGAAGCCACTGTGTGACTGTGTTCCAGACAAAATAAATACGATAAAAGAAACATGTTTTGTTCATATTTTCGATTCTATGAAAAATGTAACTCAAGTGCTTGGCTGGTATAAAACAAAGTAAACACATATACAAACATGCTTGATGAGTAAAAAATCAACAGCATCAATTGAAAAGTAGTTGAAGTCGTCAGAAGACATGTGTGATAAAAGTGAATGTAATATACAAAATAAGTGTTTTCAACATGGCGGACAATCTCATAGCCAACGGTGATTAAATGCGTCTATCAGGTGAATTCCAGCTTGGTGTATTCTTTTTTTACTAAATGTTAAATTAAGCAGTACATTTCATTTTATGAAAACATTATTACAGCTGTATTTCAAGCTTTCAAGTAAGTCAATTATCTGCAATGCTTGTGGTTTAATAACCATGCACAATTAAGGTGAATAGTTCTTTTTTATGAGCTCTTATGTAGTAGTTTAAGCCCTAAGGCTGCATTTTCAAAGCCACATACCATGTAGGAATACTTGTACATGCCAGGAAGGTAAATGCTTGTATTGTCTATTGATCCAGCAGAAACACAACCTTCCACCCTCCAGACATTGTAGTCTTTAAGCAGCAGAGCTAAAAATAGCCAACACAGCATGAAACGACAAAGCGGCGATCGATAGTGGTTTTGAAGATGGATGACATTTCACTAGCTCTCTGAATGTCCTGCCCACATCTGTAAAAAATAATATTCTGCATTAAGTGACAACCATTGCCCAAGTGTCTCTTAAGAGTCGTCTGGAAGACAACCAAACTGGATTGATAGCTCCCGTAGAAATGAAGGTTCTTAAGTAGCCCATTCTACAGTAACATCCCATGTGAGGTATTTTAACTAAAGCCTCTTCTGTCTCTTTACATTTTTGGCAACACATTTCTTTCTCATGGCTATGGCACAATGACTGAATTTCCTTGGGAGCAGTTATGATGTAAGCGTAGGAAACAGAAAGGCACATTTACTGACATCTCAAAGGTCCATGCACTCTTTTTCTGCGTCTCTGTCTCTGTGTGTTTCACTCTGTCTCTCTGTCTCTGAAGCACTCGATTATTCATCGCCTAGTCGTTCTCTCCCTCTTTTACGTTCACTGTTGTGAACCCATTCAACTTGCTGCGCTCCATTGCGTAATGTGACAGGTTTGTCAGACTGGTGTTTCCCTCTTTTCTTTCTCCACTTTCCTCGTCTGGCTCCACATCTCCTTCTTCTTCCGTCCTCTCCTCACCCAGCATGGCATTATTTATTCCTAGGCTTGTCCGTTGCACATCTTCATTAATGTTCCTCCGCAGTTCACGGTTCTTGTTGCGTCTGGCCAGCTTGGTAAGGGATCCAAAGCGCAGGTTGGAGAGATTCTCCTCTGAGGAAGATGCTGTCTGTGGTGTTTGCTCGCTCGCCTGATGGTCGTACGCCTCACAGGCCCCCTTCAGCCTCAGGTTGTTGAGCTTGGTGTCGATGCTCTCCTGAGAGGAAGTCTTGAAGCGAGCAGCATCCAGACTGGCAAACAAGGCCCTCTTCTCAGGAGACAGCATGTCCAGAGAGAGAGCTCGCTGCTCCAGGCCCAGCTGGCGGCGCTCCATGCTGCGGATGGTGGCGGCCCGCTGGAGCTTGTCATGGATCTCAACACTCAGGCGCCGCCGCGTTTCACGAAACTCTGCTCTAACATTTGCCTTCCATTCAGCAGCATGAGCTTTAATCTCCCCAACCTGTGACGATAGTGCAGAAAGGAAAGGATCAGGAATCGGTTTCAGAAAGCAAATGGTGTATAACATGTAGCAGCAAGACATTGTATCATTGTATCAAAAAATGTTTTTCTTTAAAGAATTCTAATTCAGCTTTTGCAAAGAAGTGTGAGTGATGGGTACCTCGATGATAACAAAATGTTCTGCCAACGTTGGTACAGTTTTGTTTTTTTCACTTTAACCTTACCAACGAAATCTGAATAAATGAAGATTTTTACAACTACTTATACCTATACAGCGTTTTCATTTCATTGTCTTCTATTTGGACGATGCTGAACAACTCAAACAATATAGCAGCCTGTTAGATACCATTTTGACAAGAGCTAATCAGCGATTATTGGGAGAAATATAATCAAATCAAATCAAATCAAGTTTTATTTATATAGCACATTTTTAAAACGATTTTTGGTCGAGCCAAATTGCTGTACATATAATAATTACCTTACAGTAAGGACACTTTACAGCAAATATAACAGCACAGTTTGTAAAGAATATCAGTATGAGAAAACGACACCCTCTGTCCTTAGACCCTCACATCGTACAAGGAAAAACTTCCGGAGAAAAAACCCACAGTTTAAAGGGAAAAATGGGAGAAACCTCAGGGAGAGCAACAGAGGAGGGATCCCTCTCCCAGGACGGACAGAAGTGCAATAGATGCCGTGTGTAAGAGATAATACATTTTAAGAGCAGAAGGGTAGAGAAGGCAGTAGCAGGGTCGGAATTTCTAGTTCTATTATAGTTTCTCTACAATTGTATGAACCTCACCTCTTCTTTGGTCTTTTTGGACAGTACTCGAAGCCAGTCTCCAATCATGCTGAGGACAGCCGCAAAGTATGCTAAACCCACCAAGATCCAGAACCACACCAGGGGTTTGTACCACTGCATATAGTCGATTCTACGGTCACCACCTGGAGGGGAAGGAAAAACACCAAATATGTAAGTCATGATAGTTAAATTAAACAATAATCTACAACAGGGGTCGGCAACCTTTTTGATATGGGGGGGGGTTGAGGAGCTTGACGCTCGTGAACTATCAACAGGAGGGCGGGGGGAGCATATTATTTCAATGAGAGATGAGCAGATCGCCACTGGGCTTTCAACTAAAGACACAGCCACGCAAAAACTGCGGTATTTGTACAGCTCCTTATGGGTACTGCAATTTGTGAAGTGCTTTCCTTCGTGGTGAAACGATCAGCCCTGCACCACGGAGGAAAGCGGCAGAAAGTCACCTGGAGTTAAAGAGAGCGGGGCTGCGTCGCGTGCATGGCTTCCTTCTGCAGGTAACGGGGAGACGCGCTCTGGCGGCGGTCTCGTTCAGGATCCGAAAATACAATTTAAATATTGTGCACACTTATTCCACTTATTCCTAGTGTGCCACTGGTTACGGTGCCGCGTGCCAATGCTGGCACGCGTGCCAGGGGTTGCCGACCCCTGATCTACAATCATGAGATACAGTACAATTCAGTTTTCAATCATCATCAAATGTTGAGATTTCCTGCTTTTTTTCTGTTTGATTTGATATACAAAATGTTGGCTGGAGAAAGAAAACGTTTTTTAGTTGTAGCATGATCTACCTGCCACATAGTCTCCTATTCCCACTGTGGTGAGTGTGATCACAACAAAGTAGATGGCCTCTAGTGTGGTCCAGCCCTCGATGTGTTTGAAGACGACAGCAGGGATGGTGACAAAAACAATGCAGCCAGCCAGAATGAACAGGATGGTTGACGTCACTCTGATCTTAGTTTGGCTGATCTGTTTGTGTTTTTGCTGAAAAAGACAAACAGGGGATGCCATTAGAACAATATAAGAAGTTAAAAGAGGATAACAACTGGCAAATAATAATAAAACAATATCTGAAACTAGCTTAAACTCACCCTGAATATCTTCTCAACTCTCAAGATGCTTTTCACGAAGATGGTCCCCAGCTGGTCTCCAATCCCCGCCAACAAAAAGCCAAAGAGAGGGATGCCAAATATGGCATAAAGGATGCAAAGGATTTTCCCGCCCTCCGTGCTTGGAGCTATGTTTCCATAACCTGATAAAAACAAAGAAAACACGATTATAGAATCATGGCCAAGTGGTGAGGGGGAGGGGGAGTGTTAGGATGAAAGCAATAGAAGACAATCAAGACCCTCTTAACCAACAATCAATTGAAGTCCATATCATGCTACTGTTGCAAGGGTCTGTAGTAAATAAGCTCCTCAAGAAAAAATTATCCTCCTGAGAGATATTGCATTATTATTTGACAGAGATACCAGGCCAGGGAGACACATAAAGGACAGTTTCATCATGTATATTTCTAATGCAATTGAATTGAAACTCATTGAAGAGGATACATTTTTACATTTGTAACATGTTTAATTTAAAGCTGTGTAGGGTCTTACTTCTTGTATTCTCTTAAATCTGATATCTAAAAATCTGATGGATGTTAATGAAGCAACTAAAAACGACTGTACAGTAGCGTAGTTGAAAATCCCTAGTTAATTCAATCTCTGGACCATAACAAGAGGTTCGGGACTTTGTGTTTTTTCCCTTTTATTTGAAATGAAGGAACATGCAGCTAATAGAGAAATAGAAACTTTAATGTATCATCTTGATGTTGGAATTATAGCTCCTATATGGAACTATATCTATTGTAAATATTCAAAGCATCAAGAGCCTTTCAATTTCATTACAAAATATGTTTGATCAATAAATAGTTTTTCTTGTTAGAGCAAGTAAAAAAAGCTCATAGAGAGACATAAGGTGAATTGAAACTAAATAATCTGCATAAGCAGTGTGTGTTTTGAACTTCACCGGTTGTTAAATCCCATAGGGGTTTGTATTGCATCATTTAGCATTAGCACCACCTCATGAGGGTGAAAGGATTTGTAAAACTCACCTGAGGATAGCAATAAGAGGCAGGGATTTACACAGCTTTACAGAAATGTGTGTTGAGAAGCACCTTCGACAAACTGAAAGGACAAAGCCTTTCAAAAGTATTCTAATCCCTTTTCAAGGTCTTGCATATATAACTCATGTTGTTGTTTGGTTCATCACACAAATATTTGTTTTTTTCAGTGAAGATTCCAATTTTTAGAATAGTACTAATGTCATATTGTTTTTCTCTACACACAAGCAGTGTTAGGATTCTATAGAGCTTCAAAGTGTGGGTCACTTTTTAATTGATTGGGTAAAAAGTGTATGGCCATCTAAATAACACTTTAGTCTAATGAATCCGTCAACACCTCTATGATATGACCTTATGCAACATAACTATAGCAGAAATGAAAGCATTAGAGTGGATTAATCAAAACGTTACCTATGGTTGTGATGACAGTCCCAGCGAAGAAGAATGCGCTGCCCATGTCCCAGTAACTGGAAGTGTAGGATGTGTTTCCAATAGGACTCACTCCTGCATTCACAGCATCTATAGCATGCTGCAATTAGAATATAATGGAATATAAATTAGATGGAGACAATCCTAGATGCATGTCATAAACTGATTATACGTTCAGCTAAGTAGATGCAGTTAAAATAAATTAAATCAGTTCAACATTAGTGTATCTGCCATTGGAATCATGCTGATGTGATCATGGGTGTGTGTTACAAAACGCTGTTGTGTTATAACATTTAATTAAAAAAGATTAAAATAAGCATTGCATTGAACAACACACATACAAATCAGTAAATGCGGAAACATCTATGAGATCTGTTTCTCATTATTCAGTGTCTGACTCTTCACACAGAGCAGTGTCTGCATTCTAACCCACTGCATGTTTTTACACTTCACTTCACTGACTTAATCTACATTGACTTTCACTTGCAGCAAACAGACCTTAATCTATTTTTTCTTCTATGTCAGGTTTTCCTTTACTCCCGGAGCTTTCCTTTATGTCCAGCTTGTCTAGGGAAACATTTAGAACCTACAGCGCTCTCACACCCTGCATCATTATTCTCAATGATCTAATTATGAGCTCCATTATGTAGCAATAACAGTTAATACACTATCTTGAATTATTTCTAAATGTTCTGTTTATGGGCTTTTTATGAGAATGGCATTTCATTTTCTTATCTCTGTGGACATTAATAGTTTGCATTTTGCTTCTGGGCTCAACATCACTTTCTGCTGGCATGAAAGTCATGGTTGCCATTGGTAAAAAAATAGTGCATTTACCAACATCCTGAATTCAGGGCAGCCCCCCAAAACTATCCATGCAAGCTGTTAGTAAAATGCACGTCCATCTGATCAAATATGTATCAACTCTTTTGACATAGCCTACATTTCAAAGCAGACAGAGTAAGGGATCACTTCCACACTGCTGCACCTGCCTACTCATAATCATGCATGTGATTACCTCAGCTCCATCAGTGCACCCCCCCACCCCCACCCCCACCCCCACCCCCCCAGACAGACTTTGGTATCTGAAATAGAGTCATGCCGACATAGCCTCAATATAGGAGCCAAATCTGAGCGGTAATTATATAATAAATCCCAAATAGCCTAATTCTTGAGCCAAGAGAGAGCTAATAATAGCCTCACAATATATCTGAATACTTGATGAGGAAGTCTATTTAAGTCTCCAGTTTTCACAGCCAAGTTCACACTGCATTAGATATGTGGAAAATCCTCTTTATCCAGGGGCACTTATGAAACACGAGGATGCTGACGATGATTTGTGTTGTTGTGTGCTAATTAGGACGCAACTTGTGTTATAATGTTACAGCAACTCTCCTCCTATTCGATTGCACAGAAGATTAAGCACACAGACGTTCTTGTAGACACACAGTCAACCCCAAATGTTTGTGACGTGCCCTTTGCTAATGTGTGTTTTTATATTCTTCACTTCAGGATCAATAAAGTGCAGGCTAAATCACTGCAAATCTGTATCCTCTCAGTGTGTCCTTCTGCCCCACAGCAGGTGACAGCAATGATCCAGCCAGCATGGTGCCTCGCTCTCTGTGAGCCGGTGCCAAGCTCTCTCCCCTGCAGCACTCGCTCTTTGACTAGTATCTATAACTTCTTCTGAACCACTTTAAAGCATTAAAGCTGCCTAAATGACTGCCAAACTGGAAGACTCTGGTCCATCACAGATAAGGCTAATCATCAAAACAGTTTGTAAAGTGAGCAAAGATAATCAAAACCCAGCTTTGATACACACATATATTTCCTTTTTTTGCACAAAATCTCCCTGGTTTGTGGTTTTATTTAACATGAGATATATATTTTTCCATATTTTTTACAATTCACTTTTTAGTCTATTCGTAAAGTCATTTCATTAGTTTAGGAACTTTGTGTCAAACCCTTGCGGAGCCTCTTTCTCATGAATCACTGTAGACCTTTAATAAAGCAGCCTAACTTTGACAATCATTCTCACAAATAACTATACATCCATATAACAAAAATAAAAATCATGTAAATCATGCTGTGAACAATTATTATGTTGTTATTTATGTGTCGTGACATAGATTCCCTGCAGGTAGTCCAGTGTTTTTGAAAGTATTTTGAAGATTAAGTGAGTCATCAATAAAAGAGACTTGACTGGTGGCAACAACAGCACGGCTCCACACTGTGCCAAAGAGTGAGTCATCCCGACAGCGCTGGAAAAGCCAAATTGGTCCGCTGCCTTTGTGGGCGCCCAGCGGGTAGGTGGACAGCACAGATGCTGAAGCAGACGTGAGTGAGGGGGTCAACAGACATGCATTGACAAGCACACACGAACACACAGACACACACTGAGCCAACATGGGTTTTGGAGCAAAGCCTTGCAAGTGCTTGGTCTATACACCGTCTTCTTTTCGCTCACCCACACACTAGCTGTACATTTACACACATGTCTCTTAAAGTTGCAATTTTTCAATCAAATTTTGCCAAACATTCACTGAACTGTGAGTAATCACTGCCGTGTCACCATAGAGGATCTTTGTTTGAGTGACAGGCTCCACGCAGCAGGAACGGACCGATAACAGAACCTGTGACCAGACAGACTCTATGATGGAGTACTTGTGAAGAAACATGTCCTGAAGGCCTTTTTTTAAGACAGCCAAGGGAAAGAAGTGTTATTTGTCAGTTCGAGTTTCACACATGGCACGATTTTCGTTATTTTATACTTGAAGAACTGTCATAGCTTAGTAGAAGGATATCTGAAGGAACAGTTTGAAACTTTGGAAATTCACTTTCTTACAGATGATTAGCAGAGAAAACTGAGAGAAAACTCTGAATCTGGTACGCATTATATCTGCAAACAGTTAGCTTATCTTTATCTAAATCATGATACGTCACTTGTTTAATCTGTAGACAAACATAAATGTAAACATGACATGTTGTAGTTTAAGGTTGCTTGGGTCACTGCTTCTTACAAAAGATAATCTGGCACATAAACCATAACTTGCATTTTTTACAAATAGTTTTTTGCGCGTTTAAAACACTTAAGATATATTATATTTTTGGCAGATTCTGTTCAGTTTGGGCAGACCTAGGCTACATGTCTCCCTGTCTTTCCAGTGAACGTTAGGTTAACTGGCTGCTGGTACTAACTTTATAAACCATATCGACATAAAGGCAGCGGTATTGATCTACTCATTTAGCTCTCTGCAGAAAAGCCAATGGATCAACTCAAACTTAATCTGATCTCATCATAGTTGTACAAGGACTATACAAATCCTATATTTTTTAATACATTCAATTTGGCAGAGGTAATATTGTAAATTAGTTCTAAAACAGTTTAATAGAGGCAAATAACTGGTGAGACATGCCGTCATAGATGTTATGTCCTGTCTCTGGATCTGATCATTAGTCAGCTGCTGCTGCTGCTTGGGGCTACAGGAGGTCTGTGACTGCTGGCCTGTGCAATAAATAATTGATTCCCTCCGGACCTCAGGCACACCTAAAGGTTTTTATTTCCAAACATCTCCCAAGGAAATACTGTCATTGATTTATTTTCACAAACCCGGGATAGCACTTTTGTGGTTTAAAGGTTGAGTGCTGCGAGGGAGGAGAAGAAAGGAGGCTTTTCTGAAATAGAGTAACAGAACAGGCGTGGGTGTGGAGAAGGAGGGAGAGACAGATCGGCAGTACAATATTTACTGGAGCAGTGTTGAAGAAGCTAGCGTCAAATGGAGCCATTGTAGCAGAAAGTGAAGCACACCAAATGCCTTTGGGGTTATTTTAAGTTAAAGATGATCAGAGGGGTTCACTGGGGCACTAACCTACATGGAAAGCACATTATGCAAAAAAGCTCTCTTTTTCACAATCTACTGTATTCATGTGATTTCATATGTTTTCTGCTGAATTATGCTAGTGAGGTACTACTTAGGCAGGTACAAGGGATTTGCCATTTGGTCCTTGTGTCACAAACATTTGCCCTCAAAGAAATGAACCCACATAGATGCAGAATCCCTCCCTCTCTTTCTCTTGAGAACATTCTCTGCATAGGAGTGTTTGAGTGATCTGAGTCCCGCTTTTTTCTTTTGCAGCACACCCTCACAAATCAAAATTTCAACACAGCAGAGTGCAAGCCGTCAGATCTCAAATTATTTTCCAATCGCGCTTCCAGTTATCAGCTTGATGTATTGACCTTAAATCTCGACCTATAATATCAGAGAACGGCGTAAAGCATTGCCATACACTGTGGTATAAAGCGGCTGACACCACAAAGAAATGCCCAATCAAGTCATGATGTGATGGGCATGATTTGTTTCACAATCTGCTTGTTATCTAGTCCAGTTCACACAGGTATTGGTTGATAATGAAAGCTTCTTATTCTGTATTAGAAACATGTGGAACATTGCAGATACAGCATGATTTATGTCGACCTGTGTCAAGGGTTGTCACTCATGTTTTTAACAACAAGCTGTTTAATCAAGATACACATGTTAGAATGAATCATTCTTAAGGTTGTCATGATCTGATTTTATGATCAGACAGACATTGATGTGATGCCAAGAATAGCGTTAAGGATTTAGGGTCCATCTGCCCCAGAAATCTCTCTGGATCTTTCCAGTTGAACAAAATGTCTTGTTAAAATAGAAGAGATATCACACACTGTTTTGGTAGAAGACAGAGAAAAACTTGGCTTCAAACGTTTCTTACAGCAAAGACAACAATGCTCTTGTGGCCGTGAACTAGTTTCCTTATTTAAAACGTGTGGGTGTAGTTAAAGCCTCACTCTGGAATATCATGCACAAATACATGTATTGTTGAGGGTATTAAGATACAGCTTAGTTATACAATCTTGATCTCAAAACAACCCACAATCTGTTGTAATAAAAAATGTGGGTTGATTACTATTACTAGTACTATGTGTTTGCTCAAGTCGAGTCAGGGACACAACAACATCAATGTAGACCTGCAATTACAATTCACCTTTCTCCACTCTAAGCAGCTGTAATCCACCATAAAAGTGATAATGACCTTTTTCACTAGGATAAACAATTGCCCTTACTGTGTATACTGGTTACTGTATATACTGTTATGTAACATTCAACTGTACACAGTAAATTTGACTCAAATTGAAGAAAATTTTACTCTAAAAATATAACATTTGGTCCCAACCTATATAGAGTAAAATGTACTCTTTGTTCAGAGTTGTATTTTTAGAGTTCATTTTACTCTATTATGTGCTTAGATTTGACTCTGCTTAATGGTTATTTACTCTATGTAGTGTATATTAAAAACAACTCTACTGCCATTTTACTCATAATAGAAGATAATTTTACTCCCAATAGAAGGTCATTTTACTCAGAATAGAATAAATGAACCATAATGATCTTTACAATAAAAAAGGTCAATAAACCAAAGTGCTTAAGGAACATGAGTGGGCGTGTGTGAAGCTGACCATTGAGCGGCCCAACCAAGCAAGGAGGCAGAGGCAGAGAGTTCAAATACAACCCGGTGTGGGCATTTATTCCTCTTTGTGGTACAGGATACACAGCCTCAATATGACTGTCTCACGTGAACACAGTCACCAGCCACCAGGACCTCACACACACACACTAACAGGAAAACAGAACCTAAATACACACAGGACTAATCAAACCAACAAGACACAGGTGAGGAGGGAGGAGAAAACACAGGGCACCAGGTGAACGCAATCACCAGCAACAGACAAGACGGGAGGGGGAACACTTTTCAAACTAAAACAGGAAACAGAGACAGACAAACTAAAACATAGACAGATTGTGACAAATATATGCATAAATGACATATAATCACATGCTTCCTGTGCAATGTTTTAGCGTGGAACAAATGAATATACTTCGCCAATAATGAAGCTATATAATCCGTAACGGAGACCGAGATCAATGGCCCCAGAGATCACCTCCGTTACAGCGTGGTCATGGTTTAACTCCAATAGAATTGACTCTGCATTTTTGATCGCACTCTAGAAGCTATGAGTAATAAATACACTCCAAAATGATTAAATATCACTATTTCAGAGCAAAATAGTAATTACTCTGGAAAAAATACTCACCAATATTTCCTGTGTATGTGCTAGCAGGTCAAGTTGGTTTACTGACATATGTGAAGTGTCACTGAGAATTATGGGTATCTCTGTGGTGACCCTGAAGGTATTAATGTGCTTCCCGCTGAATGATGGATCTGCCTCTAAGTCTTCTCGTGACATTTACCCATCAACCACGGGGGCCCAGAGCATGGGAGTGTCTTCTGTCACATGTGTCTATAAATAAGCATTATCGGAGCAATAACAGCACTCTGGAAAAGGTTGTGATTGAGTTCAATACAACCCTTAAAACCTAAATCTTAATTTGAGTGACTAGACATATTCAAACCATCTCCTTGCATACCTATGTGGAGGTTAATTGCGACTGAATAGAGAAGTACAATAACAACGAGTCAAGGTATTGGGTTCTAACAATCATTTTTTTAAAGAAAGAGGACTTCACTGCTCCAAGTAAACACCTACACAATTTCTAAAGGTTACGAACAAAAAATGGACATAGAAGTAACGAAGCAGTATTATCATTTTTTTGGTTAATTTCTTACTCATTGTCATTTCTACCCTTGTTATTCTAAAAATGTTGATTATAGCAGCTTTTAGTCGAGGCTAGTTAGTACAAATAATCTTTGCAAATCAGAACTCTTCAAAAATCAGCAATCAAGATGTTTTACTCAATATTTAAATACAAAAATTGCTATATCTATTATAAACAAACATGACAACAATTGTTTTGAAAAACGTAAACAATTATACTGTAAAATTCTGCAAAAAGGACAATGACATCAAAGTTTTGACCTTCTGGAGGACGGTCTGGACATGAAAGACAGTATCATCCAAGATTTTCATGTGAAAAGCTAAAGAAACAAGATGTAATTAACCTGAGAACCTCTAACTACCTCTGATAGCAATCACCATCTTGAAAACTGCTGCTACAAAAAGGTAAGTCCTCTGATTTTCTTCCTCTTATCTACCAATCACATGGAATGGCACTCAGTATCAGATAACTTTCATTAAATCCCTCTGATCGTTCTATCCTCTTACAAACTAATCTTTGGATGAAGATATACTGTGATGAGCAGATACAATAAACGCAATGCACAATCAAAGGGCTGAATGAACAGATGAAAGGAAGTTCAGGTCTGCTAAATGTGCAGATTTTTTTTTATCTAAAATTACAGAAGCTTATCTCGACTTTCAATCCCTTACCTTGATGAGTACCTCGAGCTCTTGAGGAGTAACACACGGGTTTCTCTCCAGGAACGAAGCCTTCTCCAGAGTGATGCTGGTCTTCTGGTTGCTCTCAAACGGCTGCTCCAGCGCCTTGAAAGCCAGACCTCCGCAGACCAGGTAGAGAACGACCACGATGAACACGGCCAGCACCGTCTTCCACTTCATCACTGAGTGGAGCGCGGCGGCCATGCCGTCACAGCTGGCGTCCATGCTGGCCACAACGCTGGCAGAGCGGGAGGAGATGGACAGGCGTGGCAGTGGACAGTGACCATTGGCCTTAGGATCGCAGCTCATCGGATTCTGCATGGTGGCCACACTGGCCTGGACAAGACTCGACTTGGCCATGCCAGACTGGGCCTTTTTGGGAGGGACCAAGTTGGTTTGGACCGCCACTAGGAAAAAATTGGAAAGAAGAGAATATTGTTTTGTTTGTCATTGTATTTGAGGATACCAAGACATAAACTGCAATCCTGTATCTTCTGAAAGGGATTCTCTGATGATTTTATGCAAATAAAACTAACAGACCATTCTTGGCTGAAGGCTTTGAATCTGTTACAGACAGATTGAGCTTTGAGAACGATTCCTCTGAGATTATGTTTTATGATAACACACTAATTGTTTTTACATTCATTTGTTCTATGCCCGACTCTGATAACAAGTCTTTTGCAATAGTAAAAATACTCTATGGAATGAGTTTGATTACAGTATTTTCTCTAACCTTTAAGCTTTCATGCACATCAAATGCATTAACATAAAAAAGGAGCCAATAATAAAAAATGTCTGCTTCCCAGGTACAATAAGTAAAGCAATATAGCTTTTCAATGTTTCAAGTCCAAATTGGGTATTCATCAGGTTCATACTGTAGGTATCAACACTGATTGTTTAACTCTGTTAGTAAGAAAGGCCTCCAAATATTGTACTTTTTAAAAAAAGTTAATCATTTTAAAGGGAGGTCTTGGGAAATATATCACTGTGCAGGTTTGGACTCCCCGAGCACAAAGAGAAATGTGTATCTGTTTTGCACATTGAACACGACATTGGACATAAACACAGGCTCATTAGCCATTACAACCTATTAGAACGTAATTTCCCTTCTACTCTGAGCTGATAAAGGGCTCTTCACAAAGCTAACACTTAAAGCTATCAGCATAAAGGACATATTCAATACGCTCCACAGCAGTCATCTCACACTTCACACACTGAGAATTTGGTTTGGGTTTTAAACATAAAAGACACTATTTCTGTGAATTGCAGTCTCTGCGCTACCACCTCAAGAAAACCTTGTCATCAAATTATTGTAATAAATGAAAAAAATTGAGGTAACAAGCATGAGTCTGCAAAACGGAAAAATAAGAAAATACATTTACAAATATCTAAAACATAACACTTGCAACCAAACCCTCACAATATTGCTAAGAGGAGGTGAAAGCTGAGTTACCCTCTGCTAAGAAAGCAGGATTCAATTGTGCTAATTCACTGTAAGAGGGGGTGGGGGGGATGAGTGCCACTTTCAGTAATAGGTTTCTGTGTGGGTTTTTATAATAATGCATGGGTGCTGGAACAGGTCAACGAAGTGGCAAGCAACACCTTGGAGGTGGCCACATGTAGATTCCTTTAATGTGTATAACGCATTGAATAAGCTATTCAGAGCATCAACCTTCACCCCTGACGCCCCCACCTATCTTAGATCGGAGAGTGCGGCATGCCTCGAGCCATGGGTGGAGCCTGTTGGCTTTAATGTTGGAACTCTTGTATGTAGGAACACAATATGGATATGTTTGAGGGATACACTCTTTTACTGGTATGGGATCACTAATGGGATATTCTAAGTACAATGTATCCTCTCACTCACACACCCCACCTTGATGAGTCAAGGGCATCCAGGAAGTGTCTCATTCTCTGCAGGAGCTATGAATCTTGTTAGTTAATGCCTGTATCATGAGTGAATCAATAACAGCAGAGTGATGTCAAGCTTAAGAAGGTGCAAAACTGCCACTTTCAATTTGTACATGTGTTTAAGGGCAGTGGCTGGCTATTTTTTGAAAATTAGATGGATTGGAAAATTAGGACTGAATGCTGAAGCAGAAGAAAGAAAATAACACATCAATATTGTATGCTGCATTTGATCTTGATGATAGATGTAGATTAACTTCAACTGTCAAATGAATTGCAAATTGGGCCAAATCAATAACTAGTTACACTGAGACAAGAATGCTTCTCATCTCATCTGAAATGTAATAAATCAGTTATTTGCAGCAGAGTGACGGCAGCTATAGGCAGTTCAAAAACATGGATATTATTGAGTTTAGTTCAGCTATGTAATAGAAAAACCTAAGAGTAATAAATAAATAAAGCATAAATAAAAGGTTACATGTCTGTCAAAGTTTAAAACCATAGGGGCAAAATCAAACCGGGGATAAAGATAATTGTCTTTACATTTCATATTTTTGAGGCTCTATCGCATTCATAGAATCCTTTTCCAACAAATGAGTTTTCTTCATATTGTTTTTTGGTAATTAAATAAGGTCTGAGTGGGACACCGTAATTTGTATCTGATAGTATCTCTCTCTCAGCCCTTCCTCTGTTTCCAGCAGGTCTGGCCAAAGCAGAGGTAATGTTGCACTCACTGGGTCCATAAAACAATGGAAAAAATATCAGGATGCTAATGAGAATTCTAATGATAGCAATTAAATGTTGCATTTATAATGTAACACACTGTTTAATGGGGCACAGTTGTGGTGGGACAATAGAACCATTCAATTTGTCAACATTTCAGCATACAAATGCACATTGCGTGTAGAAAAGCATTATTTACCCAGTGATAAACAAAATGCAGAAACAGTTAACACGAGGGAGCATTAACGGTTGGTTCAGGACTCTAGGCTCAGTTCTTCCCTGGGGTGCAAGGCAGGTTATAGGCGTTGAACTAACCAGCTGGGACCAACATCTATCATCAAGCCAGTCTGAATCACACATGAAGGCCAAGTACTTCCGGCAAAAAACTGATTCCAAAATAAAACTGAGTACGTTTCAAGGAGTGGTCCTGCTAACTCTATATCACAAAACAAAAGTAGAACAAGTAATTACAATATTATTCAAAGACCAAGCAAAATCCTCATGTTTTCTGTAACCATATGTTAGACATAATAAGATAAGTCAACTCACATTCAGAGTAGTCATGGCCAATTTCCTACGAGATTAATTATGTAATAAATAATCCACTGTCCCCAGCCATCTTTGGTAGTTATAATTGTATATATAGTATGTCTTATTTTGTAGGACAAGTCATATAGCCAACATTATTCTTCAGCAGCAACTGTATATGCTTTTATTTTTAAACTAGTTCCGGTTTCACGCAGGTTACTCCTGATAACTTGATTTGACTGAAGCTCCGCTCTCAGCAGCGTCTCCATGCACAACTGAGCACAAGGAGGATAGAGAATTAAGAGATATCCCCAACATCATTGTCGCTTGTTAATGTCCATATAGAAACACAGACTACACAGAAGAGAAAACACGAAGTGTAATCAGCTATAGTAATAGATACAAAATAGTGCAAAAGTGTTCAATCCCTTGAATAATGCAGCCTGGTGTAAATTGGTGTGTCTCCATGAGATGTTTCTGAGACTAGGAATAGTTTAAATGATTAAATGACATATATAGCCTATATCTAAAGTTATCAGATAATAAGAAAGCATTTTTCACCAACCTTGTTCTGGTTCCCAGTTAACTTGTTTCCTTGGGGTTTCTATTGGAAATTTCATCTCTGTTTTTGTTCTCAATCAACACGTAAGGGACTTTCAATATGATTTTAAAAATAAAGAAAAATATCCAAATCACAAGGAGTCCTCCAGCATCTCCGGGACATCATATGTTTGTGGATGGTGGAGTAAATTGTACGCAGGAATAAACGCATCGTAAAACCGCATTGTCTGCCTCTGCTGTCCCCCCTCCCTTTTTCTCCTCCTCGCTTGGACGCGCGGTGATAGTCTGACAAGAGAGATCCTTGAGAGACCTTTCATGAGCTGTCGCACAGGAGGACCAAACCACATCATGTCTCATACCCGAACACACAAAAAACGGGTTGGTCCGGTCCACAAACACAGCCACAGGGTGTCCAAAAAAGCAACTTTACGCCAGAAGGTAGAACAACGGGAAGGGATGCTCTCCTCCCTTCCATTCCCAAAGCTCTACTCTACTCTTGCTGTAAATACCTGGGGGAAATGTGCCTCTAGCCTTGCATCGGTTACATACTCACACATGTTCATAATACATTTTTGAATACTTACTGTTTTGGTTATTCCCCAAAACGGGATTATCTTCTCGTCATTTGGCAACCGGCAACGGAGCACATGGCGCAGGGCGGCAAGTCAGAGCTGCACGGCAAATCAGCTGCAGACTCAAACCATGACATCATTCACATGTATGGGAAAACGTTTAATTATTTATGAACTTCTACAAAGTCACTTCCTCCATCCAACATTGTAGACATTTGTAGAAACTGAATTGAGCCTGAATTTATTTTTGATTATGGCCAACTATGCTGTTTAAGTCAAGTTCACACTGCAATTAAGAAATCCACAATCGTTTGCTTGTAAATGACACGAGGGGTCAAAAGGTTTATAAAACAATACAAGGAACACAGCAGAGTTAACAATACGCTGCTGACATGCTGTCCAACATGCACTCAGTTGAATCAGAATGTATTGCACTCTGTGTACTCCCACTACCACATTATATATAAATGAGGCCACTGGTTTTGTTTTTTAGCAGGCCAGATGGTGTGTTTGCCTCAAACCGTCCTCAAAACAGCAAACCAGTAATTAACAAGAGGCTATCAGCCAGTAATTAGGACCATGCACATGAATAGAACTAACAATAATAGATTCAATATAAGTGTGATAGATAGATAGATAGATAGATAGATAGATAGATAGATAGATAGATAGATAGATAGATAGATAGATAGATAGATAGATAGATAGATAGATAGATAGATAGATAGATAGATAGATAGATAGATAGATAGATAGATAGATAGATAGATAGATAGATAGATAGATAGATAGATAGATAGATAGATAGATAGATAGATAGATAGATAGATAGATAGAGATAGATAGATAGATAGATTCAAACCCCACTGCAGTCAGCATGTCGTTGTGTCCCTGGGCAAGACACTTCACCCCAAATTGCTCCTGTGGGGATTGTCCACAGTATTGAGTATGTAAGTCGCTTTGGATAAAAGCGTCTAACAAGTGACATGTAATAATAATAGATAGATAGATAGATTGGGAAATTCTATTCTATAATTCTATTATAGTATAGAAGTTGATGGAGCCATTATCTCTCTTGTCCCCTCTTCTGGATAATATTTAACTAAACTATTAGGCAGACAATTATATAAAATGCAGTGCAAGTTTAAAGCCATTTCTGGCAAAGGGGCTACAGTTCAGATGCAGTTTATTTTATTGGTGGAAGAAGTGTTCATTCAGCTATTTGTATAGTTCTACAGAAATACTCCTGATCTTGTTCAAGTATAAATACAAAAGCAAATATTTGATATTTCTAATGTCGTGGATCTGATTGAATTATGAGTTATAAACGTTATGCCTTGTAATAATAATAATACATTTGATTTAAATATTGTTGTTTTTGTTCACTATTTCCTTTCAGGTGACAGGTGTGGGGGTGGGTGGTTGGTGCGTGACTTTCCTTAGGCATGAGCGTGATGACGAAAGCAATCATAGCAACCAGCATGGCGACGGGGAAGCTTTGCTCCGCCACTCATCTGCTTATAAACTCGTATTAGGCTGTTACCGTTTCGTTACTTGATTAGCTTTCAGCGTTAAAATGTCCGTCGTTAAGTACACTGTAGTTTCTGGATGTATCCAAGCTCTACCGTCGCTGCCCAATAGTATTTCTGAGGAAAATGGGATACGCTGAGTGTAACATTACCATGGAATCGAGAATAGGTATGCAACTACTGTTAGCATTAGCTAAGCTAGCTGTTTGGCTAGTGGATCAGCTGCATGAAGCTAATTCAAATTGTGCCTAGGCAGCTATGTGAAGATCAACTCTGGCTAACTCTGTATAAGCTCACGAATGTGGCTTCACGTTTATGTAGATAATGGTCAGCCCTTTACTAACTTAGCTTGTTAAACTTGAAATCTATAACAACACAGTAGCGTTTAAGCCTGTAACACGGTGCTTCTGATAAAGCTAGCTAAAAATAGGTTACTTTATTGTGGTACATTTATATGGTTCATAGTACACGTGCTAATGTATTTTCTCAAAGATGTTCTTCTTAAAGTTCAAATTAAATGTATTTCTGTAAAAAAGGATGAACTATTTTTTCAGATCACATATTTGTTGATAAGATATCTGTTCTGAAAAATATTGACATATTACTACTACTTGTAATAACTGAGCAAGAATGGAAATGTGTAGAAATACAACACAAAACGTGTTTACCCCATAGATTACCCCCAAGACTGAAGGACTGTTAAATAATGAATTTCAATAAATTATATTTGAATAGTTTAATGTAAATAAATAATCTGTTTAATATTTGTTATTGATTAGTAAGCACATATATAATTCAGTAAGTTATAGCATGTTTAACATGTCAACATGCATCTGTTTTCATTCAGGGAGTGTATCATCTGGAGGGGGCTGCAGTGTGAGAGGACGAACTTCAAAAAGTAGCCGTGAGTAATATTATGCGCTTATATTATCATTTAAAACATTAAAATGAAAGCTTGATTATATCATTTACTGCATGTTGTATGTGTGTTTTCTGTCTTGCTTTTATAGCATTCTGCCCTCGCTCCTCCAGCATGTTGACACAGTCCATCGTAAAAGACCACATGGTGTCTCATTACAAGAAGGTTTACTCAGCTAAAGGTGAGCTACATGGCAGGAATACATTATGATCATTACATTGACATTCCGTAAAACAAACTAAATCAGCTCCTGAGAATTCTGAATAACTAGTTTGGTCATGCAATCATGGAAAGCTTTTAATCTTGTTGAAGCATGTAAAGCACTTTGTAATTTGATTTTGAAATGCTCTTTATAAATAAATAAAAAATACTGTTATTATTAGTGGTTGCAAAGTAATTGGATTCATTTTCTGTTGTGATCTTAATTGTGTTTGCCTCGTTCTACAGCTGCCATTGATGCCTCAGTACCCAAAAGCCTGATACACAGTGTAAAGTGTAAGTTTGAAAGTATCAAATATCACATTATTAATTACAATTGAAACACTGTTTTGCTGCTGAATTTGGGGTGTACCTTATATTACCATTACTGTTTTTCTATTTACAATATATTTCATTCTCATTTTACTGTCACTATAATATAACCACAACCAATCAGATAATGGTGTCTCACTGGTTATCAAAGACCAAAACGTTCTCTTTAAACCCAACATTTTGCCCAGTTGTTCAGTATTAAAGTCCGACCTGTTTAGTTTTACAGGCAGACAGGCTGACAGTAGCCTCAATAGGCAATAATGCAATGCAATCACTGATCCTGTTTGAGTACAGGATGTAGCTCATCCTTATCCATACTGGTAAAGTAATGCTCTCTTCTAATGGCTGTACTATAACAACTTCTCTCTTGCCCCTTTCATACCCTGCACTTAAGTACAGTGAGTCTTGGCCTATTGTTGACTATTTCCTGTGTCTATTCTTCCGTTGCCTGTTTCCAGACAATGACCAGATCAGACAGGAGCGGTTGAGGAGAGGGGGTCGTCCTCAGTCAGCCAGCTCTCTCTCCCAGAGGAACAGCAGAGCCTCCTGCTCACCTGCCCAGGTAAGAAATCAAGACAGATTCACTGATGTGTCACTCAGAAGCCAGCCATTGTTTAAAAACAACATGTTTCCTTTTCAGAGTAGATTATCTGTGCAGTATGATGACAGCCGCTACCTCTACTCAAGGAGTTCCTCAGTATCCAGCCCAGGGTTCAGCTCCTCCTTCCATGCCAAGGAGATAGTTTATCCATCGTATACAGTGGATTCTGACAAGTTCTCTCATCACATACGGCCAGCTTCAGAAATAAAATACCGTAGTCCTGAGGCAACTTCACACAGAAGGCAGTCAGCATATTCAATGGGAGCTTCAGGAGATCACAGTCACTACACGTCTTTCCAGGACCCTGTTCAGAAGACTTACAGCGGAGACTTGCTCCAGAAACATTCACAGCACTTTACCCAAGACAAACCCTTCACCCCTAAGACCCTGAAGTCAGAAAAGAGTTCATACCTTTCACAATATCGCTACTACCGAGCTCCCCGGAGGAAACCTACTCAGGATAGCACCAGCTCAAAATGTATGCGACAGGAGACATATCATGGAAGGTACTTACCACGCATCTACATCAGGGTGTCCGCGGGGTCTTAAAAAGTATTAAAAGTTGATAAATCAATTTAGAGAAAATTAAGGCTATTAAAAAGTATTAAACAGCATTTTCAAGGTATTACATTTTGTAGCTTGTTTTCAATAAGTATATCAATTGTCCAAAGAGGTTGTATTCTAAAGTCTGCCTGAATGTAATCATTGCGTAGGTGTGTAGTGTGATTCTGTGTAGTTTATTTATGGCATCCCGTTGGATTTGACGTCATCTAAACAGGACATCGCACGCTCACTGCTTGATAGCGCGCGAAGGTCCGTTTACGCCGGTTGTTAAACAACATCGTTATGGGGAAATGCAAGTTTGCGTCCAAATGGTTGGAAGATAAGCAGGAAGGACAATCAATACTGTATATAGTAAATGTGAGGTAAAGTGTGTCGCCAATGTAACCGGTTAGAACTCGAAGTGGCGATGAGGTCTTAAAATGTATGGAAAGGGTCTTAAAAAAGGTCTTAAAAGGTATTACATTTGACTTCAGGATTCCTGCATATACCCTGTACATGAGTCTCAAGGGAAAACAATAGATATACTGTATGTCTTTAAAACATTTTCTTAACCTGTAAAACATGTGTTCCTATGTGTTACAAATAACGTGAATTCAACCTTTTTTTATGCAGCACAAAGACCAAGGAATACACACAAGAATTCTATGAGCCATCTCAGGTAATTTTGAGGGATTCATTTGATTATTGAAATATGTTTTCCAATGAGTCTTACAATCCTAGTACGGTGTCAACTTATCTTTTGTTAATCAAATTATCGATTTAACCCATCCTTTTGTATTATGTTTAAAATGGGTGGAATGTTTTTTTCTCAAGTTATTGTTTGTGGTTTATCAAGGTTTTAATGCTTGCGCTGCACTTCCCGAATATCAATTAAGATATTTAACATTTACATTAAGCCTTAGCTGTTATCCCATAATTATTTCCAAGATCATAAAAGCCACATGTTTAGTGTGTCAGAGGGCATTATGTGGTGAAGTAGCCACATACAAATAGTGGTTTATAATTATTTGTTGCTCAATGTTGGTCATAAATCCTCGAGTTGTTTATCATCCCTTTAGACCATGAAGAACTTAAGTATTTACAGCTACATTAAACATTTAATCCTGAGGCAGTCTTGGCAATATTTAATGTCCTCATTCAATCCTTTTTGTTTAGCAGGGATTTCATACAGAGCACGAGTGGTCTGAAGAAGAATTCAATGGCACATATTTCTCTGCATCGAGACAACAGAGTCGAGCACACAAGAGCAGAGACCGTGATTTATTTGACTCCTCATCCAGGTGAAATCACAGATTGTAAATGCTATGTTGCATTTTAAACCAAATGTTATACCTGGTGTATTTTGTGTTTAAAGCGCTAAAATAATTAAATTCTCATTTCTTAGGGGCTCACTGGACGGCGATAAATCTTCCATCAACAAAAGTTTATCTGCAGAGTAAGTTCTCTTTGATAATGTCTAATCCTTAAACAGCTTTTAATTCATATAAACCAAAGCTCTTGCCAGATGTATAGGGGTTGACAGTACGATGCTTCTGTGATTCTTTAGATCCATGAACAATAATGTCTCTGGGAAGTTGCTAATTCAAATTTTTGTTTAACAGGGAAGAAGAATTAATGTACCTCGAATTCATTTCTGCTGTAACAGAGGATATATTGTCCAATGGGCACATCTCTGACAGGTTTGTCATGTTTTCTATGAACCGCTTTGTTATGTTACAGACATTTACAGGATGGCACTTTTTTAATAGGCATGTGTTCCATATTTGATTATATTGTTAAACCATCTGTCTGTGTCCTCTTCTAGGTTCTTAGACCGGGTGATGAATCGCCATATCGACATGAATCGGCATCAGCTTGATGTGGTTAGTGACTTTTTGCAGAATATGTTAAGCAAGTCTTTTTTAAGTGTTCGGTTTACAGCTTTAAATGCAAAATACAAATTTAAAAGGAAATGTAAAACATTGTCACAAAGGACTTTTTTCTTGCATCGGATTATATTGTTTGTTTTTAGGGTAAAATGCGCCACCTTCTGGATGTGCTGCGTAAAGAGTTTGAAGAGCCAGCCAACTCATTCACCCCCAGTACAGAGCTAGAAAAAAAGAAGAATGATCGGGGTGATTCATTCTTGCCATATGTTGGATCAGGAGGGAAACAAGAAAATACCAAAAAAGATGATGACCTTCTCTCCTATGCATCACTTATTAAATCCTGCGATTTGCAAGATTATGCTGATCCCCTCTTGGTGTCTACACCCTTATACTCTCCTGGAACGACTGCTGCCTCACCAACTGAAACAAACGAAAAGGACGAAGCAGTTGACAATCAGGAAGAAGGCAATAGCTCTCCTTGCCTCAGTGACCATGTTTCTAATAATATGGAAATCAGTGAAGAAGTCCATCAAAATCAAACAGGCACAACTGAGTCAAACAAAGAAGTCACCTCTGAAAACCATGAAGTTACCCCCATAACCAGTGACCGAGACCAAGAAGAAGTCAGTTATGATGGACAATCTAAAGAACTTGAAGATCTGGGGAGAAGTTTGTCAGAGTCGCTTCATGTATCCAGCAATAAAGACCACGGCAATGAGGATACTGTTGCTGAGCAACCTGCACATTCAGTTGCGTCTGTCAGTGATGACGAGTTCTGAGTTTTAGCTGTATTCTGTGATTGAATGTTCTTTTATATTCTTGTTACCAAGTGAGTTTTTTTTCCAGAGAGAAATTTAATATTTGAAATTTCTGAAAGTATAGTTTTGTATTTGTGATTTATCACTGGTTGTGTTGTGTTGTCAACATTGTTTTACAAACCCCACCAAAATGGTGTTGTTCTATTCTAAAAAAAAATGTTTACAAAAATAAACAGGGTTTTTCAAGTACTACAGAGAAATGATGATTTCTAATTTGGGATATTGTAAAGTGGCCACTTACTGGCCGTAGTGGTATATACATTTTCTAGAATCTAGATGGTTGCCCTGAGGTATCTAGTGAGAATAGAAAATGTGCAAATGATAGCCCATAGCACTGATGTCAGATGTGTGAAATATGTGGTTTCATTTTGATTTAGTCGATTGCAGAGTTTACCTATAGTCTTAATGTAGCTACTGTTTACATTTGTTGATTTCCAAAAAACAACAACAACACTTGTTGTAAAGAAACAAACATTTTCCAGTGTGTTTGACTTGACATATGCCTCAGAGATGTAGCAACTAGGAGATGATTGTCACCGGAAAGTGTCTTTACAATTGCAATAAATTACTATTTCTTTTGATCCTTGTATGCTGGCATTTTTTATTATTAACACTTTATTACAAACTGATAATTATTCGATATGCAACCTGCAACAAGCGCGGCCATTATTACCACATTGAGGGGGACTTTTAAATCGTAGCAAAAATAATCTATGTTTGCAATTACAGCTGTCAGCCGATGTAAAGGTAAACAGACAGGTCAGCGGCCAGCAGTTCCAGGCAGCTGTCCCATTTCTGGCATTTTCACCGCTCCGCATTCCAGCAGTGTGATGTCATGGCTCTGAAAACCTAAGTGTATTCCTCCGCCACGGAGGCACTATAATGCATTTTGAAACGTCTGTTCAAACAGGTACGTTTAATCATATATTGTGTATACAATTATTGAAAAGTCGGTATATATTCCAATGTTATAAGGTGATTTATAAGATGTTGAAGGACAGCTAATATAGCTATAGTGCCGCGGATGTAGACGGAATACGCTTGTTGCTCTTCCAATCCCAGGAAGCGAAACACGCTTGGAACTTCAGTGAAGTTAACTGTTGGACCAAGAGGCATGGGGTGCTACGTTAGTTTTGATCCACCAACAAACTACAGACCAACAGGCTGTCTCTAATTTAGAAACATATCTAAACAGTAGAGTGAGCCATTGACCTTGATGGCGGAATCCGTCAGGACTGAATCCTAGTTGGACTACTTTTTTGCATCTGGTGGCTAACGGTAACGTTAACGTTTTTGCCCCAAATATTTACCGGCCGACGTCAGCTTCCCAAGGGTGTCGTCTATTTGCTGGAACACAAGTTAGCATGCTAGCATTCAAGCTAATTTGACGCTAGTTGTAGGTAACGGTTCAAGTTATGGATGTATCAAAACGACTAACGAAAAGTAGGAAGTTAGAGCGGAAATTAACATATATTTGGGAAACCCATCCTTTAGTTTCAGTAATGCGAAGTCGTACTTATAGAGTATAAACGTTGTAATACAATGGTTGTATGTTTGAGTTGGAAAGCAGCAGGGATTTTGCAGTGTTGTGTTCGACAGTAGTAGCTTGCTGCGTATTGAATCTGGTTGCTCTTGTCAGTGTTTGTATCAGACTATTCACTGGAGGGGTTTCATTTGACCACAATCGTGGAATATGGCTTGCATACAGTGTTATATACAATGTAAATGACACAGGTCAGGAGGCCTATTACAAATAGCTGTCTATCGATTTGCTTTAAATGTTTTTTTGAGTGTAAACTTAGAGAACTGCATTATGAATTTGTAGCAAACTCAAGCCAAGTCAGGTATTTAAAAAAAAAAAGCCTAATTTAAGAAGATTACTCTTCGATAAGTCTTGTGTTGTCTGTTCTGGCGTCTGGTTCAGGGTGACAGACTGACTAGCTGTGAATAAACTGTTGTAACATACTCTTTAGTGACGAGTAAGAACACTGGTTGTGATTCATCTTGGCATTTATCATCCTATTCCAAGTTTTCTATTTTATATCATGTCATTTTTGTGAATTTATGTCTCTTCTCTCTTTTCAGATCTGTCTGTTGATGATGAACCTCATGAGATGTAACATTCACACCGTTTTCGAGGGGACAGCAAGGAGAACTATTTCTCTGGACTAAGTGAAGAGCTCCCTCTTGGAAAAGTGTGAAACATGCCCTTGCCATTTGGCTTAAAACTCAAAAGGACTCGAAGGTATACTGTTTCAAGCAAGAGCTGTCTTGTCACTCGGATTCAGCTGCTCAATGGAGAGTTTGTTGAGTTTACACTTTCAGTGGAGAGCACTGGGCAGGAATGTTTGGAAGCAGTTGCTCAGAGACTTGAGTTAAGAGAGGTATGTCTGTTTTTTCATCCAAAAACAAGTGCAGATTATTCTCTCTTATATACTTTTTGAGTCTCATCTCAGATACTTATCTTTTGGAAATGTGTTAATTACATACTCTGTATTAATATGTAATAACATGCATGTTATCAACTCATCACAACTTGTTGCCCACATTCACTTTATTTTTTGTATTTCCTTTTAAACAAAAGTTCCAGCTCTCAAATCATGAACAATATGTTCAAGACAAATTGTGAGTCAGAATTGAATAATGCAATGAGCTTCATATGTGCATTTGGTCACCTGGTTATCATGAGCTGAAATAGATGCTGTCATTGTTAGACACAACTCAAATTAACAATAGATACTGCTATACAAACAGGTGTTTTGCCTGTGAACATGCACTAAATCACAGTGTCTGTTATTTTGATGCAAAGTGGCTAGCGGGACTAAGCCTCTAGCCACATTTAAACGTTTTCTTGTATTCAGAGCAATAACCATATTGTTTTTTTTTTATATCACTAGGTTTTTTGTGTGCAATCATGTGGTTCTCGATCCATCTCTCGTAGAGCATGTTCTGTCACTTTACTTGATTTAGGGATGATATTTACAACCACTGTCTTATTTGTTACTCTCTCCTCCAGATCATTATTATTTAAACACATTTTTTATTAATGTCCACATAGCATTACATAATAGTTTCCAAACAGTGCTGTTATGTTGGCCATGTTTCTAGTTGTGATTTGAGAGTTGCTGCAAATCACAAAAGGCCTCTTTCAGCAAATGTGTCTTTGGTAGACAGCAAGCCTATAGGGGGTTACTTTTCTTACCAATGTTTATTGTGAGATGTTCAGGCAGTCACAAGACTGAACAGGGACTGCCAACAGCCTATAAATCTGGGAATGTTTTTTTTATAGGTCTTCATAAGTGTTTAATGTAATGATGTGCAGTATTGATCTAAAGCAGTCACTCAATATTGTTCTAAAGTTGAATATGTTTAGTGTGCATTCATTTGGGGTTCAGTACAGATAGTAAAACCAAAATTCTTCAGCAAAATGTCCTTAGGGTTTCTTTGATCACAGCATGCCTAAGGTGTAATGTTTTTGCTTCTCTGCTTGTTAGATAACATTCTTCAGCTTGTGGTACTTCAACAAGCAGAACCAGCAGAGATGGATCGACTTGGAAAAGCCGCTGAAAAAGCAGCTGGACAAGTACGGGCTAGAGCCTACCGTTTACTTTGGAGTCGTGTTTTACATACCCAGTGTCAACCAACTGCAACAGGAGATCACAAGGTGAGGTTTCGTCAGTGGTACGAGGTCTCTTGTACTAGGCCTATTACCGTAGTGACAATTTATACAATTAATGCCAATCAAAGAGGTATTTTGAGATCATTTTGCCAGGTTAAAGTGGCCAACAAGAAAATAAGTTCATCAAGCACAGTTGATCAGTGACTTCATTTTACCTATGTTTGTTTTAATGCACAAATCCATTCAGAGCAGTCATTTATTTTTTTGTTTTCGAGTGCTTGTTTATTCCCCACAGAAGTAACTCTCTCTTCTTCTCCACAGATATCAGTATTACCTACAGATGAAGAAGGATTTTACGGAGGGCCGGATCTCTTGCTTACCAGAACAAGCTATTCGTTTAGCTAGCTTGGCAGTGCAAGGTAAATAATAAATACATGATACAAGTCGAGAAAAGAAACGTGGGTTTGACAAGCCTGGTGTTTCCTGACATAAAGCTTTAGCGAAACTTGTCATTTTAAACATCGACAGGCGGCTTTTGCTAGTTCAAGTTTTTTCCCCCAAGTATTATACCGCACCTAACAAGCACCATTAAACCTAAACCAGTGGTTAAATGGGTCAGTGGTGTGTTTGTGTGTGAATGTGAACTCTCCTTGCAAGAGCTTTAGCCCTGACACGTCCTCCCACTTCTGGCCAACCAGAAGAATCTCAAACACTGCTGGCAAAGTTAAATCAGGCTCTGCAACTTACTGGCCTGGGTGTTGGAATAGCACAGCCTCCGAGATCACTTACTGCTGCGGCCATCTTCAAATGACTGACCAGCATGCATTATGTACATTTTAAGAAAAGCTGTAAGAAGCTTCTTCCAAGTTTACTAAAGATAAGACACTGCTCAAGTTGTCATGCAGACTTTGCATGACTTTAAAAGTGCAGTGGGCAGTTCCTATTTTCTCTCCCTGGCTGGGGTATTTTGGAGTGAAGGGCAGTTGTAGCGTTTAAGCAGGGCTGATTCCTGGGATAGCCAACATAGTTGTGAATGTTGCCAGCAGACAGCCTGAAGCTAATAACAGCTTTGGACTTCTACGTTGTCAGACGCTAGAGCAATCCCCCTTTCTTTACAAATGGGCCCCTCCTCTCCTAAAATGAGTGGCACTGCAGCTTTCCAAGAGGTATTACAGCATGCTGCAATCCTTGAATGTCTATTTAGGCTTGTACTCAATGCAGAATCGGACATGTAATCGAGTCTATTCAGAACGCGGTGTTATGCACAGTATGCTCATGAAGTCTGTCTTTTTTTTTGTACACAGCTGACTTTGGAGACTTCAATCGATATGATTCCCAGGATTTCCTCCAGAAGCTTGCGTTGTTCCCTATTGTAAGCTTTTTTTTAGGTTTTTTTATTTACATGTGAAATGAAAATTGTTGAGGCTATTGTGTTCTTATTTGTATTTAAATACCAACATTGTTTCAACCGTGATATTCTCTTTGCAGGACTGGATCCAGGATGAGCGTGTGCTTGAAGAGGCCACTCAGAAAGTGGCTCTTCTGTATCAGTCCTACAGGTGAGCATCAGCCGGTCTGTACTGTGTGGATAAACAGACAAACAGCTTTGCATTTTGCACAGACAAACGCAGTCCTTTTTGCATCTATAAAGCCACACAGCTTTTTTTATTATCTTTCTTAATTTAGAATCTTACTGAGGCCATACAGTTACTACCATGACTTATTGCAATGCAGTGATTCTTTCTTCGTGTTTTTGTAGGTGAATGGGTTTTGATGGTTGTTTTGTCCTGTTATCTTTTTCAGGGGTTTATCAGCTCCAGAGGCAGAGATGTTGTACATGCAGGAGGTGGAGAAAATGGAAGGCTATGGTCAGGAGAGCTATCAAGCCAAGGTAAGTTAACACGTTGCTTTGATCCCCGACAGCTCAAACACTGAAGAAGACTGCATACTATGTGTCTGGATTCTTTCACCTCAAATTATGTCCTGAATGTCTTTATCCTCTCCACGCATCTAAACAGGACAGTACAGGCACAGATGTTTCCATGGGGTCGTGCCTCGATGGCATCTTTGTCAAGCATAAAAATGGCAGGCCGCTTCTTTTATTTAGGTAAGTGTAGCCAGAAATTGGTTCCAAATTATCTTTACTTCTAACAGTGAAGAATAAAGGTGTTCAAAATGTTGATTCTGAGAAGTAATTGTTTTGAATCTGTCAGTATGAAATGAGTTTATGGCGCAGCTCACAGCTATTCTTGGGTTAGGCGGTCTCCTTTTATGTTCCTTAATGCTAGATCTGAATGTGGAATGAGTCAAGTAAAGTAACATTGTTGTAGCATTATCTGTCTGTCTAGTGGGTGTACATTCTTGACCTTCCATGAACTGTATCTATCTACATACCATTATAGGTACTGCATACCTTATTTCATAGACTCCCACATGCATTGCTTAAGCAGTCCCACAGTCTCTTTAAAAATGCCACAAAGTGATGTGACTGCCATGACATGTGTTTTTCTTTTCCCTCTCTCTCTCTGCCACCGTGCTTTAAACGGCTGCGTAGGTGGAATGAAATTAACAACATGAGTCATAACAGGTCCTTCTTTGTCCTGGAGCTCACCAACAGAGAGGAGAGTGTCCAGTTCCAGACAGTAAGTCTCTGCTGCCATTGCACCTTGTCTCCCCTGCTCGTCCCCGGAGACATTTCAGTCTCTTATTGAATTTGGCTAAATTAGACATTGCCATCGTCAGGGAGCTGAGCATCAGCTAGTCTGAACAATGCACCTGTGTTTGTGTGTGGGCGTGGCTGCTGCTAGGGATGTTTGGGTATGTTACTTATGTGTTGATCATAAAGTCACATACCATTAGCCGAAACTCAATGTAGCAAGTATTTGATAGCATACAGAGGAACAACTTTACTTAGAGATAACTAAGCAAACACCACCTTTGTACTACTTGTGTTAACATCTAATGTTTTTATTTTCTTTGTGTAGGAAGACATGGAAACCTCCAAATACGTGTGCCGGATGTGTCTGGCCAGACTCAAGTTTTATAAGATAAACAAGAGTAGCCTGTAAGTGTTTTTTTTTTAACATGTCTAGCCTAGTTCCTGTCTCTTTGTTCCTTGTGGTCTCGTGCATGTGTCTCCTCTTCGGTGTAGCCTCACTTCTATCCTCCTCTCCTCCTCTCTTCAGAGAGGAGTGTGACCCCCTGCCTTCTGAGGGCTCCCAGAAGTCCCTTCTCACTCTATCCTTTCCTCGCTTTCCAATGCTCTCTCGTCCCTCTCTGCCTTCTAATAAGGGGTGAGCATTACAATCAGCCCTGCCCATAATATTTGACATACGGCTGTTTAGCAGGTGCCAACACCAATCCCTTTGTGATTGTCTAGACAACACTGCATCAACAAACAAGCTCCCTTCTTTGTAGCTGAAAGGGCCCTTTGGTTGTAATTCTTGTGTATCAAAATGAATACAATTTAATTTTAAAGTCTTTTTTGTCAGCACTATTTGTGAAATCAAGATGATCTTTAAGATTGTTTAAAATCTTGGCATTACCTGTTCAGTATTCTCTCTTACAGTAATTCATTTACTTTTTAAGTTTATACAATATTTGATTAAGTTGCTCAGCTTCATGTATTTAGAAAATATTCTACAAACAGAAATGTGCTCCGTTTATGAGTCAATCAAAAATAAAAACACATCGCATGACTCTTCTCTTACACCACGTGTGCTGGTGTACTTTAAGACATGTGGGAAATGTTGCATGGTGTTCTGGAGAAGAGTTGAGCGATGCGTTTTTAAGTCTGAACTTAACCATTTCTGCAGTGTGCTGTGTGTGCAATGAAAAGAACGTCTTTAAAAAGATATTTCAAAAAGTTATAATAATACACATTTGTTTTACCCACCAGCCAAACCCAGCCTGTCGTTGTGAACCCAGTCAGACGGAGGTCCTCTACTAGAATTACTCTGGTAATGTCCATGCACATATTTTCCTGATGATTTTCTAGCTTGCAGTTCAGAACATGATGTATTTTCCAATAAAGACTTATTTTTAATCATTTTCTCAGATCATATGAGCTGTCGTTGAATTCCTCTCTTGTTTGTTTCAGCCAAAGCCTCAGGCCTACATGATGCCCCCTCCACAAATGCACTACAATGGTCATTTCACAGAGCCTTACACATCATCACAAGGTAATTAATGGCAACTATGAACCTGAAAAGCATTAGAAGTTTTTTCCTTCAACTACATTTAATGTTGCATGGTTTTATAAATGTAATCCATTGTCCATGTAAGGATGTGTTTTTAATTTGCTTTCTCACAGACAACCTGTACATGAACAATCAGAACGGTTATTACTACCACTCCCAGACCAGCCTGGACTGCTCCCCTCTGGAATACAGCAGCGGGGGGCGGTTACGTAACGGCAGTGTGTACAGCGCCCACAGCACCAGCTCTCTCACTAATCCCCAGCACTACCTCCAGCCCTCACCCATGTCCTCCAACCCCTCCATCACCAGCGACATCACCAGGCCCGACTATGTCCCCTCGCATCGCCACAGCGCGCTCATCCCCCCGTCCTACCGCGCCACCCCGGATTACGAGACAGTGATGCGTCAGAAGAACCGCGGAGCAGGATTTGGGATGCTTTCGTCTCAAGACCACCGACAGAGCCACTCCATGAGGAACCTGAACATTGGTAACTCGTACGCCTACAGCAGACCGGACCCTCTAGTTTACAGCCAGCCAGAGATCAGAGGAGAGCACGGCGGAGCAGCCCCCCACCATCACTATCCCTTCCACCTGGGCTCCAGCTTCCACAGCCCCTCTCCTTACCCCTATCCCACAGAGAGACGGCCCGTAGTGGGGGCGGTCAGTGTCCCGGAGCTCACTAATGTCCAGCTGCAACAGGCACAGGAGTACCCCGCCCCTAACATCATGAGAACACATGTGTACCGACCACCTCCCCCCTACCCGTACGCCCACCCCCGGCCCGCTAACAGCACCCCTGACCTGTCGCGTCACCTCTACGTCAGCAGCAGCAACCCAGACCTGATCATCACCAGGCGTGTGCACCACTCGGTCCAGACCTTCCAGGAGGACAGCCTACCAGTAGCCCACTCCTTACAAGAGGTGTCGGAGCCTCTTTTCAGCGGACCCCCACAGAGACACCCTTACCACGCTCAGAAGCGGAACTCCATTGAGATCGCTGGATTAGCACACAGTCTGGAGGGGATGAGGGTGAAGGAGCGCACCGTGTCTTCCTCGGCCGCCGAAACGGTCACGCCCCCTCCCCCCCTGCGAGGCGGTCGCTCTCTAGGCTCTCATCTCAACGTGTATTTGGAACGCATAAAGACGGACGAAAGGGGCGACATTAAGGAGGACGTACAGTACGGACACAAGAAGTCCCTTTCCGACGCCACCATGCTGGTTCACAGCAGTGGGGAAGAGGAGGAGTTCGAGGAGGACAGTGGACGCCACACTCCTCTTTCCCAGGATGCACTAGAAGCTGTTCCCGTGCAGCCGCCCCAACAGCACAACAGTTTGACATCTCTGTCGCTCCTTCAGCAACAAACTCCCACAGAGCCGCCTCCTGCGTATCCCATCGGCTCCTCTCTAGACCCCACTATAACCAGCTCCTTGACTTACAACGTTCACCCCCAGAGCCAGGAGGGCGAGCCTCTCTACCTGCTGTCAGATTTACGACAGCCCAGAATAATGCCCTCAGTGTCTGAGGGAGACCTGAGTGGCCAGGCTAAGCAGAAGACTAAAAAAGACTTCAAGAAGAGGCCTGTGTCTGATGTGCCTGCCGGGAAGAAAACAGTGGAAGGGTTGCCCCCTCCGGTGAGTGCTGTTCCCAGTTACATCACATTCTCAGCATAGTGCAGTAGTTAATCATCCTTATGACATTTAGACATTTCTCCAGGCCACCTCTGGTTATAGATATCGTATTTCTCTAGGCTTCTGTATTACAAATTGGCATGAAAGCAAGATTGAGGATATAGCAGCTATTTATTTGTTTTATTGTGGTCTTACAACTAGGAATGGGAATGATTAATCGAATATTGGAAATTATTCAAGTATTCGAATATGAGTCATGAATATTTTTATTGTAATTTATTTTTATTTTTTTTATGGGAGGGGTGCCTAAGTTGATTACATATTATCAAATGGATGAATTAAATGTATAATACGACAGTGCCATTTTAAATATCTTAAGAAATATATGAAAGAAAACTTGGTTTTGTTTCTATATTTATTTGAAATGTCTTTTTTTTTAAACATTTAAAAAAAAAAAAAAAAAAAAAAACATTTATAGGATATGTAAATTCTGTTAACCGTTTTTTTGGGGGTCGAATATTCTAATATAAATTTGCTTTCAAATTCCCATCCCTACTTACCACATCTTATCACACTCCAGCTCTGAAATGTCTTTGAAGTTGCACTGTAATAATACCTCAGGAAACCTGCTCCGAGCTTGCTATAAAAGTGTTTTGTTCTCAGACATGTGTTTTGCTCATTTGAAAGTCACATGAGTATGCACCAAGATAACATTAGAAAATCTGAACATAGTGTTGGAGTCAGTTTCAGGGGCCAGCTCTCAATGACGCAAGCACGCACACTATAACAAAGAATGTAGCTGGAGTACCTTGTAAAACCGGCCAGGTGACATTCCCTGAGCAAACACCCAGCAGGCTGTGTGGTCCCGCCCCTCTTGCATGCTGACTCCCTCACAGCGACACATCATCCTCACTGTTTCTCTGTCTCCTCTCTGTTGTCACACCAGGGCATGAAGAAAGGAGCCAGGTCAGAGTTCAAGAAGAGGGGCCCAATGAAAGAGGCTTATCTAAACGGCCTGTCGGTGTCGAGGCAGCCGATGCACGAAGAGGTGAAGGATGAGCCTGAGAGAGCATCCAATGACGAGAGGGTAGGACAACTTTCTGTCGTAATGGTTTGCTTCTTGACAGACAGATTTACAAATACAAATAAAACGTAGTTGGATGTATGTAGGCAATGGAAACCTAAGATATGTGAGATGTGTTACAGTATGCTTGTACTCATTAGCAGGTTCTACTGTTTGTGTTTATATTCACCTGCTGCTAGGTGTAGCCTTGTTGAACAGGTACATGGGCGACAACGTTTTGTCAATGTTCTTGTTCTGGAGGTTAAACACAGCTCAACTGGTCAGCCTAATTAGTCTTGATGCTTGTTGCTTTAACACCGATGTTACATTTCCATTTCCAAAATAAATGAATATGTTGATAATGGGATCTGTGAGCATACAGTAGATTCCCAAATGTCTCATACACACAGGATTGTAGAAAGATGAAAATATCAACCATACATATCACTCACATTTCTTTATTTAGTTATTATTTCTACATGGCTTCTTTATTTATTGAAATAATTCATCTCCTTGTGTCATCCGTCTATTCATCATTTACAAAACTCCACTACTGCACATCTATATCTTTTAGATGAGCATATTGAATCTTCCTTTTAGTGCTTTTGAAAGTTTCCAAAATAACTAAGCAAGAATGGTGCTACATGTTTTCCGTTTTTACAGATTGGTACAAAAATATGAGTAGCAAATGGATTTAAATGGATGTTCACCGTGGTTTTGTGTTGTCTAATTTGCTTCAAAACGGTCTTGGGGCTGAACTTTTAAACTTTTAAGCAACAACCACATTTCTTACATACTCTCCAGAATCAGAAAAATGCCTTGTCATTCAATACCACATTTCAATACCTAAGGAGTAAATTGCATTAACATGAGTGACTTGCTTGTACCAAGATCAGATGATGCTGGGTTTAGAACATTTTTAAACTACACCCAGTCTTTTGATAACATTCACAACTGAAAGCTTTGTCCTCTTATAGCAAGCACAACTCAGAGTAGTTCTGCCCTTATAGAAAGTAAAACTACAATCATAGAAAGTTAGGACAATCCTATTTATGAAAATGTGTCTCTGCTGACTCAGATTGAATTCTGACCTGCTATACTGTATATGTCATTGCAGCGTTTATGTATACATAATTGGGATTGGGCCAAGGAAGTGCAAACAGGGGAAGGTTGTTTAGGAGTCAGGACTGCATCACCCATTGTTTCCTGTTTCCTCGTGTGTGTGTGTTAGTGTAAGGTTCTGGAGCAGCATATGGAGAGGGGAGAGATGCTGAAGGAGTACGACAGCATCCCGAAGCGCCGCCCGGGGGGGGGGTGCTCCATCGCCCAGCTGCCGGAGAGCGGAGACAAGAACCGCTTCCAGGACGTCATGCCGTACGATGACACCCGAGTGGAGCTGGTTCCCACTAAAGAGAACAACACGGGATACATCAACGCGTCACATGTTAGAGTAAGTTGTCTTGTCTCATGACATATCACATGTTCCTGATTTTGTTTCATAATTAGGACAACAAAGCACTTGGAGCAGAAACGTTTGCTCATGATGATCAGTAAAGTTGCTGATACGGCTGTTTTACTCTGGTTTATTTGTCTTTCTATGAATGTAGGGTTGGGTAATAACGGCAAAAATCAATATGCATTGTTACGTCAATAAAACAGGCTGATAAGCTTTTCCAGAAAATCCATTCCAAAGAAACGCCCTACCATTATGTCATTCTACATGTGATGCCAGTGTAAAATGATATATAATTAAGTGTTTCCACAACACTGACCTTACTGTCTGACTCAGAGCAAAGGCATACATTTTAAAACCATGCCACTACCTTAGAAAATTCGGTTTGGCTTTCCAATACAAAGACTATTTGTTCCTCCTTTTTTTAATTTGAGATCAAGGGTGGTTTTATGTGTTTGAACAGCTGTTACTATGTAGCTGCTTCTCAACCACCTGCAGAAAATCACATGCAGGACCACACTGTCAGTACAGGACTGACTTTAAACAACAATGGAAATACTTGGAATTTAAGAATGGCCTGCTTTTTAAATACAGGATTTGTGAGGGACTGATGAATATGATTAAGTAATTGGTTGGGAAGAGTAAGTTATATTCCAAAAACGTAAGCTATTCGTAAGCATGATAACACTAAACTTTCTCTATCCTTTGAATAACAAAGTCTAAAAAAAAAACACCTGCAAAGTCCAGCTCTGATAACAAACCCATGACTCTGTTTCTATGGCTGCTGATGCTTCTCATTCACTCTTCATTATCAAATCTATGACACAATCAACAACAAAAATCTATACTGTTCTCTAGTTGTGTTTTTTTAGAGAATGTATGATGAGTACCTGTGACTGGTGACTGAAACATATCCCCCTCTCCTCTCTCATCAGATAACGGTGAATGGGCAGGAGTGGAGCTACATAGCGACGCAGGGTCCGATGTCCAACACGTGTCCGGACTTCTGGCAGATGGTGTGGGAACAGGGTGTCTCCATCATCGCCATGGTCACTGCTGAAGAGGTGCGGTTTCATAACACCAGCTCCACATTTTCCTTTCACTCCTCATCATTACCTCGATTGACCTTTTAGTTTGTCCTCTGCTTCCTCCAGGAGAGCGGCCGAGAAAAGAGTTTCCGTTACTGGCCGCGCCTCGGCTCTCGTCACAACACGGTGACGTACGGCCGCTTCAAGATCACAACGCGCTTCCGCACAGAGTCCGGCTGCTACGCCACCACCGGGCTGAAGATCAAACACCTGCTGACGGGCCAGGAGAGGACCGTCTGGCACCTGCAGTACACGGACTGGCCCGACCACGGCTGCCCAGAGGACTTCAAAGGCTTCCTCAGTGAGTGGGACCCATATCTGTTTATCCTTTATGTTCAGATATCTACCAGGAAGACTGAACAAGTGTATTCATTGGTGGCATCATTAGTTTGACTTAATAATAGTAGACTAGTTTTGATGGAAATTGAGTTAAACTCTCATAGTCTTAAAAAATAAAATGTTAAGTTCTCTCCTGGCATTTATTAAATCCTTAAAAACTGATCTCAGATTACATATTTGGCATGTAACATGTAACACATTACTCTACTCATCTGCCTCATTTAGATGAATAGGCACTGTTCCCTTTTCCTTGAAAGCTTGGGAATTTGAAAGAAAAAAAATCCATGCCTTAAATATTGTCTTTATTAGATTAATATAGACATGGATAATTGAAGGTGCCTGAATTTTGTATATATTTTGTTGTATTTTATTTGACTAAGCCTAAGTATATGTTCAGTGTTGTAACAGTATTAACGTTGATCCTTGTCCCAAACAACCCTGTCTTTAAATGTATTGTAATAGAGCCCGGAGATTCTTTGAAAAGTATTTTAATTTAATTGTTTAGATTAGTATTGGAACTCTCTAAGAAAGTTACTAAGTAGATTTGTATTGGATATATTCATTGATTGTGTACCTACTTAAAGTTGCTGTCCTCATGTTTCTGCAGCGTACCTGGAGGAGATCCAGTCTGTGAGGAGACACACCAACAGCATCAGTGACCCAAAGAACACCAACCTGCCGGTGCTGGTGCACTGCAGCGCGGGGGTGGGCCGCACCGGGGTGGTCATCCTGTCTGAGGTCATGATCGCCTGTCTGGAGCACAACGAGGTAACGTCCCCGCTGAAAAGACGACCTCATCTTAGGGTGACCAGGTGTCCCGCTTTGTGCGGGACTGCACAGCATTTTGATCATTTGACCCACACATTTAGCCGATGTCCCGCATTTGATTGACAGTCACCCGTCTAAAACAAGGCTTTTATACAAAGGTGTGAAGAAAACGAGAGGGCGATCACCATTAGCTGTGTCAGATGTCAATCAATCAACAGAGAAATGTATTAACTTATGGGTGTAGCCGGTGGAGGGAGATTCCCAGAGAGTTATTGTCAGATTTGCCAGAATTTCTGTTAAATTGCGCATGGAGGTGAATATGTTTTGAGCGACGCTTCACCGAAACTCACAAGAAACGCCTGGCTCATAAAGAAAATATCGATCTATGGATATATTCCTCCTGAAACCAAAAGAGATGAGGTAACAGCAGCTGATTTAATTAACGTTTAGCACACAGGTCAGCAGACTGGGTGTTTCTCAATCGCGAGTAAAGCTGCTTCAGAGCCACTATTTCAAGCATACTACGTCATCGAGTGAAGGCAAAGTACTGTTCCAATGTCCAGCATACTTGGAAATCTACCGAGCCCGGCGTACTCCGTTTGGAGAAATATCGAGGCTGCACATGAGTAGACTCCGCGGTCTTAAAATCCCCACAATGCTTTGCGCACGGACCAATTTCCAAAATCTGTGGCGGAAGATGTAAGGCGGGGCCTCTCATATGACGCACACCTGCACACTTGCTAGCCTGTTCCACTCTTTGTTTTCCAAATGCCAGGAAGTATTCTTGACTCGCTTCTGAAGCAAGATGCTCGGCAGACATGTGCTACCAAGCAAGCGTACTCGCGATTGAGAAACACCCTGTGGCAGTAAGCTAGCTCCGGTCATTTTTTTCTGGTCATAATAATTTGTTATGTTAATTCCATTCAAAACAAATATAATGAATTCCTTCACTTGCATAGTTTGTGCAAACATTAAACCAAAGTAAAGCGTTGTTATTCATATTTATAAGATAATAGTTTAATAGAAATGTTTATTCTTAAGGGTTAGATAGACGTTATATATACATCTAATCTAGCTCTTAGCAAAGCAGTAACATGTCCCGCATTGTCCCACCTGTTGCTTGTTCTCACCTGGTCACCCTACCTCATCTGGAGTCAATATTCTTTCAACGTCTCGTGTTCCTAGATGAAACTGTCGTACTAACTGCTCGTCTTGTTTCAGGCGCTGGATGTCCCAAAGTTCCTGTTGAAGCTTCGTCATCAGAGGATGATGATGGTCCAGACCTTCTCTCAGTACACCTTCATCTACAAAGTCATCATCCAGTACCTCCGCAACTCCAGGCTCATATGAGCGTGTGTTCAACCCTCAGCACACACCACCATCATCACAGGTTATTGAAGGGTGGAGTCTGCCCCAGGTCTATGCCAAACTGCACTGTGATGATGATGCTGTATGAAACTGCTCACTGTAGCGCTCCGATTGGTCAAGTATTAAAGTCAGGCGTCTGAAGGAAGGATGTGTGGATACACAAACAGGAAGCGATGCCACATGAAGGAGCATAAAGACTTACGACCTGCCTCTAAACAGTATTATATATATTATTTTTTACATACAATATTGCTTAATAAAGCCCAGCACTTTTACAGTACTTAGCTGTACACGATGAACCAATGTTAAGCTGCATTATGAAACTCTTTAGGATAGATGGGTTTAAATGAAGAACATTGGTTCTGATAATGAAGGACGTTTCTGTAGTAATGAAGTGGATAAAGAGCTAAATCATGAGTCATGTGACTCATATAAAGGTTTATTACAGAGCCCAGATCAGGTGGATTTGAACTTCATCAGTGGCCTGTGGTGGTGCAAAGGTTTTGTACCTGCATTTAATTTAATAGGAAACAGAAGGATACCGTACGGTCGGATTCGGTTGCGTAGCAAAAATAAAACCACCAAACACAACAGGAACAATCTCCTATCCTCAAAGATGGGGGATTGATGGGTTTGAGAAGCAGGTGTGAGGCAAAAGTCCAATTGGATAAATCATTTTGTACTGTTCATTATTTTTTTACAATGAGAAATCCGAGTGCTGTATTTTAGCCAGATCAAGATACTTTAAGATGTTATTACAAGACAAAGTGCCTACATATCTGCGTTTAAAAAGGACTATTATTGCATCATAAGAAGGAAATGTATTAGTTTTCTTACTCAGTGTAATTTAATGCGTGTTTGATTGCAGTGATGTTTTTTTTACCGCCAATCAATACAATTTAGAGACAGAAATGGCAAACTATGATCCTAATAATTATTTAATTTGGTTCATACCCTTCAGTAGTGACAGTTTGCCATTATTAAATACATAGAAATGGAGCAGTGGGGCCATTTGACAGTATTGAGAAACAACAGTGCTCAGTGACACTTTGACATCCGGACTATCTTTATTTTTATTATTATTCCTGCTGTTACAAATAGCATCCTGACTTTTAGTGAACACTTTCCTTTCCTGCTCGAGCTACAGAGCGTATTTAAAGCCAATTATGAATTCACCTGTCCAGGAACAATGCGTACAGGCGAAGTTTACATAAAGTCAAACTACTTTTTAGCAATTAGAAATATGTTTGCCTTTATCAATGCAAGACACCAATTTAATTTATAATGTGGCCAAAGTGATTTTTAACCCCTTATTTGTCTTACCTTGTTGTTGGTGTCAGACGCGTGGGCAGTGATCTAACTTAACTGGAGGAAACTCATCTGAACTGAAGTTGAGATGAGTTCAACTGGATCTTTTTAAACGCCCGTATGAATTTGCTTCAGGTTTTTGGTTTTAAGATACTGAATGAGTCTTAGTGTGGAGACTGAAGAGTGATTTTGGATGCCAAGGTGTAACTGTTGTCCATGTACAGGTCTGTTGTTCATAATGTACACAATGTAAAATTCTGCTTTTATGAATATTGGTTATTGTACAAACTGTATAAACTATCTATTGAACAAGAAATGGTATGCCATTGGAAAAAAAGAAGTGTAGAAAATCTTTTCAGCCAAGAATAAATATTTGGAAATACATTGTTTCTCTATTTAATTCATCACACACATGCCCCCTTGTGGTAGGAATTATTCTGCCTCTGTTTCTATATCTGTTGCATCAAAAATAAGAGTTTACTTTAGAAAGAGGTCTTTATTAAATAAATTCAGAGGTGGAAAAGATCACAGCTGGTACAGAATCTTCAAGGAAATGAGGCGAGAGCTGATCAGTCCAATCTTCTGATCCTCAGTTTTCTAACAGGTAGCAGTGATTTCAGACAGATGTGTTCTCTATCCTTAAATCCCTTTATCACTTCAATAACACATGATTAAAAGGGTAGCGTGTTATTTTATGCCAAGAAAAAAACATGTGTAGTGTCTTTGTTCATCTCATCAGTGGTTCCTCCCTCTGATATCTGTCGAATTGTAAGCTATGTCCCAAATTCCAAACTAAATGTATACAATAAACAGATTTCCATAGTATCCTTTTTTGCAGATATGATAAAAGAAAATACACCTACTGAACTGGATATAGTTTTCCCTAGATTATAATAATAAATTAGGTTAACTGGGGCTGTTTGACTAACATCTGCTATTAGTTTTAAAGTTATGAACAGTTCACCCTTTTCTTAAGTTCATTGCATTTTGGGAGGACAGGGTCCATCAACACTCAAAAATAAAAATGTTTTCCAGTACATATACTTTAAATATGTTAAATGTAGTTACGTGTACAGTCTAAACACAATACACACTGAAGCATCCTTAGTCAGTATGAAATATGGATTTGGGACACAGTTACAGAATTGTGGCACAATGCCGCTGTTAAATCATTTGCTCCTGTGCAAAAGAAATTCTAAAATGATTGCTGTTATTTTTACTCAAACACTGATGAGAAAATTAAAAAGGCAAAATTAAGCACAAATGAAAAAGTAGAAATACTGTTACTTTTTCTTCCTCGATGGAGTTCAGTTCATGTCCAATATGATTTTTTGATCACTTATATAAAAAAAAACACAAGATAGTGTCGGTCGAAACTAATACTGGTACCGTCCTCTCTTTCCTCCTTGTCCACCATGTCCTCCTTGGTTCCTTCCACCTCCTCCTCCACCTCCTCCACCTCCTCTCCAACTGCCTCCTCCTCTTCCACCACCACGGCCTCCCCAGCCACCACCGCGTCCGCCATCTTCTCTTTTTTTCCAGGATGGCATCTCAGGAGCCGGGGCTGATATCTCTGAGGGACGTCCTCCTCTGTCCGGGACCCTCCCCATTAGAATCTGCGGACAAGTGGACATAGAAATGGTTGGGAAACATCGAATGAATGGCATTTTGTTGAAAGAAAGGAACCGTTCTTCTGTACCTTGTTGACAGCGCAGCTGGTCTTCTGCGTGCTGGAGCCGCTGCTGGTCTTCACCACGTTGCAGATGTCCTCTCTGGCCGCCAGCAGCTGGGCCATGTCCACGATGGACTGCGGCTTCAGAGAGTGTCTCCTGGGCTGGTAGGCCCTCGCCATGCTGTCCACCCTTACCTAACAACCACAGGCACACACATGGGGTTAAATCAGCTGCTAAACACACATTACTTTGCCATTAGGCATATATTATGGGTCTCAGATCTATACAAAACATGTCTATGATGTTTTTTGCTCAAAATACCAAACAGATCATGCATTTTAGACATCCCTCATATCCCATATAAAAAAGAGGAGGGGGAGCTTGTGCCTGCTCAGAATTCTACGAGATACAGCTAAATGCTGCTGTGATTAAATGGTGGGTTACTTTTCCTGCTTACACAGGCTCTCTCCAGTACAGGTTAGCTCTGAGTGTTAGCGATGCTTGCTAATGTAAACAAAGACCATATTACTTCCAAAAGACATCGCACATTATTTCTGATAGGGCCGTGGGTGTAAAGCCAGCCCACATTTCTGATATTACGTCATATCGGATGCAAATCTGGATCAGGTCCGTTGTACCCCCGTTTTTAGAGATTTGGGTACGGAGGAAAAGAGAGAGGGTTTTATTTTCTGACATTTTGCGAGTTCCCTGACACACCGGGGACAAATATTTATGTATAAAAGACATCAAAAAGTGCATTTTGCATGATAGGTCCCCTATAAAGAATCACCATCTTCCCCATATAGTCATCAGTTTAGATTCCCATGTGATGGAGAAAGAGGACAAAGAACATTATGATGTGTAGGTTTTATATAAACATGCCTTGGCTCTGTCCGACCACCCAAAGGACTGAACTGTGACGTCCAGCCGTTTGATCAGCATCCTGCGCCGACACTCGTACTCTGAAGACAGAGCTGCGTTAATGTTGTACAACTTCTCCTGCAGAGATAAAAAAACAACAACATTATAAACCCACCTTTACATTGAACAATAAAACCCACCTAGCTACTAATATACAGATAAATAATCGTTTTTAACATGGTCGATTTCATTATTATATCTACTTACCCATTGTTCACTGTGTAGAGATTTCTTTAGTACTGGGTTTTCAATGGAGCCATCTGGAAGTTCTTTAAGTACTTTTTCAACCTATAATGACACACAGGGTCTGTCATACACACAAGTCTATTGTTCATTTAATTTACAATAGTGTTTAGGTAAAGACAAGATCAAGTTGAAGGGTAGATAGTATTGCAAACAGGACCTATGAGAAAATGGAAAGCAAAAAGTACTTATGGATCAATTTAAAGCCTTAAACATTGCAAATAAACTTTTTTAAATCAATATGAAATGTGTTAGGAAGTCAATGCAAGTCTGCGAGAAGTGGTTTGAATATACAACAATGTTCAAACCACTTTGTTAACATCATGCACTCGGGACACCATTTTTGCTAGCTTTGAGGACTTAAGACTAACAGAGAAATGCTGGTGGCTTTGACATAAATCTACTTAAATGATATTAGATAGTCCCACCTTGTCTTGGATTTGAGACAGAACCACTGCTGCGTCCTGTCCTCTGGGCCCCGGCAGGTTCAGTGTCTCACAGATGACCAGGAGCTCCTCACAAACAGGACCCTCTTCTTGTTTACGAGAGTCTGCTTTGCTCCTCACAATCTGAGCCGCCTGGAGCTCAGAGCTCAGAAACACTTCATAAGACACACAAAGCATGTCAGTTACTCACTGAACATGCAGACAACTTGTAGAACAATTAATGGAATACGCAGTAGGATGTGATTACATACAGAGACATTTGAGATGATCCTTTGTATTCTGCACACTGCCTTTGAGAATCCCTGAAACTAGATCTCCATAAGGACAGTGCAGCTCTTTGAGCAGACCACTCATCTCCAGCTGAAGGCTGTCCAAGTCTTCTAGAGGGAGGCAGACAGGAAACAGGTTGAGAGGAAAACAAGACTTCTGAGTATCACAATCAGGTGTGAATGGAGGTGAGCTAACCTGGACCGGAAATAATGCTCTCCTCCAGATTACACAGCGGCTTCAGGCTGGAGGCCAGCCACCGGCACAGCTCCACAAACTCCGGAGAGGACAGGCCTCCCTCTGCGGCTCCGAGCAGCGCCTTCTCCTCCAGCAGAGGACCGGCGTAGCTACGGAGAGAGAGGAGAGTCAAATCACCACATATTAACTAGATCGTTTAACCCTCCTGTCCTGTTCGTTTCTCCCTCCTCACTTTTGTGTTCTCGTCTGTTTTAACTGCTCTTACATTTACACAAAAAACGTTAATCAGCACAGCATTTTAAGCTGTAAAAAACAATGTCTCAGACCACTGGTTTAAACAAATAACTGAAGTGAATATACAAAGAATAGACAGTCAAAATGTATTCCAAAATGAACATTTTGCTGATTTGTGGGTGTTTACTATCTGATGGATGAACATAAACTAGGGTTACCCCATTCATTTCCTTTTGCGGTCATTTTTGACAGTGTGGCAATCAGCAACTTTATAATTGTATATGTTCAAATGCCTAATGTGGAGGATATTATAAGGCCTTGACGCAAAGAAAAAATATAACACAATATTTATAATTGATGAAAGTAGTTACAATTTGACCAGAACACGACAGGAGGGTTAAACCAGGTTCTCTACAACTTGCTAAATAGCTTTCACAGCCACTCTGCCTTTTGTAAACACGCAGACTGATAACATAACGGTGTTGATGCTAAATGCTAACAGCACATTAGCTTACCCAAGCTCCTCCAAAGAGTCCAAAATGTCGCACTCCATCGTTAAATCCATAGGTGTTTTTGATATGTTTTATACTACTGAAAACATGACGACGTTACGGATATAACACTGTCAACATGTCCAGGTTTTTGCACCCATTCATTTCTGCGTCGCTCTCCTCTCATGCCTTTTTGCTGTTCCGGTTACTGACGTGATCCGGAGGGAAACCAGCGACTTTCAATCTATGGTTCCGCTGCAATGGTTCCGCCCTATACTAGCTGTGTACTCTCCACAATAAAGGATCTGTTTATCAAAACGTGTAATAGAAGTGGCGTGGGAGTAGGAAATAAACAATTAAATGTAATAGAAAATGATTCGAGTCGTCAAATATTTTGGTAACACGCTTTAAGAATGATATACTGGTTTATATGTTGACACTTGTATTCTTAAAAATACAACAGCCTTAAATGTATTTTGTTGTTAAATTACAAAAAAACTGAAATCCTGAAAAGTTTAGATTTTGGAGATATTTACTTTATTTGTAATACTTTCTAATGTAAAACATTGATCTGCAAAGTAACAGAAACAGTAAATGTAGTGCAGTAAAATAACACAAAATGTAATGTTTGATGTAGTATAGCAAAAGCATAAAGTCAGAGAAAATGGAAAGTTCATAAAATGTTATTACATAATTAGGTACTTAAACGTAAACATACGCCTAATTAGGTACTTGAGTAAACATACGTACTGCCTAATACCATTGTAGATCTTTGTTAAAAATGTCATTCAAGGTTAATCAAAAACTTCATTTACCATATGCGTCATAAAGTACTTAAAATGTTGTTATAAAACGCAACTAGACCATGAGACGCATTTCTACTCCAATTTAAATGACATTATCTATAAACATAAACACAGGCATATACCACCTTGTCACTTCCTTGAAGCCTTTGGAGTAGCAAACAGTTATTTATTTCAATGTATATTTATTCAATTAATTATTATAAATTAGAGAAAAATGGAAATCAACTTTTTATTAAGAACAAAAGTGGCGTCTCGTTTTGTCTGAGTAACAATCCAACAGTCTAACATATGGTTTGAAATGACTTAAAGGTCCCATGACATGCTTTTCTGGTTATTACCCCCCCCCCCCCCCCCCACACACACACACACACACACAGCTCAGGCTGAGTTCCTCGTGTCTCGCAGACCCCACGCAGCAACCAGGAAACAACACCAGTAATCCAGCTCACACTGTCCGCTCCTCGAGCCTCAAAGGGCGGAGCAGCGAGCCCCGCAACGTCCCGCCAACACGGCACCCAGACCCCACGCAGCATTCTCATCTGTTTGTCATCACTGGTGTTATTTTCTGGTTGCTAACAAACGCCATTGTAACACATAATCACTGATGTTCCGCTGTAACGGTGGTGGACTCATCAGAAGAGAGTGGGCAAGCTGACCAAACAGTGGGCTCATAGGGAGGGGGAGGCAGGAGCTCCAACAAGCCGTTTAGGACAGAGAGTGAGTACATATACTATACAGAGATGCTGAATGAGAAACCAATGTGATTTTGGAACATTGAACAATATAAATCTATTCTAGTAGACCTCAACAATGGAATTATGATCAGTAGAAATGGCCATGTCATGTGACCTTTAAGAAACAGAGAACATGGAACCAAATAATGTATGCCATTGTTGGTCAACTGACCTAAACACACACATTGTTTGTCCGGAAATGTTGAAGCTACATCTTCTATGAATAGAGAAAAGGGTTTCAGCTCTACTTCTGGTTAATTTAGCGGTCTGGATTTTACAGACATTAAGACCGATAAGCATTTCAAATGCAGAAGTCGACCGGAGATTTCAGTCTTGATAGTTGATCTTCATGTTTTTTCAAAAGAGGAAGAAGGTTATTTAAATATTCTGACCACAGTACACTTGACCTTGGTGTATCTTCACAAAACAACTCATTAGTATTCATATAACATGGATGACTGATACAAAAAAGGCAATGAAGCTTACACAGCAAAAGATTAAAACTCACCATTTTATTATGATAATGTTATTTGATATGTCAAATTACAAGTGTATGATGTAACATAAAAACAGTTACAAACATATGTATGCATATTTACATTATATATTTATGAAAAGTAACGAGCTACATCTGTATAAAGAAAATACAACTATGACATGAGTTATTGGGACTATAAATCATATACTTGGTATTCTCGAACCATGAGAAGAAATACCTAGACGTGTAGAAACCAATAGAACCAGAACGAGAGATGTTAAATTATAAAATGGAAACTAGGATGGACGTGAGGCACTTTTTTGAGGTTGTCAGGATGTGAAAGCCGATGGCATTAAGAAACAAATAGATGCACAGGAAAGAAATATGCACAAAGAGAGTGAAAGAAAGAAAAAAAGAAAACAGGCAGTGTTTACAGAATAGTTAAGAGTAGTACCATTTATACTGCAAGTTTCAAAACACAAATGTCTTCCACTATTTAGAACTAATCACATAAATGTTACATCAAGCGCTGTAAGATGAAAAAAAGCTTACATATAGTATCATCAGTGCACCAAAGCATCGGAGAATTGAAACATAACCACTCAACTGCTGTGAAAAGTAACCTTTTTAAAACAATACACTGAAGAGAAACAGGTTTATATAGCTTTTTCTTTTTTTAAATCTACACAATGTCAAGAATGTACACTTGTATGCATTCCCAAAGATATGCACAATTTCCAAGATTGAAAGAGGATAAAAGACTAGCAGCAAAGTGGTTAAAACTGAAGTCTTATATAATGCAGGTCAAAAAATATATATATTAAAGCAGACAGACACATGTTGCATATATAATACAGTACATGACAGGAAGTTGCACTGTGCTGGTTAATGCAGAATGAGAAGTGTTATTTCAGCATTCTCTACACTTTGTATAAATGCACGTCCTACATTTTTGCTTCTCAGCCAGCAAGTTTTAATCAGGTTCATCAAACCTTGGTTCAGCTTGCAATAATGCAGGGCAATCCAATTACAATGGGAGAATATGACAACCATCCAAACATCTGGTTACACACCAACCCCGCACGCACACAGCCAGCACACTGGAAACACACACACGTAGTACACACACACACACACACACACACACTCGTGGGCACACAAGAACGCACATTTATAGTAACACTCGCGCACCCACACACATGCACAAGTGTCCACTCACACAGAGCAATCAAACATTTAAAAACTCACTGTCATGGTTATATGCTGTTGGAGAATTAGGGTTTAACAGTCGTTCATAGCTGATTTTCTCTGTCAACACAATAAAATTAGTGATTGTATCTAGCAGCTTTATATGTATGTATGTATATATATATTTATATATCAAACTTTTTTGAAACAAGTGGACTGCCACTACTGTACCGTGTTAGCACTATCCTTCCTTCTACCGTACAAAACTATAGAGAAACTCTATTAGAAGCTCAATAGTCATTTCCATCACAAACGCCCTCTACTTTTCAATGTGAAATAATACTAAAAGGTGACCTATGTACATAATGCTGTCAATTGAAGCTACGGTATATGCTGACAGCAACGATAAATACAGCTCTATCTTTCAAATGTAAAAGACAAAAAAGCTGGGATTATTATCAGAACTTAAATATAGTGTTAAGTATTTACAGGTTGTTTGGAGTTTGGTACCAGGGGTCGGTCGTCTACATCTATAATCGCGTTAAAGTGTCCTATCCCGTCACTGACTCAGTCTGCAGAGAGGTCAATGTGTTTCCCACGTTAGAAAGTTTGCATAGAAAGTAAAGGGAGCATCGGTCGGGGGGGGAATTAGGAAAATATATGTTTCTCCTGTAATCTGAAGTGCCATTACTACTATTATTTTAGCCAGGAGGGAGAGGAGATGCATATCTGTTAGCAACATGGATGTCATGCCAAATCTGCTGTTAAATACTGCGGTGAATCACAATTAGCATTAATTTCAAACATGCCAATGCCTTAGTTAGGAATCATTTCTTCAGTTATTGCAGCTGGACATCCAGGCTGAACTGTTATAACTGTCGGGAGTTTGTCGTTGTTCAGGACTAGTTCGAGTCAACATTTAGTTAGTTGAGGAAGCCAGTTCAATTGAAATATGTTCTTCTCTTTTGGGCGGGAAATAGGATTCAAACACAACTAGACTTCCTGTTTCCCAAAGGATCTTATAGATGTAGTTTGACATTTTGGGAATTGTGCTTTCTTGTTGAGACAGTGAGAAGATTGATACCACTTTCATATGTAGTCTTTAAATACGAAGCTGCTTCGCTTAGCATAGGGAAGCTTAACAGGTAACTGTGACAAAATCCTCCTACTGCCACAGCTAAAGCTCACTAAATAATAGATTATATATATTTTTACTTGAAAAATGGCCAATTGAGGTTTTACAGAGAATTGGGCGAGTTATTCTTTGTCCAGGCACAGTACCCTCATGGTGACAACAGGACTTAGTCTAGTGCCTGTTCAAGAAATAGTCCCACACATGACCCGCAGTAAAACCCCAAATTGTCATCTTTACACTTTCGTGTTTATACTAATTAAACAAATGATATAACCTGTTAATCGGTTAACTTTAAGGTGCTATAAAGCAGAGTTGAATACATTGTAATGGAGCCAGGCTATCCGTTTCCCCGTTGTACGCTAGGCTAAGCTAGCTCCAATTTAACAAAAGTTACAATAGTGAGTAGTTTTGATCTTCTCTGTAAAGAAAGCAGATAAGTGAAATTCCCAGGATGTTAAACTTTTCCTTTAACAGTTCGATCGTCTCTTTGTTAAATAGACGCTTCAGGAAACAGGACGCGGTTACAAGTCAAAGCCTTAATCACAAAGTCAGAGGTGACATGACACCAGATCAACAGTGCATATGTAGACCTATGCACACACATACACACACACACACACACACACACATACACACATACATAACACTTGTATGTTTAATAGCTAAGATACTCAGCATTCCTGAAGCAATGCATTCATTCATCCTGTTAAATGAAGACATACGGAAGGAGTGAACTTTTGAGGAACAAAGAAGTTCTACATTTACACAGGATGTGCGGGGAAATGAAAAGAAAACAAAAAAAACGGATTCATGGGACAAACATGGACATTTGGAGAGGGTGCTGCAACCAAAGCTTGGAGAGCAGTGCTTTCAGGAGGAGTATTCCCAATGGCAAATTAAATGTTATATTAGTCAAATATATGTACAGACTAATTATAAAATCTAAAAGGATTCCCAATAAAAGAATAACCTAATTTAAGTGCCTCATCATTAAACCAAGGAGCACTGTAACCCATTTACTCACCGAAACAAAACTTGCTGGTTGAGCAACATTTCAGCCTTTGTTTAAAAAATAATTATAAAATGAGCAGGAAAATAACAAGTAAGAAATAAAAACACCAATTTCACAACAGCAGTAAATAACTGGACTAAAACTGGAATTCATTGGAGTAAATCAAATCGTGGCTTCAAAATTTAAACGGTTCAAGATGTTTTAATGCTATTTAAATGATGTGGAAAAAACTATTTCGGGGAACTCTGCATGGTAAAGTCATTACCATTTTATCCCTTCTAATCATGGAATCGATCCCTTTTTTTTTGGAATGCAATCAAATAGTCTAAATCACCTCGGGAAGGCAAGGTAATCGTTTTTAACATCTTATAATTCATGTCAAAAGCAATACCAAGCTGCACCTTCAGACACAAGCTGTCACCTTCTGAATTTGTTCAACATTCGATGGAAAGGAAAACAAGGAATTGGCCATACATCCACCACAGAAACATCTCTTAAATGTTAAAATTACACTACAAAAGGTGGTTAATGTACCACAAGAACTTGAGGGGGTTACCTTTACTCAGGGGGGGGAAAACCATTTCTAGTGCACTTTTCTCTGTCTAGTAATTACATTGTCAGCAAATGCTTAAGCCATGAAGGAAAGGCCACTGTTACCCAACTGTAAATTCACAAAAAAGCAAGAACATATCCCTTTTAGCATACTCAAACAGCAAGTATTTTTTCTGAAACGCAGAATAGTTTTGTTTTCTTTTTTCGTCGTTAAGTTGTTTGCTCTCTGTACAAAAGACAATTTTTCCTTCATAAAGTTACACATTTCTTGCAGTAGAGTCCTGACATTTGTGGCCTGGCTTTGTCAATGCATGAGTGTGAATGTGAGAGATAGGTTTGTGTGTGTGTATGTGTATGTGTATGTGTATGTGTGTGTGTGTGTGTGTGTGTGTGTGTGTATGTGTGTGTGTTTAGTAACATCTCCAAGTCTATTAATCTTGACGTTGCCTGCTGCTCCTCTCCTCAGTTTAAGCTCCTGAACATAGCTTGATGCTCAGAGCTCCCACAAAGCATTTGGTTTGTCCTCCACCGCTGCTTGTCGGCGACAAACACAAACTGAAATCTCCAAAAGCCCTCAGAGCTGGGGATCAACAACATCACCCCGTCTGAGAGGGGAATGAAAAAAGGATGCCGGCTTTTTTATTTTTCCGCATTTATCCACTTCCTGTGTTAGCTAGCTTTGAGGATGTCCCAGAGTACGTTGTGGGGTCACCCCGCCGCCTTGTGCTTTCCCCCGCAGCAGCGGCAGGCCTCCCCACAGTGGTGGCAGGCGCGCAGGGGCAGGTAGCAGCACATGCAGGGCGCGATGAAGGACAGCGCCACCAGGGCCAGCCAGCGCAGGCAGAACTGCTCGTCGGACGTGTCACATGAGCAGGGGTCTGAGAAGTCCCCCTCGGAGTCGGACATGCAGTGGTACAGCATGCTCTCGGCGCAGAGCATGCAGCTGACTTTGTAGATGCACTGCTTGATGGGGTCGGGGGCGTCCTGGCACTGCCCCCGCCAGTTGTCTTCGTGGTTGAACATTTCCCGACAGTAGATGCAGCGCGAACGCTCTCCGTCCTCTCGCCGCCGCCGGCCCTTTTTAGACTTGAGCAGGGGCGAGGGCTGGGTCTTGATGGCTGTGTCCTTGCCAAGACCCAGACCCATACCTGTTCCAATGCCCATGCCGGGGCCAGAGTGGGGGTCCCCACACGGCCCATCGGGGAAGAGATACTCGCACTTCTTACTGTCTAGTTTGTGGAAGGCGGTGGGGAAGTCCATGTCCTCGCGGTCGGACTCCTGTTTCCACATAACAGGGTGGCGGTAGTCCTCATAGCCGCGGATGAGCACGTCTTTGCGTGGGTTGATGCGAACAATCTCCTCTTCGTCCATGTGAAAACTGACATGACGAGTTGACTTGAAGGAGACCTTGATGAGAGGAGAAATGGGGAATTAGTGGGATTATAAAACAAGAATGGGAAGTGAATATGAGAAATACTTCATTCATAGAATCTCACAAGCTTTAATCTTCCTCTTAAAGATCCAAAATGTTGCAATTTTATGTAATTTTTACAAACTTTTGCAGATGGGTGAGTTTGTGCTGGGCAGAAGCAGACCTGGGGAGGCAGGTAGCGGCGGTTGCTGGAGTTGAACTCGTCGAAGGGTTGGGCGCGGACGTAGCAGCCCCTGAAGGGCTCGGTGGAGACGACGTTGTTCAGGGGAGAGAAAGGCTCTTTCATTGGGGTGCATAAGGAGGGAGGCTCATCACACACCTGCAGAAATATCAGAAACAAATCATATTAGTAAATGGAGAAAATTCTATTGAAAAATACCTGAAACACACATCTCATATTTCCGCTTATAAGGATGCATGAAGAAAAGAGACAGAAATTGAATACTTAGCTCATAATAAATGTTAGTTCAAACCCCTTAAAATGCATTATTCTCACATTCTGTGTTACCATTAAATTGCCTCGAGCACAAATGGATTTCTGGACCACAGCTGTTTTGACTCGGGGTGTGTAGGCTGTGTGTTCCACTTGTAACCACCAGAGGGCCTCCTGCGCCCACGCTTGGCCAAATGAGAGTGCTGTGATGACTCAAGGCCCTTCTGTTAAGAACTCCGAGTTCCCATCAGCCTTGCATGTGTTCCCACAAACATTTTAACTGATGCAAAATCTACAAACACTGGCCTAAAAAAAGAGGCGCTTGAATTATGCGATGAAAAAGAGAAATGTTGGAAGCCATGTGAGGCTGAGCGAATATTTCTTACACCTCATGCCAAACTATCTCGCAATTACACGAGAGAAGCTCAATGTTGACATCAATCGGAAAGAGAAGTCTATAAATAACATCTCGTGAATGCCACAGTTGACATTAGAAATATGAACACAGCAAAAGAATAAACATATTTCTAGTAATACATAGTTATAGATCCAATAGAAGTGGTCCAACACTTCCGTACTCATGGCAACAACATCAAAAGTGATGGCTATTCATGATTCATGCGTGCAGGGGTGATGAGAGATGGGGGAGGATTGTCAGTTATTACATGAAGAGCTGTGTGATGATATTTCATGTCCAGCATTATTTCAGGACAACCATCTGTATAATTCCCAGTTACATATGCAGATCACTTGGAGATAAACTGAATTAGGCATGATTAGAATCACAAGTTGTTCCTTATTTCTCAGTGCAGTCTTTCATAGATAGAAACTGTCCAACTAAACTGCGAAATAAAGGGTATTCAAGGGTCTATATCTCTTCGCACATGGACACACGTCGAGGCATATCTCCACACGTACCAGTTCGATCCAACCATATTCAAGCCTTGTACACACTGGCTAGCTGTCCCTCTTTTCCCACACACACCCCGACCTCATCAAGGCAGGGTTAGTCCTCCTCTCTTCTCCTTCTCCCACCCTCTCCCTCTCTCTGCTCTGCGTGTGGAGGAGGCTGCTGGCTCTGGTTAGTCAGTGCCGTGTGTAAAGTAGCCCACGCCAGTGCTTTAACGCACAGCGGAAATCTGGTTTGCTCCCAGCTGCTGCTACAGTAATTACTGTCCTGTGGTTGCTAAGAGATGCTTCCTTTGACTTCTTTTTTTTCCCTCTCTTTCTCTTCTTTTTTCCCCCCTCCCTCTCCTCTGCTTGCACTCCCCCCCCCCCTAGACTGCTAACACATGGTGTGTGTATGTGTGTGACTTTGCTCCCTCTTTGCCTCCAAACATACCAAGTGGTGTAACGCACATCCACAGCGTCTGCAGGGGAATGTGAGGAATAGGAGACAGTGGAGGGAGAGAAGAGAAAGAACAGAACAGGAAAAAATGACTTTGTGTTGTATTTGTGTGTGTGAGAGAGAGAGAGAGGGAGAAAGAGAGAGAGCGAGAGGCCAAAGAGTCTGCCGAGGGAATGTCATAAACCAGCTCCAGCTGGAGAAATGCAGCACAGAACTTAAAAAGCCAGATGACAGCTGTGTGTGTATGTGGGAGAAAGAAAGAAAGGAGCGAGGGGTGGGGGGGTGAAATGGGAAACAGACTTGGGCTTCCTTTTAAAGCGCTTGCCTAAGCCCCACCATTCAAAGGCATGCGTGGGGGCCAATCTGGAGCTGAGCTGACCCTAGAGATGTGGCTGGGTGAGGGAGGAGAGGAGAGGAGGGGAGAGGAGGGGATGGAGGTGCTGGGAGCCCGGGGCAACCTGGCTGCACACCAACATCAGGGGTCCGTGCACTTCCGCCCTCAAAGGCAGAGGGGCTCGGGACAGGGAGGGCTGGGGTCCATGTACTGGAAACTACAGAACATGCTAGATCTCTGAATCACACTGAGGAAAGAGGATGTGCGTGCTCTGGTGGTTGATCACAAACACTTAATGGTGTACTTCTTTAAATATGTGTTTATCACACTCTAAAAATAGGGATCGGCCATCATCTTGTTACCTTCAAAACAAAGAAGTATAGCACAGCTCGAGGATACACCCCATCAACTTTGTTGCAGAGAGTTTGACAACAAGACTTTGTAGGTTTGATGTGAAGCTTCAGCCAGCAGCTGGTTAGCTTAGCTTAGCATAACAATTGGATCCTAATGTAACAAAACCTGCTTACTAGCATCTTTAAAACTCACATATCAACATGTTACATCTTGTTTATTTAATTATTTTAAAGTGTTGGTTGTGGTTTCTTTGCCCCAACCATAAAACCACTGCATGTCATTTTAATGCTTCAGGTTTTGTACCAATTAAAATAAAGTGATATACCATTGTTAATTAGCTATCTTCTGAAGGGGATGGAAGGGCATCACATATTGTTACAATGGGAAAAGTTCCGGTCTTTATGCTAAGCTAACATTGCAGCCTACTGTAAAGCTTCACATTTTACAGATGCATGTGAGAGTGGTATTAAACGTATCTAACTTAAATGAAGTACAAAGAAAAGTGTATCAACACATTTCCAAAGATGTCAAACTATTCCTTTAAACATATCTATTTCCTGGCTACAGGTGCTTCACAGAGCTCTATTTGAAACGTTTCTGGTCTGTGAGTGAGGCTGTAAAAGTCAACTGGCCAACAAAACCTCTGTGTACTAAACTGATAAGAGAAAACTTCCTGCCAGCGCTAAATTAGATGCGGATGTTTTCCTGTGGCATTCGAAAAAAAAATACAATTTTTTCTTTGTACTAGCGGAAGGACTGTGGTGGTACGGAATAATTCCTGGCAGTGGGTCATCACAGCTGAGTAGGGTGTTGTGCAACTAGGTTTTTTTTAATGGGTAAAATATGTTGGATGTGCATATAGTGCGTGTGTTGTGTGTTTCTGAGTGAGAGGAAGAATGTGGTAAGCTTGTGAAGGGCATACAAGTGGGTGCTGAGCCTCGGTGGGCAGGATGTGGGCGGAGGACGACCATCTTCAACGCATGTACATTAACACACTCACACACACAATTCACACACATGCACAAACAAGCCTGCTCTCACACACACACAAGTCAAACGCTTCTAGCAATGCAAGGCTATGATGGATTCCAGAAAATTCTAAGGACAAGCGATTCTTTTTTTTTTAGAGATGTCTGAATCTAATCAAAGGAATAAACAAGGCTTGATGGTGACCTCCGATGCTGATGAAACGCTGTCCGTTCTCAACAAGGTCAAGACAGGAATGATCTAAAGGGGGCCGCAAATAACACAAACTAAAGACCAGAACAAAGAATTTTCTACTACTTTTTTCTCTACCATCCACCAAAATCCTCTCCAACCCAGTATGCTGTTGTTTATCAGGTGATCTTTGTGAACAGTGGTATAACTTTATGATGGAGCGTAGAGCAGCACACCTTGTTGAGTGCTGGTATGTGCTAGCTCTCTGGCTGCAGCCACTGGTTCACTTCTCTTTCTCTGTAGCCCAGGTCTCCGACCGCAACATTCGGATGCCAAATCACCATGGTGACACCCTCGGTGGCTCACTCACTGAACCTTGTGAACACCCCCTTCTATCCCCCCTCCCGCTGAACCCCCCCCCCCCCCCCAGCCCCTGCTGCCTAGCAACAGTGGTGCCATTGGATTTCCTGTATGTTCAGGCGGATTCCTTAAAGAGGAACTTCGCCACAGGAACAGGAACGCAGCTCTCCCTCCTTCTCCTACATCGTACAGGATGTGAGACACTAGGCAGGTCAAAGGTGATGACATCCTCTGACTAATGCTCAAAACTACGTTATGGGGGGTGCAGTGTGATGTCAAAGTTCTGGTTCAAGCTTGTTGAACTTGAGGGGCATTTTACATCAATCAGCAACACATTGAATTGTAATGCAATGCCACATAACTGCAATAAATACTGTTAATAATAAAGTTATCTGTGTGTCGACTCATTCTTTATCAAGTTTTTAAGATAATTAATGACCTTTGTTGAATGAAAATCTCTTAAAAACAGTGTCAGCAGTAATTCATAGTTAGTTTCAAGTATTGCAGGACTATTGTGTGTTTATTGTCACTCAGTTTACGTGTGCATGAAAAGATCTGCCATTCCTTCCACGATGGATGGTGTCTTTTCACCTACTTTACAATCAGAAGCAGAACAGGTGACTGACGTTCCCTAACAGATCCGATATCTAAACCAAATGAACATGGGTGGAGTAGACTTGAACTATATACCTACTAAAGAGAACACCGCTATCTCAACCACACATGTCGACCTGTCAATACATCGCCACATGCCAGGAAATATAAACAACTCTTAACATAATGCTCTCAAAAGTCCTGTCAACAAAAGAAATAGATTCAGTTTGGAGGACAGGGAAATCACAGAGCAGTCTTGCCAAGCTGCTTTAGAACAAACAGCTCCTGAGGCAATAGTTATTATTTCGGCATCAATTCTAACAAGAGTGACAGCTACCAAGTTAGATTGATAGAGACAACTAAGCCTGTCCTAGCACATTCGCTGGCCAACACCCAGCTCCACCTCAAGGTCTGCTTGGCACTGGTTAAACACCTGTAAATCTCCAAGAACAACTGTTAGAAAACAAAGGCAGGTGTCAGCGCCTGGGTGGGACGCATCAGGGCTCAAACATATGGCTTGGCTCAAGTTCGAGCTATGACCTGCCTTCGTTTTTTTAATAGTGAGGGAACGTTGAGTAATAAATCCAACTTTAAAAACCTTCAGTAGGTGCACTTTAACATCCTATGATCCATTTACCATTCCACAACAAAAGGATACTTTATAGAGTTAAATGTCTCCTTTTTTTGTGAATGGGTTTTACAGTGAAAAAAAAAAAAACATGAACATTTTTGCTTAAAAACAACCACAGCTCTTCAAACTCAGCCAGGAACAAATGCATGTGATTTCAAGATAAAATATATTCTTTATAGTCAATCTTTTAGCCTCTCAGCTTTATATCACACTTACCGGCAGTCCATCCTCAGGAATATCCCCTTCCCCAAACGGCCGAAATCCTGAAGGAAAAACACAAAGTGGAAAAAGATGAGTGGCCTGTCATCATTTGATATGCTTAAAAAACAACAACAGAGGAACTGTTACGGTCATATGAGCAACAAAACGCTAACAAAAGGAAAGTACTAACAGCTCAACATTTAAATGAGCATGTACCTTGATTAAAACATCCTCACACAGTCAGCCGCCAATGTTATTAATGACATGTAGCATTAGGAGTTTTGGACAAGTCTGTAAGTACACATAGCACCAATTTTCTAGCATCTCAGATGGCTACATGTTTGATAAATTCAAGGAAAGACTTGTTTTTGGAACTCAACCAGTAGGGGGCAAAAACACAAGGAACAGTATGGTGTAGCAGTCATGTCTACTTGTACCATTTTCCAAGCTTAGCTATGTTTTCTATTAATTATATTGTCAAATCCATTCCACTCTCAATGGACGCAGACTCCTCAACAAAGCATATTTGAGTGAACAGATTTACATTGCTAATTCTTGTCAGGCCAGAAAATGACAAGACTTCTGCTTTCCTCTGACTGTGGCCTTATGGGGAAATGAAAGCTGCTTTGTGTCAGTGGGGCACACAGAAGTTAATGAAATATGCATGTCTAGAATAATGTAACCCCGACCTCGGCTTCAAACCCCCCATGTGCCATTTCCGCATCCAAAACACCTCTTCCACCAATGCTGGAGTCAGAGCTTATGTTTCAGGTATCAGGCCGACCATGTTACAGATTTTCATTACCACAGAGAATGAAACTGTGGAGGGTGTAACCGAAGGAAAGACACTAATGCTGCTGATATTTTTTAAATAATCGGTTGGTTTTTTAAACACTTTTCTACTTTTAAAGCATGGGGACATTTTCAAATTTAGAGCCCCAATAACATAAATAAAAACTTTTAGCCACACACGGCTCCTAACCATTTTCGATATTTGAGTTTCACATTAACTTAACTGCTATACAAATTTAACAGAATATTCTGATAAAAAATATACAATTTCTGCAAAACTACTAGTGCAAAGGATATAAGTTGAGGTCAGTATGATTTAGTGAATGAAGTACTATTTACTGTAATTATCACTTTACAGGTACTGATATTCAGAGTAGTATTGTGGTTTTACCAAGCCCTAGTAAACACACAACAATAAAGCAAACCCTGCATTCGACTATCATGATAAAAGAAAACACTGTTAAATAAACTAAATAGAAGAGAAGATGGTTGAGGCCATGGCCTTGGCAATGTTGCAAAAAAGAGGGATTAAACATTTTCCACTGGGATAAAGGAAAAAGCGTACCTGGGGCTCTAAGAGGTTCTGTTTAGAACTTAGGTTCACTTAATTAGGATCGCTGCGGCCTCATTTGAAGGACCGAGCATTGGCCTGTCTGCTGCATTCAGGCAGGAGAGGAATACAGCGAGACAGAGGACAGAATAATTCACTGGGCTGGTGTCAGACCCATGTCCATCAGTCTGTCTGTCTGTGTGCGTCTCTGATTCACATGAGAAAGGTGTTGGTGTGTCTGTATGCATTTCTGCACTACAGAGAGAAAGAGGCTTCCTGCAGCACGACTCTGGCAGTGCTGGGCCGCGAAGCTGCCTGAGCCATGTGCCCAGCGTTGCCATGGCAACAGAGGACTGCAAGACTGATACACACACGTGCACACACATACACACAGGCAAAACATATTCTCTCTCTGTCTCTCTTACACCACCCCCCCGACACACACACACACATTCATGCAGCAGTCCAGCAGCACCGCGATGCAACAGGAATACAGAAGAACCTGCCTGAGCTGAAGAGAGGCATTACACAACACTGGTAGAATACAGAAGATGCCCCATGAAGAGAAAGGAGAGGCGGAGGGGAGGAGAGTACAGCAGAGGAAGAGAGAGGAGGAGAGAGAGAGAGAGAGAGAGAGAGAGATGAGAGAGAGAGAGAGATAGATAGAGATATAGGAGAGATATATCGAGAGCGATAGTCTAAGCTCTTAGAGGAGCAGAATCAGAAAGAGAGAGAGAGAAGAATATCTCTCTATGATATCTGACAAATCTCAAGAGATCTAGACAACAAATCAGCATCACCTGCCGAAGCTGACATTCACAGGGAAGAGTTGAAGCATTTACAAGCAGACAGACACAGACTCTTGGTGAGGTGAGGGATGTGTTTGATCACGCTGACCAGCTATTAGAGATTTTCGACCCAAAGGAGACATGTTATGTTGTGTAATGGAAGTACTAATTGTGGGATCTTTGATTTTAAACATCATTTATTGACCAGCAAACATTGTTTCCTGTAAACCTACTGATATATCAAATTAAGTAAAACAGTAAACTAGCGCTCACACCAACCAAGCAGCCCTGACCTTCGATATGACACTGTCATCTTCTCATTATTGTAGTGTTTTGGATTGATCATTGCCTTTTGCAAAGCCAGCCACTCAGCTGTTCCCCATGCTTACCTGTTACCTAGACTGTGTGTGGACTTGTGCCCAGGAAGTACAAATCTCAGATAAACGCTTGTGGGCAAGAGGCGACTGATGCCTGGTGCTGATAAGCTTTTACGATGTTTTGCTGTACCTCCTCTACGCTCCCCAGGGTTCCCAGGTCTACAGGGTAAAGGAGATTATAGCTCTCCAGTCAGCCAGCCTCTTATGTAACACAGGGCTGGGTGGCAGATTGCTGAGCTGGCGATTCTCTTGCTAATTGGATGACTTTGCAACCTCTGGCACTGTACTAAAAAATATTGCTTATCAGGACCCAAAGTTGCTAAGTAAACTCAGAGACCAAGTGTTATATCTAGTTTAGCTCAAAAATAAAAAGTAGAAAAAGTAGAAAATTGTGGAAAGTAGAGCAAAACTTTTTTAATCAAACATTAGCTCAAACAGAACACAAGCCTAACCTGGTCAAGTTTCTTCTGCCATTATCTCAGGTTGCCACCCATTCAGTGTCCCAAGTCCTCCCCCCCCTCCCTCTTTCTTACCAACTCTCCCCCCTGTCCCATATCACCCACTGTGTTGCCCTGCCAGTCTCTACAGGAAGTGGGGACTTTATCTGGGCAGCTGGCACTGATAAGATACCGCAGGAGGGGTCATGCTTGGGTGAATGAGCAGGTATCAGTGGGGGAAGTCATCAACGCTAATCAACGCTATGCATCTCTCGTGGAACAGATGCTAGGTCAGCCATTACAAGCCAATGACAAACAGGCTGCAGACACCCGCTTACAGATGCATGCCATGTTCATACACATACACCCGTATCACTTTACACGCATTGGATGGCTGCCAACACACATAGAATAGTGCAGCCTCTGAGAGGGAATTCCAAACAAATCTGGTGTTTGGTTTTTGAAATCCGAAAACACACGCATGGACCATTGACAATCTGCTAACACACAACCGCACACACACACACACCTTGGTTGATGTCCTCAATGGCCCGACGTATGCCCCGGTCAAAAGCACGAGCGTCAGCAGGGCTCTGGAAAGTCAGTCCAAACTTCTTGTTGTTGATCCTCCAGTGGTGGAAGATGGGGTTGACCTTGTTGTATATTACGTCTTTCTGCAGGACACACTCCAGCACCACCTGATAAAACACACGGTGTCAGATTGAAACAAGGCTTATTAGTACTATTTTTGTCAAGCCTGAGTTAGTATGCAGTCTGGCAGTTGCATCATTTCAAAGGTTTAATGATGAAACTCAATGGGGAACACACATGTAAATCCTTCATCATACTCCCCAACCTAAGTTGTTTAAATGTGTCTCATTCAATTACTCCACATCGACATGAGTAAGAGAAGAGAGAGAAAGAGATTGAGGCTTGCATCTGGAACTGCACATAACTCAAGGGTGTCTAAAAATAGAGAAGAAAAATCATTCTAAACCCAATAATTTCACATACTCCTTTGGATAATTTGTAAAACACATTCTAAATGGTGGGGTTCTCATTACAGATGATGATAAAGTTGGAAAGCAGTGGTGGTGGCTGAATAAGGGGAGGGGGGGGGGGAGAATGTTTTGGAGCCAGGCTGCCCAAGTGTGTGGCGTGGAGAGACTGTGTTTCCAAAGCCTATTATTAATCAGGGCTACTGGGCCGCCGCCCGGCCTTCCTCTAGGCAGATTCAATGAAATGAGAGACGGCCATTACAGTCTTTGAGGTTTTTTTTACAGACGTGCACGAGAGGTGGCTTGTAGGGTGTGAATGTGTGAGCGTGCGCATGGTAATTTGCGTGAGAGAATGCGTGAGCACAGGAGCTGGTGTGATGAAAAGCTCAATGACCCGAGCGCTACACTTTGCATCTTCGCAGTGCAAATGCCTGGTCAGAGGATACCGGTCAAAAACCAATACTGGTGTAGTGAAAAGCAGATGGCAACGTTCCTCGTTGTTTCGGACAACAGTCAACGTGCACACTTTAAGAGGTTGATACGTCGCAGCTGTACGAGAGGTTGCTGATGATATGCGATACGCGTGTCATAGAGGGTGTACACAGGTCTACATTTCATTCTGAACGTCCAAGTGCGAGATGCTTTTTACACTTTGGTATACTCTCACAATATCCTTCCTCATGTCACTGTTGCATACATGCCTCCCCAAGAAAAGCAGGGCCAAAATGTTAAGCCTGTGTGTTTACCCAAAGCCAGTGGATGAGGGGAGTAAAGAAGAGAGGGATGGATGTGAGGAGGATCGGGTGGGGTGGGGTGGGGGTGGGGGGGCTCTGGGGCTGATTGTGGAGGCGAGACTGAATGGAGCCGGAGCAGGTAAGGTGAGCGCACAGCGAGGCCAGCAGAGGAGGAAGTATCACAGTTGCATGGAAGGACGATACTTAACACCGCATTCCACACTGTGCTCAGAGAAAAGAGAGGAGGTGGAGCCAGATACGGAGCAGAGGCTGGAGATGTTAGAGGAGGAGAGGGACGGAGACGGAGACAGACGGAGGTGAGACGTGCCGAGAGTAGTGAAAAGATAGCGTGAGAGCGGAAATGGGGGAAGAGAGCGACTACGTTTACATGCATAGAAGAAAGAAATCAGGCTAGAATCTCTGAACACTGCCTCTGCCATCTTGTAATTATAAGATGTCTCGAAAACAACGCTCAAAATTAAAGGATATATTTTAATATCAACTATCTTAGAATAAACAAATGTGTTTTGAGCATTTACAAGGCAGAAATATAGATATAAAACATGACAAATGGCTTGTAATAATATTTAAGCACTGCGTTTTCAAGGTTTAGCAAGAAGCATTGGTTGAAATAGATGCATGTTTTTCCATACACCCAAGACTTCAAGATAATAAAGCATATTTAGCTAGCAAAGATAAGTTTAAACAATCAAATTACAAGGTTTAACAGTAGAAATAAACATCTGTATCAGGTGTGCCCCTGCCTCTGGGAAAGGCCTTTTTAGAGTAGGCCCGGACTACACCACATTCACAGCTTTATCAATCAAAGGGACGCACAGACGATCGACGTCAGAAAACGAGGTGAAAGCTCAGCCAGCGATTTGTCATAATCCGAGAGCCACTGTGGTAAGTAATCATCAACCAATTAGATCTGTAGTTTTTAAGAGAGTCAGAGAATGGGAGTAGAGGAGAGAGGGAGAAGGGAGAAGGGAGGGGGCACGGAGGAGAGTGATTGGTAGCTATATGGAGAGCCAGCTGAGTCATCACCAGTACACTCTGTGCCGCATCACTGCGCTTATAGACAGATCCCCTCCACCTCTTCCGTCTCCCCGTCTATCTGGCTCCACCTCTGTTTCCTGCTCTTTGACTACACACATCTCTTTCCCTGATTCCTCTCATATCTTATGCACCCCAATCACCTCATTTCTTCCAGCCAGCATCACTCCTTTTGTGATTTCAAAAATAACTGCATCTCTGATCTGTTTCTTCCTGTATCTAGCTCAAGTTCCTATCAGGCATGGGAGATGTCATTGTGCCTATTCTAGTCTGTCCATTTCTGGCTGATTTTAATCACTGAAGTCTATCCCTGAAGCAGGATTTTCCCTTTTCTGTTCTTTAAATGTAACAAACCACAGTGTTATCGACAGGATTTCGTAAAAGACTACAGTAGATGGACATTTTTATGAATCCATAGTAGGACATATTAGAGTATGGGGGTCTGTCCTGGTCTACGTAATTAGACGAAACAGCCCTCTAAACATTCAAAGACTTCTTCCCCATCTAATTCTTTTCCACATCACTTGCACAACATAATTGGGGTCTTTCATTTACCTCTGAATTCAAAACACTGATGTTATGGTTTCAGACAATACTGTGGTAACAAGCGCCGTTTCTTCCGCAAAAAGACAACGTGCTCTTATGTGGTTTTCTCTGTTGCTGTTGATTTAATTCCGCACTGTGCCTATGCTCTTCTGATGCCCTCAGACTGTCGGTAGCACTGTAGTTGACGCCAACACCATGGCACTGGGTGGCATCCCGACAGACCTCCATATGGTTGGGTGTTTGTTGTGGTGGCTGGGGGTAGACTCTGGCGTTGATAGGGGTGTTTTTACCACATCCCAGAGCAGTTTCCGGGGTCTCCGAGCAATGTCTATACCCTGTCTGAACAACAGCATTCCCGTCACACCCTTTCCTGTGCCACACACACACACACTTGGATAGCAACGTACAAACACAAACATGTCGTAAACACGAAGCGCGTATAAAATGCGCTCAGTGACAAAAGATAAAGAAGGTGATTTAGACGCCGTACTGTAAGAAGCTTCTAATGTTAGATTGTCAGGAGCCACCAGACTCTGAGCATCATGGTGGCCTCATCGTCTCCTGACATCTGACGGACAGTTCTCTCTCTCTGTCACACAAACACAGATTTACAGTCTCATTACCACAGTGCGGGATTAACCCAGAGCATCTACTGGATCTGTTTTAGATCTACGACACAGAATGAGTTTGTGACAAGAAGATCATGAGCTTTACAGCAACCACAGCAAAAGCTATAAGGATTAAAACTGCAGCGTACAATGGGATCTTTCGAAGCCTCATTGTTATTTCTGAGAATAATCGAATGACCACGCACTCTGCAGCTTACCTGTTTACTATGGTGCCAAAATATTGGAAATGAAATGGAAACATTCAAACTATTTACAGTGTTAGCAAGTAGACATTTCTAATAACGGCTCTGTTATTTTGCATGTAAATGTTAATAATTCAAATTTGGTGAAATGATTATAGGGCCTACATATTATGTTATATGGATAATTATTTTGTTGATTTAAAATCTGCCAAAAAAAGAGCAATACACTCGATGAGTAGTTGATTCAAAGATAACTGTTTTACAAAAAACATTACATATGTTATTTGTGTGAATATCTTTCAAGCAAAATTCCAAATATTTGCTAGTTCCAGCTTCTGTTGTTCTTTTTGTCATATATGATAATTCAGTATAATCGTTTATTGCAGCCATAGTTCAAGAAAACCCAGCTTGTTAAAATAAAGCATTATCTTTCTATATACATTTTGAAATGAAATTATTTTTCATAGGTTTATAAAACAAGCTATATCTGAAAACGCTTTTTCCTTATCCCTAACTACATTAACTTTAGCACACGATTGAGGATTTTTTATTTTGTTAGAATAACCAGGAACACGTTTTCTTGACTTAATTAACTCGAACATACAGCCGCCTTTACATTACACATCAAGTAAAAGGAAATGCTCATAAAAAGGGTAGGCAAATGATTGTGTACTCATGGAAAACCGGAGTGAGTGTGAATGTCCAGCCCCTATTCCATCATTTTGCTTCTTTTCCAAGCTCTTTGTGCGTTTTCCCACATCCCTCATCCCACATTCTCGTCTCCTGAGTAATCTGCCCTTCTCCTGATGATATCATCATGCATCACAGCATCAAGCTCCTATTTTCAGATACCTGCGCCATGGAGGAAAGCCAAATAACCACTTCCTGTGTGTGAGTGTGTGAATGAGTGTGTGTGAGTGTGTGAATGAGTATGTGTGAGTGAGACAGAGAGAGGGGGGGGGTCTAGCAAAGGGGGGCTCAGGATGATCTCATCCAAGAAAATGCACCATCTCTGGTTTGTGCACCTGAGTGTGCATGACAGAGTGGGGATGATTAAATACCCAAGAATGTAAACACATAAACTAGCTGGTTAAATAAATGGTATTAACATGAATTTATGAAGTGTTGCATGACTTATATGTTTCTCCATTATGAATGGACGTTCCCTTACCGATTTGTCTTTGAGCCGCTCGCCCTTGATGTGATATTCCACAGCGGTGGGGCTGGGGCTGGGACTGGGGCTAGGACTAGAAGTGGAGCTACACGGGCTGAGGTTGCTGCTGCTGCTGCCTCCGCTGCCTCCACTGTGGATGCTGCTGCTGTCCTCCGCCCGGCTGACCTTATAGACGGTGACACAGCTAAGGCCTCCGCCCGCCAGGGGAAGCCACCCACCACTGGAGTCATCCCGAGTCATTACCACTGCTCTCACACGCGCATAACTGTCACTGTGGAGAAGGAAAGGAAGGAGAGGAAGGAAGTAGGACAAGGAGAGGGGAAGGAATAACAGGAGAGGGCAGGAGCAGAAAGAAAACAATGCTTTTTAGTGAACGTAATCAGTAGCAATCAACATTTCAACATTTTCAGGGGGATTCTTTTATCACTCTTCTCTGATGACCTTTTATAGCACGATTAAAAACATCATCAAAAGTAGACAGCTTACATTAAATATCAGCCCACATAGTTCAGTTGAACTGCAGCATTAACAAGTTGTAGTACAGTACATGTACACAAAAGTGTTTATAAACGTGAAGTAAGGAACACACCACAAAGACAACATAAAGTTAGGAAATGGGTCTGAAATGTATACACCAAGTTATAAAGTTTACAAATCACATCAGAACTACCCTGTTAATTTGACTAAATAACTCAAAGGAAACTACTGGGGAATCTGGGTTGTGTCAAAAGCTACTACTAGCAATAAGCTATCCTAAAATCTATAGGCCAACTAAAAATAGAATGTGAAGGTGCAAAGTCCAGTATTCAAAATTGGGTTAAATGGTTATTTTGGTTTAAGTGCAGAGAGCAGACAACTGGATAAGATTTCTAAAGTCTGATCAGTGTATGTTTAACCCAGGCCCGAGGGTGACTGACCATGTGGACGAGTTCAGGCTGTGGTTGCTGCTGGTTTCCAACCTTTCCCCTAAGCAGGTGGTTTCAAACTACACAACGAATGACAGGGGCTCCACATCAACATCTTTCCTTTCTTATTGACGAGAATACTGCCGTCTCACTTCGTTCCCTTTAAAGGCTTTGAATCCCAGCATATTACATAAATGATCGACTTATTTGTATAGAAAACATGCTAATAATAAGCCACAAATACTTTTTTACAAAGCATGAATGAAAAATAGGAGAGGCCATTCACTTAATTGTAAAGGCTTTAAGTTTGAGTGGTTTACACACAGCTTACATGAGGCGGTTTGTACAAACATGCTAAAGCTTAGGGTCTCTTCAGACATTAGCATAAACATATGAGTCATCATTCAAATGTCAAACAGTTACTAAGTGGAAAAGGGCTGGACTGCCAGAATAATAATAATCCAGATATAAAAGGTTTGTAGAAAGGAATCAAAACTCATTGTATTGCTGTATTGATCCCAGCATGTCAGTAGACTATCATCTGATGACCCCCTCCATTTCACGCCATAGTTTTATACTGACTATTATAAAAGACATTTATCTATTTATCCCCAATACAATTTTCCCTTCCCACCTCCTTTGCCTCTCTGTCCCTTCTCTTCAGAGTCCGATGTTTCCCTGATTATATAACACAGTCTGCATTGGGCCACCGGAAATGACAAAGGTCAGGGTGTGCTGAGGGCAGCATTTTGCAGACACTTCTGGTAACATATTAAAGGCAGTGGAAGATCTGAGCACGGATAGAGACGGGCGAAGAGAGGGAAGAATGTTCTGCCGGATGTCTTCCTGTGACACATTGCTCTCTGGCCGACGTCCAGGTTGACCAATGAGGGTGACGTCACAGGGTCTGAAACGTTTCCTAAATAATTTCTTCTCTGATGATGGCCAAATAGAAAACAGTGAATAAGGGAGAGAAATGTCAAAAAGTGACAACTAGTGGCTGCTCTCAAAACAGCTGCGTTCTCCCACATACTGCCTTTCCTCTCTTAATCTACTCCATAAGGCTAACCTTTGCCCTGTTGCCTTCCACACCCTTGGCAAACATCAATGCCCAGGTTATTGGTTATTAATTAATCCAAGAGCCAGTGAGCATAAAATCTGAAGCTATTTTGTCTCTTCATGTGAAGCTTTGATATCCTTGCACATGGTAATAGTTGACTAAAGTTCCTTCAAAAGGATTGATGAGCATGATGAATATGGACAACTCAATAATAACTGAATAAATCAAAGACCACACATTTTATTCTGGCTAATTCATGTCTGGTCAGACAAACAGATAAAAGTATAATAGTGTTTTTAAGACATAAGACAAATGTACTTCACTGCAATTTCTTTAATATACGTTAAAAGAAAAATACATACAGTACTCTACTTGCCCAACACTAAACAGCAGACCGACACACTTATGGGACTAGATAGAAAATATATTTTAGCATTTAGCAACTGAAGAGACAAATATTTATCTCAGGAATTGCTACAGACCAAAGATAGAGCTAAAAATAATCAATGTTGAACTACATTCATTAGGTGGCAGAAACAGAACTTGTAACAACTGTTTGCTAACAGGTTCGCAATATTAAATATAAAGTTGACAATGAGTCAATAGAACATTTATCCTTTTCATTTACTTCCATTGAATGATGATTAATCAAATATGAATTGACTTATGAATTACTCTTAGTATCTGGAAAATGGTTCGATGAGAATGACATTTAATTGATAAGTCAGCAAAGCTTAGCTGGCTTGCTATTACATGTTTTTAGTTATACTAAAAACAGATAGGAGGCTTAGTGAGGATGCAAGTCTTTTACTTTATATTAATGTTATATAATAGCAAATATAATGTCACCCTAAATTGTGTTTTTTTCTTCTATTTCCAATGAAATTAAGCAACTATTTTGCTAATCGAATAAACATAGGCAACAAAAAGAAAGAACGGAAAGAAGTGCTAGACAATAACAGTTGCATGAATTCCCTACTTAACAACACATTCGCAGGGATCTTAAAAAAAGATGTTGATTTTTAGTTGGAGGAAGGGGCAAAAAGCGAGTAATCAGGGAAGAGAGAGAGGAAGAGGACGAGAGGTATATGAGAGATGACGACAGTACTAGGATCAACGCGTAGATCTAGCCGAGAATGAGAGGAGGAGAGAGAGAAGAGGGTAGATATAGAGAAAGAGGCTATAGTGTTTTAGTGTACCGTGCTAGTTTAAAAACGAGAACGAGCCGAGAGGACTGAAGATTCGTGGAGAGAGAGATCGAGACGTGAGACCTTATTGAGATTAGAGCAGAGGCTTGTATCGGGAGAGGTGAGTTGACGTATGATGAAGAGAGAGGAGCAGACGCAGAGATAGAGTAGTCATTTCGATCCAGAGATGCGCCAGTCCGACGCGAGGGTGCAATCGGCGTAGGTCGCGCGAGATAGCGAGAGAGAGACGTGATCGCGAGTAGCGTCGAGAGCAACAGTTGCAGAATTTATAAATGACCAACAATATGGATTAATTGTCAACCTAAATGTACTAGTTTCCCCTCTCTCTCTCTCTCTCTCTCTCTCTCTCTCTCCCATGCTGCCCTCAAGCTAAACAGTAACTGGTCGTGGGAAACTGACAGAAAAACATCACCACAACTTACTTCCCCCTTGCAACTACCAAGAAAAACCCTTTCTGGTTACACCTCATAACAGCGTCACAGAAGTAGTGCTTAACCTTACACAAGAACCCCTGCCACAGCCCGAAAATGCATTTTGAGCAGTATAACGGGCAGTAAAAGAGGGAAATACTGCTGCTGTTACACCCCGCTATGGCCCCCAATAAAGGATGCGGGTGATGGGTGCAGGAGGGGCTGTCAGTCAGGCGGGGGTCCCTGGGGTGAACAGAAGGCAGGCGGTGGTGTCGCTCAGCCATGACCAGGGCACAATGACCAGGGCCTGACCCTTCAGACCTACCATCACACACATGCCAGCAACCATGACACTCACAGGGAGGGGGGCTGGGCCCAGAGAGGAAGTTAAGTGGGCTGTGTGTATACGTGCATTTTTGCATCTTGCTGAAAAACCCTAGCAACCTCGTTTTGAGAATAACTGTACCTAAAACTACTAAAGGTGAATAGTCAATAATAATTTAAAATGTCTTGTGAAACCTTCAGACCAACCACTCAAAGATCAACAAACAACTAAACTATAGATCTATTTAATAACATCTTTAAGACAGGGGAATACAAAGGTTACATCCACTCCTCTTTTCCCCCTCACATAAAGAATCTTTCCTTCCTTGTTATAAAAACAGTCAGTGGTCCAAAAAGATATTTGAGTGCAACCTGCTGCAACACACATATACACACACAGTTCAGAGTGGGACGGTGGAGACAAAGGCTGCCCTCCACACCCCTCGCTGGGAGCACACAGTCGACTGGACACACAATTGAGAGCGGAAGCAGATCAGCTGGCCTGGGCCTGAGAGATGCGGGGGGGAGGGGGAGATAGAGAGAAAGGAGCCCCCCGTTTCAAATTATTCCAAGTTATTCTGCTGGATGACTGACTTCATTTCCGACCAAAAGCAGGAGAGAAACACAGAGGGAGGGGTGAGTGAGTAACGGAGGACTGTGGGGAGAGGAGGAGGAGGAGGAGGATGTGGATGGGAACAGGGTGGAGACCAAGGTGACAGTCAACAGCTCCCAGCCACATGTGAATATGGCCTTTTTCTAGTCACAAAAAAGGATGTGCAAAGGCTTTTATGGCATCTATATAATAAGAGTTATGCGGTATCTTACTATTTAAAACCTTATTTGAAGTGAGAACAAAGTGCCAACAAAACACCATGACTTAAAGCGGAGTTAAGCCTACATGTAAAGAATATATTTTAAGAGAAGAGAAGGCGTGATGAGGGAGCACGTGCAGAGCAGGCAGGCCTGGGCCTCGAGGCCGGCTGCTCCAGTGTGTGGTGGAGAAGGGGGATCCTGGGACAACCATTTCCTAAGTTGACAAAGTGGCCGTTTGTCTGCTGCTCCGGCCCATGGCTCACTGGGCTCCAGCATGCCATCATGCTTTGCTCCTGTCTCAGCCTTGGGCTTCCCACCCCAGAGGGGAGTGGTGGTGGAGGGGAGTGGAGGGTATGAGGGGGGGGTATTGAGAGAAAGACAGAAGGGGGAGAAGAAGGGAAGGAGGAGAAGGAAGAAGAGGAGGAGTGCAGGAGGAGAGGAGAGAGAGAAAGGATGTGGCCTGAGCCCTGGGTGCCAGCCAAGTCACCCTCCCTTTCCTCCGCTCGGTCTCCCCCTTCTACCCAACCCCTCCCCGGCTGCCTCTTTCTACACAATGGCCGCTTCTCTGCTGAAATTTCACGTTATTGGATCCCGGGCCTGGAGTTTTGTCCTCCCACAATGTCCAGGCAGCGGAGCATGCTGCAGGGGAGACACACTCTGCAAGCTAAAAGCTGGAAAACCATTCCTCCTTTCATTAGCATCAGAAAAGGGGAGAAACCCCCCCCCCTCAACCTCTTTTTTTCCATCGCCCCTTTTCCTCCCCATCTCTACCCTGTATCAAAACCGAAGGAAGGCTGTCAAGCTTGGTCAAGCTCCACTAGTCCACTTTGGTTTGTAGGACATCCGAGGGGGGAGGGGAGGGGGGGGGGGGGGGGGGGGGAAATCATTAAAATATCATTGGGAAAATAAACACAAGCTACTTATCCCAATCCGATTCTATAGATTATCCTCCAAAGGGAAAGCAATCGCTAGGAAAGTAGAGGGGGGAACGGAAGATGGCGTGAAAAGCTGCTCAAGTGTGTGGCCATCTTTAACAGCTGTTATCTCTGAGAAAGTATGCTACTTTTACATTTCCTCAACGACTTTGTCCTTTAATAAAACGCAAGATGTCTCCATGTAGTCAGTTTAGATCAACTCTAAGGTTTGTAGATATAAAATGAAGAAATGCAACATTTGAATGCAGTCAAGAGAATGCAGTCAAATCTAGAGTAACTTGGCAACTCAGAGCTAAAGTTGTAAGTGGATAAAGTGGTACAGTTTCCTTCACTGCGTTCACGCCTCATTGAAGAAATAAATAACACACAATCTGGGACTCGACCGTCGATTCCAGCAGTGCATCTAATCTGAACGGTGCAAACTAGCTGGCCAATTAGCCATGGTTCAAATCCCCCAAATAACCAGTGGCAAACTCAAGGGCACAGACATACACAAAACAAACACCAACATGACCCAACATGGATGCAGAGCAAATTATAACACAAGGCCCAAACAAGACACTTTTGAAGGGGCTGTCTGTTAGCCATTAATAAAAAAAAAAGAACTAATAATGGGACAATGCCTACAGAAACACCAACAGGCAGCCAGCATCACAAGCCTGCTACATTAGCTGCAGTGAAAACCAATACGTTGGCTATAGAAAGAGAAGTGAAAGAGAAATTTGCCCTATCTCCTCTCAACACCTCAGGCTGCTGGTGAGTCATCCCGCTCACAAGAACATTCAGCTTAGCTACCAACTGACTCAGGAAAAAAAAAAAAAACAGAACAAGCCTGCTCTGCACTTCGTAGTGAATCTACACTTCACATTTACCACCATCCTTTCACAGAAATACCACCTAGTATGACAGCAGATGAACTGATCACAGTCACTTCTGGTAGCATCCGTCACAGATAGCAGTTAGTGGGTCAAATTAGCCTGTAACCCAAACCAAAGAGACCGAAAACAGCAAATGAATGTCAAAACTGCTCACTCCGACAGCGTTGCTACCATTGATTTTCTAACCAACCCCTCTATTACTGGATTGGGCCTGCAACCCCAACAACAATGTTCTAGGTGCCGCTGCGCCGTGGCACTATAAATCACAAGAATTCCATATGTGTATCAAATGCCAAAAAACTATTCTGAAACATCAATCTAAGCCACATATTGAGATGATCTTAATTTGAACCGCAAGCATTTGGAAAATTAAAACCTTGCGCTTGCCATTACCAAAAAGAAAAAAAAGAGGAACCGCAGAATTCGACTGGTGCGTCTCTGGTCTCCTTTGATGTAAGAGTAGTCCCAAGGGACCCTAAGCATCTACTCGTCATACTTACTCTGAAACCAAGAGGCAAGCAGAGGGAACAAGGCAGCCGTCTGGTTATGGGACGATCCATCAATAGAGCTCAACCCCAACTTGGGAAGAATAAACCACCAGACCATGATGACGGCCCATGGTTGTAAGGATAAACTGCTATGACAAGTTGTTAACTATTACAGCATGCCCTGTTGATGGGTAAAACATAACAAGTATCATATCAGAAACCAACTTATTAGTCTATCTTGAAAGTCCATTTGATTCACATTAAATCAGCTTTCCATAAAACCTCTGTCTCAAAGGTCTGTTAAAAGTCAAGAAGCTTAAAATAAGCCATAAAAACCTGTTTCAAACTCTGAATAAAGCCACTAGACAGGAACAAATATATTCAAAAGATAAGGGAAAATAAAAAGATATGTTCTTAAAGGCCTCCAGATGTAATCATATTTGAAAACTTCGCTCAATATTTTATTTATTGGATAACATAAAGCTATGGTTTCCCGAAATTCACTCAAATAGGATCCAGGCCTATCTCCCAGGCACATGCCAAATGTTCCCAGAGAAATAAACACACAAGTGTGTGCACCAACGCACACACACAGAACCCCCTTCCTGTTTTCAAAGTGTTTGGAAACTCAATCAAAGACACAAGGTTTAGGATTTACATCTGTGCCCTTTTATGTCTGTGGCCTCGCAGGAAAGAACCATCTCAGCCCAGCTGCAGCAAAGAGCTCACAACAAGGCCCAGCCTTCATGCTCCCGCATGCAGCACAACTGAAAACAATATCCACAATTCAGACACTTGGTGCTAAAAGCACTTCTTAGAGCCATTGAGATATGGTCTGTGAACATCAGAGGCTCTACTTGACAAAAAATAAAGACAAGCCGTGCTATCAGGATGTTGTGATGGAGACACAAAAATAATCAGAACGTTTTTTTTAGTCCAGGCCTACATACAGAGCAAAACACCACACCGGGTCTTTGTCTTGGAAATAAGAAATTAAGATTGAATTATGTTCTAAACGCACTGCTGACATTTATGCCATTTATGCTTGCTCTTAAAATACTTGAAGAGGAAATGAAAATTATAAGAGGGAAGTGGCTCGGGTTTAAAATACACAGGGTCCAGGCCTAAATCTGGCCATGGGAATGGAACAGTCCACCACTATACAAGGCCTGTTCAGTTTGTTGGCTTGTCTCAGTTACAGACAGTCCAAGCCCTCTGGTTATACAGAGGATCATTGTCATTAATCACACAAACAATACGACAGCATAAATATTCTGTACACAAAATAACTTTTAGGATTGTGCAACTCTTCAGTCTACGTAAATCAGGTGAAACTGAGTGAGATTAATATTGACACTTTACATTCTACAATGGCCTGTGTGTATATCTTAGACATGCATCTATGTCTAATAAAATGTGAGAACATGCCTAGCAACCAGGAAGATAAACTGCTGTTACAAGCGCCCTTATGTGTATTTGTCAAATAACACATTTCTGTAGTCTCCACCGCAGTCACAAGCGACACTTCCTCAAAATAATACAGAAGCAAAACTAAAGATGTGTTCAGCTCAGCAGACTTTGTCAAATGTAAGATAATGTCTGTAGTTAAGACTAGGCCAGCTAGTAAAGCTTAGTGTCCATGGAGGTCATACCCAACAACTGGCCATAACCCCAAATAATATACCATCTATAAAAAAGGTCCAGGAAATTATTTAGCTTAACATAAGGGCCACAGGATATAGGCAATTACCCAGGCCATAAAGCACTAACCCTAACAGCTGAAGTAGCTGTCTCCCTTTGTCGTTTCAGGACATGATGGGGGTTGTTTAGGAGGAATGTGTTTGGAAAGCTCTGCAACAGGAATGGGAGTGCAAAACAGCCCTCAGGTGATAAGATCACGACACCCACATTGGCAGATAAAACGCTGAGCTGTCAAATCAATCACACAGATAGGAAGAGGACACAGAGAGAGGAATCACCTGACTGGCAACAGACAATACCACCAAACTGCAGGAATCTAAAACAATGAGGCCATACCCTAGCTGTTATACGTTCAGAGAAACATAGAGGCATCTGGCCTGCACTGACAAAAATTTATTCATTTGACAAATTCTAGCAAAAAAGTCTGTAGGCCCATACACACTAAAATTATCAGCAGTTTTATTTTCTTATTGTACTGATTAATGAGGACAATGTAGCCTCTATTTGTCTAATTATAACCTATTTCATGTTTTGAAAAGGAAACTGCAGTTTAAAATAACAGAATTGTGATTTTTTTTGGCTTAACACAGCATAAGATGTAATTTCTAACAAGTTGTTCATGTATACAATGACGTTGTGAAAGAAATATCTAGAGTACACAGATAAAAGGTACCAGTACAGTGCACCTCAACAGACAAATGCTTCGGTTCAGATAAATATTTTAGATAAGCGTGACATTCAGCAGAGATGCAGCTTGCACTATACTTTCATAAATCTCCCACTTCTCCCAGCATAACCATAGCCCTTGACTAAAAAATTCACATTGGCCTTATATCACACTAACAACACACCCGAGAGCAGACGCAAACCAAAATCCGACAGGGCTTTATGTGCAGTCTTGTCATTTCAGCCTTGTGAACATAGTTGCACCAAGGCCAAGTAACATGTTCTCAGCATAGGGTGTGCTGGGAGCACTCCAGCTCGGCTTACCACCCATCATTCAGACAAAACCACTTCAGGACCATCTCGTCACATACTTGGTGGAGATTTTCAAATTAAATGTTCACGATGCAATACAACTACAAACAATTGCCATTTAAGAAAAGGCTGATTTTCTTTTACAATTTGGCAAATGACTCATCAAAGACCTATATAGTGCACAATGTCACAATGTAAAAAGGAACACACAACTGTGAAAGACATTTTGATTTGAAAAAGATCCCTGATGCTTAAAATATCTTATTTTTGTGAATCTGTTATTAGAAAGAGCATATTAAGGACAATATCTTCGGTAAAAACAAACAACTTACAGACAACGCTCTGTATTCTGTTCACTTCAACACTATGAATCATACAGTCAGAAAGGTGGTGTAATCATAGCAACAATGTTTGGATCGCTTCGCCATCTTAGCTGTTGCCATCATGCAGTGTGGAACAAATGCAGCATACTGTATCTTGCACATTACTGATGATCTGTAGCCGATGTAGTTCCCAAAGCAGGGCCTGGTGGTCCTGAGATCCAACCAAATCTAGGAATGCTTCCATTTCTCAGTCATTTCTCTCATTACGCTTAACTGGATGACAAAATGTTTTCAAAATGAGATATTTCACCCTTCCTACTAGCATCAATAATGCTAGGTTGTGACACAATTTAAGCTAAATCTGATTAACAGTAAAAAATCAGCTTATATTAATTAACCTAAAACAATGTGTAGTTAATTCAAGGTGAATTATTATCTATTTGGTGTGGATTCATATGAGGAAAAAGAGCTCTTTGACATATGTTACATAAAACACACTAGTGTAGTTCAAGGACAAAGCCTGCACACATTAAATCAATCAACCTCATTTATGCCACATAGATGGAAAGGGGGAAAAACATGGGTGTGTTTCGAACAGTAAACCATGACACTGTAAATGGCTGAACAGGGGCATATGACTTCCTCTGTGACAAATACATTATCAAAGAAAATCCTCAGAGATAGTGTACAAGCATCGGTTAAATAACGCACGCATCTGAAATAAAAGGCGAGAAGAGAAGCACTGGTGTTTATGTGTTATGTATTGTACAGTACATGCAGGAAATGTGATCATTGTGTGATCGTCGGTGCAATGCGAAACAGTGTACAGTGCTGTGAATGGGCAGGCAGGTACTTTATGAATGGAGGAGATCATGTGACCGCAGCACCTCCCGAAGCAGATATTTCTCACTGACTGTCAACAAGCGCACACAAGGGATCAGCCCATTAAAACAATACTAAAATGCGAATAAAAATGGGCGCGACGTGTACCAAAACACCTCATGTGCATTTTACAACAGATCCCCGTGCGTTGTGTGGATTTGGGTGTGAATGTGACGGCTTTTTAATGCGTTTTTATGAATGGAGATTGTGATATGTAAATGAGTGTGATTGAGAAAAAAAAATGGCATCTTCAGCCTTTCAACGTTGACATTGCCGCAATCGACTCGAAGGGTTTTCATTATAAAAAAAAAAGTCTGGACGGAAATACAAAACATGAATTGCACGATGCTTATCGATGCTTATATTCCAAGATCATAGCGGACAACAGTAACATACACATCTAGGCTGTGAATTTAACGCTTTCTGATGCTGATGTAACGCTACTGGTCAGACATGTAAAATCATATTTAGACTGGATTATTGCTGTGTACGTCTATAACGAGTGATCCCTCATAAACTGTCATATAACTGCCAATCTATAAAGCCATAATACATATGATGGGCATATAATGTTAAATAAATGATGTGCAGGCAATTGATAATATGCCTTTATATACAAAGCCCAAATACGAAGCATTATAGCAACCACGTTCATAAAACCAACATTATTAAGAATGAGATGGGTTTTTTTTCACAATGGGCCTATGCATCTGCCTGTCAGACACTGTTCTTGTGAGACTCATGTGTAGCTTTCTATTAACATACATAACAATCAGACAAATGTATTATAAGTATGTGCTTCTTATTGCTTATAATAGTAAAGTAAGGCGATAAAATAGCAGCTTCGCTCGGGTTAGAAATGTCATTGGGAACTGGTAGTGGATAGCTTATCGAGTAAAGCGTGTGTTAACATCTAAAGATAATTAAGTACTTGTCGTTGCAGCTGTACATGTAAATGGAAAAATGTGTATTAAGCAGTACTCACTCGTTGTTTGGATTTGTTGAATCTTCACTCATTTTTTCCTCACGGGGATCCAAATCCTAGCAATAGCATCGACGACGCAGTGACGGCGGGATAAAATACCACAAATATCACCATTTTCAGTCACATATAGAAATTACCCCCTATTTTGGATAGTAAGTAAAGGATGTAGAATGGGGCATGCCTGTGTAAGCGTCCCTTAGAAAGCCAAGAGGAGCTAGCTTCACGTTAGCTTCGCTGCCTGGAACTAACGTTAAATCGCGAGGAGGAATGACAACCGTTGATTCATTTTATCCTCCCTGGAAGTAAAATCCGACCACAACAAATGAGCCATCGGGATCATCCTCTTCAACAAGCACAGTTCCCCGCTTTGCAAAAAATGTGAATAGATCCTCAAAAAATGTTGCAGGCTGTAACGTTTGGCAGGTTATTTATGGCTGACTGTCGAGCATCCATTCGCCAACTTCGGCTCCAGGACAACACTTGAAAAAGCGCTGTGGAGCGTTGCTCCGTCAACGTGTCCGAGTAATTTGCAGTAAAGGCATCCAAAGCCAAAAAAAAGGGTTCAACTGTTTTCGATATGAATACTGACGGCGTAAAGCAAAAGCACCTAGACTTGAAATTTCCTTGAGAAGTTGGTGGACATCTGCTTTAATCGAACTCCATTTTCAACTCGGGGGGAATGAAACATCGGAAAACTGGGCGGATGTGTCGACCCTCGCTTGAGAAAATTAGATCCTTCCGCGACGTAGTAAAAACATAACACTCTTGCGATAAAATACGCTCAACTAGCACACAATATATTGGTTTTAGTTAAAGAGAAACACATATAGTACTCAACCGCGTCCCCTTTTAGCAATATGCAGTGCATACTGTGTGTTTCTTTCCAAAGTTGACCTAAAGTAGTCCCCGCACTTCCCAAAAGAAGTTTCCCTTCAATCACGCATTGATACAAGAGGGAAGCGTCTGTGTGATAGCACGCAAAATAGAAAATAATCTGGAGGAAGGACTTGGACTGACACAAACTCGGCCATTAACAATTTCTGTTGTTTTCTTTCAATAAAACAGTCACCATGATAGACCCTCCCCGAACCATTTAAACCATCTTAATTGTGGCTAAATGCTTGTAATGCACATTATAACGACTCCTGCAGCACGTGGAATTAAATTAGATCCTCCTTCAGATTAAAGCCTATTCAGTATTTTTTGTTATCTGTTTTTACTATTATTCAATCATGATGTTCACAAGCAGAGCTTCAAGACAGAATGTAAAATTTAGGAAATGTATATCTCAAAATGAGAATATTTTCTGAAACACATGTATCTCTAACCTATTCTGAGGGCTAGTTTGAAATTACAGCATGGCATTGTGGAGTAATGCAATAGCCCATAATGGTAAATAAAAAATGAGGCATGATATTAACCTCCATCAGCCACAGACAGGGGTTTTGATCAAGTCAAAGCTGCCCCTCCTTGCACCCCAAACGTCCCCCCAGGCAGCTGGAACACCCTCCAAAATAAAACACCCTCAGAGGCTACCAGAAAAATCCACGTGTGCACCTATGAATCTTATTTGCAAATGTGTTAAAAGCCTTGCAGAGCGAATCGGTGGCATGGTTGCGTAAGACTTAAATGCTATTGGATTTCTGTGCTGTGTGGAATGGCAAGAGATCAGGCTAAATGATTCTGCCTGGTTGTCATAGTGACAGCATGTTGTGTGAGAAGTTTCTTTGTGTTTCTCTGGCTTTCATACAGCTTGTGCCACAGCCTTATGTTGCAGCCATATAAAACACCCCTATGTGTCACTGTATATAGATAGCCTGTGCACACAGGACCCCCACATGTGCAGCCGTGACACATATTGTGCACTTCCTTTGGTATTTGATTAGATTTCCTGCCTGAGGTTTGTACTCCTGGTGACTGCCTGAGAGCAAAGGTGAAATTACTCCATGGATTGTTTCTCACCAACAAGCGTCATTTAAATGTGTATGAATGGATTTATCTATAAACAAAAGTATGCATTTCTAAAAAGTCTCACATTGCACAATCATGTAACAGTTGACTGTCTCTGTCCACATTTTATTAATGCCACTTGTCTTCACTTCTTCTTTTTTGAATCGGGTTACCATGGCCATGATCAAGCTCACAAGTCCAGATAAAGTGTCCCTTGTTTCAGATAGAGCAGAAAAGGCAATGACCATGATTTTTTTCCCACTAGCATGCCTGTATCCTTTAGAGTATTCAGAGTTCAGGAAGTCAGCCTCTTTCTCATCTCACAAATGTGGATGGCCCTAGTGTGCATTTCCTGTGTTTTTCACACACTGAACACAATACACTGAAGATTACTAATACAACAACAGGATGTTTAGCTAACAGACGCATCCCTTGAATTCCCTCACTAAGTGCAATCAGGGTCATCACAATTCTCTTTAAGACGGTAAACAAGCTAACATTCCTGTGTTGCCAACAAGCAACCACAGCATAAAGGATGTGTTTTGCTTAACACAAACCTCATTCAGGAGGGTCCAACACAAACAGAAGCTTACTTGACTTTCAGGAAGATTGCTAAAATAATTTGCAGATCATAGTCACGTTTCTTAATTTTTATAAATAAATTAGTACTGACACTTATTTTACAAACTTTTTTGGCTAGTTCTTGGATTTCACTAGACTTTAATTTATGATCACTTATAAACTTGGGAGCTTTTTTTGCTGACATTATTTAACACTTGAAATGCATAAATAACAGCTTTCTGGGGACTTTTGTAATGTTGACCTAATCCCTAATACGTTTATGTATAACTGTACATTTAGCTGTTTGCAGAAGATAAACAGAACCTCATTACTATACTGAGCTAAACAAATATATATTCCCAAACTTGTTGACATGATAGTATGAGTATCAGTTTTGAAAAGGTAAATTACTGATGGCCGACAAACAAATTTAGTTTATGTCATAGAAGAACAAGAAACTGCATGGCCACTTTTATGCATGATAGCACGGGAGATTAATTCCTGGAATTGGACCATGATGTCTTGAATCAGATGATGACCTCAAAACACAGGTGATGTGATCACCAGCTCCTAGCGGAACAGGCAGCCTCTGGTCACAAGAGAGGAGAAGTGAAGGCCTCTTATTGTACAGCAGCTATGGAAAGGAAATTCAGTGTGTTTAGTTGCCGCCATACAGTCTGCGGAGACCTCAGGGCATCTAGTGAGAAAGACCGGAGATGGCTGATGACAGCTCTTTGTCAATAACCTAATCTCAGGATCCTCTGCCTTACATTCGTTTTACCTCCCTGCTTTTGTCAACACGATAGACAATTGACACCGTTGTTGATGTGTGGACTTCCAGTTTTTGTAGAGGTAAAAATGTTGTTTATTTTCATTCTTAAAAACACACACCCGGCCTTCTCAAGTTTGTCTGTCTCAGACCACGACAGCGGACTCACAGCGCTCTGAGCCAATAGGTGTGGCTTAAACAAGAGGTGCTGATTTTTAAAGGCCTGGAAGCGGAACAGAACAATGCATACCTATGATTAGTGTGGGCCTGGCCTCGGAAGCCTGCAACTTTTAGGCACGCTAATTGTAGGGTGGTGAGTAGAAAAGGTGTAGTGGCTAGAGGGGAAGGAAGTGTGAGGGCCTTCAGGCATGTTTGACTATGTACTGTGTAGCTCTCTGTCTCTCGTTCAGACAGTGTTTATATCCATATTACCGGTCTTTAAAATAAAGATGCAAACATTTATTATATTGCTTGAACATCCTTAAAATACTGATCATGAAGTCTTTGAAGTTAGCGGCATTAGGGGATTTTCTTTTACAATAATTTGTTTCAAGAATATCTTAGAAGAAAGATGGATGTGGATAACAAGATGAGTGAAGTGTGTCCAGCTTAAAGAGCTGGTCTTGTGACCATGCACAAGGATGTTGGTTCAGATGGAAGGTCATTATGGCTGCAAAGCCCTTGAGAGAAACACATCTCTGGGATTGTTTCACGTTTAACTATGTGAACATGCAACAAAACATACTACAGTGTGTTTTACTGGGGAAAATAGATTGTGCACTATGCTTAGAATGAACAAAAAGCTAAAGTTTAGTGCTGTACATAAAAGCAAATGTTGCTTCATACTATAGAGTTATCTGTATTATACATAACATGTGTCATGGAAGTAAGACATTTTTTCACTAGATTTGGAATTTGCTGTTAAGTTTGATACAAGGCTTGATTACAGTTAATGTTCAAGATCTGCTTGCCAGTACATTTGTACCAGTTGCTAACGTCTCAACTACAAAAATGAGACACTAAATTGGTTTCAGCCGCAGTTAGCTTTTTCAGCGCCCGAGACTCTGTTACTTCCTATTGTTTGCATGTTGTGCGTGGGCTTGATTGAAACCTGATCTAGCTGGGGAAGCTGTGTTTAGGGTGAGGTGGACAGGCCTTTGTTGCTGCCTGAGGGGTGTTTATTTGGGCGGCTTCAGTTGGCTTCCCTGTAATCATCATCCAGCCCCACAGGATAGAAGGGATTAATGAATATGTTGGAGGGGAAGTTGCAGATGACTATTTTTTATTCTCATGGGGATAGGGGCAGCATGGGAGACGTGGTACAAGTGTGCATGTGCATGTGTGTGGGCACATGCAGGTTTTGTGTTAATCTATTTAAGAAAGTAAAGCTAGAATACAGAGCTGGACATAATTTGTATATTATTTTGATCAAATATATGATTATTTTATGTCCAGAGTTAGATGAAAAGACTAATTCAGTTTTCCTGAGAAGCCTGTTAGCTTAGCTTAGCACAAGGCCTGAAAACAGGTGAAAACAGAATCAAACATTTGGTACATAATGTGTTTAGAAGTGTGCTTTGGTCTGAGCATGGCTAGCTGTCTCCCCACAGGTTTCAGTCTTTATGCTAGGCTAAGCTAACAGACTGCTGGTTTCTTACCAAACAGACAGAAGAGTGGTATCAATCCTCTTGTCTAACTATCGGCAACCAAAAGGCCAAACAATTACCTTAGGCAAAACACCTTAAGTACACAGAGGTCATACATTTGCCATTGCCAAACATACATTTAATATAGATGTTTTAATTTAATTGTTTTGGGTTTTCTTTTAAAGATGAAAGATTCATTTTCACTGTACTGTTTTCACTTCTACATTTCAATTTTTCATCAAACAAGAAGGAATCAATGAGTCTAAAACCTCTGACTCAGACATGACTCTTCATATTACTCTTTGGGAAAGTGTACAGATGTCTTCCCTTTTCCCAAAACACCTCATCACACAAAACTTCGTACACACACATATTTTGTTATGAAAATCTAGTAACAATAAGTTGCGCGCCCCCTTCTCCTCAGCTGTGTAGCCCCCATCCCTCTCTTTCTCTCCCCTATGGCCTCCTCCACTTAATCCTCCCGCTCATCTGGGAACCACCAGCACCCCTCCATGAAGAGGCGCATTGTGCCCAGATTATTTGATTGTTTTCAGATGTTGAAGCTTTCCTACAAAAGGGGAAGAACAGGGTTTGTCCAAAAGCCCTAGGCTACTTGGCCAATAGATGGACACTCAGGGAGGAGGGGGGGAAGAAGGGATCGGTGCAGGGCTAAGGGAGCGGACACACGAGTCAGGAAGTGACCCCTGCAATGCCAGATTACAAACAATGTGCTCTCTCAACTTCTGCAGTCCTCGCTGTGGAACATACCACTTCTGCGACAGCCAAAGGGGTGGCGCTTGTAGGAGGAAGGAAGGACGGTTTCAGCCCTCTCTCTCCCTCTCTCTTTAATGCTGCATCCATTCAGTGAGTGGCAGAGGGAGTAGGTGGGGTGGGGGTAGTCGGGCCAGGAAGGCACTTCACTGATGAAAAGTCGCCACATGGAAATGGATGAGAAGTGGGCTGACGAGGGTGGGGGGTGAGTGGGAGAAGGGCGGGAATTGGCTCGCGCTACCAGCAGACATGAACTGGGATGTGAAAGGGAAGAAAGGGAGGGAG